>NW_022436942.1:16025660-16308386 GCF_009761245.1 Sapajus apella
TACAACATTCCAAGCAACAACAAGTACACATTTACATGTATTTGGATCATCTACCAAGATAGTCTTTATTCTGGTATATCAAATAAGGAACGCAATACGTTTAACATATCTCATGTAACCCAAAGCATGTTTTCTAAACACAAGGGATTTAATTTAGAAATCAGCAACAAAAAGATATCTGGAAAACTTCCAAACTTATAGAAACTAAATAGCACTTCTAAATAATGCATGGGTCAAGAAAAAATTAAAAAGGACATTAGAAAGTATTTTAAACTTAATAAAATGGACGATACATCATAACAAATTTCATGCACAAATAAGATGATATAAAGAAAAAAAAATAAAGTGTCAAATGCTTATATCAAGAAAGGAAACTAATAAACAAAAACCCCTGAATTTTAACCCATATCTCAGCATATGCAGTAATTGACTCAATAATTGTCATAAACTTAAATTTGAAACTTAATATATAAAACTTCTAAAAAATCCATAATATAAAATCCTTAAGATCTTGGCTTATGCAAAGTTTTTTTTTTAATATTTAACAACAACTCCATAATTTATAATATACGAACATTGCAAACTGGGCTTCATCAAACTTAAAATTTTCAGCACTTCAAAAATCGCTGATAAGACAAGGTATAAACTGAGAGAAAATATTTGCAAATCATGTATTTGAGCAAAGTCTTCGAACAGCATTATATAAAGCACTGCAAATACTCAGTAGGAGATTAACACAGTAAGACCTGGGCAACATATTTGAATAGATTCTTCACCAAAAATATCTAAGTGGCAACTTAGAATATG
Organism: Sapajus apella; assembly: GCF_009761245.1. NCBI lineage: Eukaryota > Metazoa > Chordata > Mammalia > Primates > Cebidae > Sapajus > Sapajus apella. The sequence continues at coordinate 16,026,468 of NW_022436942.1, forward strand.
AAATATCAGACCTACAGAGGGCAGTAATTATGTATAAAAATCCCATGACATATATTCATTTATTACAGAAGTTAATGCAGGTAATGTTAAAGAATCAAAGCATTTACTTGCTTTTATTAAAGACTCCAACCTGTTAAAAACCTAGGCAAAACCATTAAAGACATAGGCATAGGCAAGGACTACATGGCGAAAACGCGAAAAGCATTGGCAACAAAAGTCAAAATGGACAAATGGGATCTAATTAAACTCCAGAGCTTCAGTATAGCAAAATAAATAATCATTAGATTGAACTGGCAACCAAAAGAATAGGAAAAAATTTTGCAATCTACCCATCTGACAAAGGGCTAATATCCAGAATCTACAAAGAACTTAAGCAGATTTACAAGAAACAAACAAACAAACCCATTCAAAAGTGGGTGAAGGATATGAACAGACACTTTTCAAAAGAAGATATATACAAGGTCAACAAACATATGAAGAAATGCTCATCATCAATGTTCATTAGAGGGATGCAAATCAAAACCCCATTGAGATACCATCTCACACCACTTAGAATGGTAATCATTAAAAAATCTGGAGACAATAGATGCTGGAGAGAATGTGGAGAAACAGGAACACTTTTACGTTGTTGGTGGGACAATAAATTAGTTCAACTATTGTGGAAGACAGTGTGGCAATTCCTCAAGGAATCAGAAATAGAAATTCCATTTGACCCAGCAATCCCATTACTGGGTATATATCCAAAGGATTATAAATTGTTCTGTTATAAAGACACACGTGCAGGTATGTTCATTGCGGTACTGTTTACGATAGTATAGACGTGGAACCAACCCAAATGCTCATTGATGATAGACTGCACAAGGAAAACGTGGCACATATATACCATGGAATACTATGCAGCCATAAAAAATGATGAGTTGGTGTCCTTTGCAGGGACATGGATGAATCTGGAAACCATCATTCTCAGCAAACTGACACAACAACAGAAAATCAAACGCTGCATGTTCTCACTCATAGGTGGTTGTTGAACCATGAGAACACATGGACACAGGGATGGGAGCATCACACACTGAGGTCTGTTGAGGAACAATGCGGGGTAGGGAAGTTGGGGAGAGAAAACATGGGGAGAAATGCCAGATATAGGTGAAGGGAAGGTGGAGGAAGCAAACCACATTGCCATGTGTGTACCTGTGCAACAATCCTGCATGATCTGCATATGTGCCCCAGAACCTAAAATGCAAATTTATATATATACAAATTAATACATCTCAAAAAAAAAAAAAGACTCCAACTTGTTAACATTAGAATTAGTTGCCTCATGTCATCTTTTCTATAGAAAGGCTTAAATTAATTTTTGTTATCTTAATTCTAATAACCTGTTAATTTGATTTCAAAATGGCTTAATCTTAAGTATCCTAGATTATTTGTGCTTTTGTATTTTATAACTTATCTTGTGTGAACTGAATCTTCACCTTTTTATGTTTATATACTTAAATGTTTTTTGAGACAAGATCTCACTTTGATGCCCAGGATGATTTCAAACTCCTGAACTCCACCTGCCTCAGCTTCCCAAATGCTGGGATTATATGCTGAGCCACCATACCAAGCCAAATCTTTATCTTTGTATGTTCCTCACTATCTAAGGAAAAAGCAAGACCGTATAAACTGGCCCATGTTATTTTCCACATAAAATTCTCACTTCCTTCATCTGTTTCATTATTCCTAAAATCCCTTTAAAAACTTCATAATTGATTATTCAAAATAATTATAGGTACACTTTCCTCACATGTACCACTAAGTTTACTGAGTACATAAATTAGGGTAGGCATTTTGATATTAGTATAGATTGGCCCTAATCACCATCATTTCATTGACACCCCAGTTTGATGTATCTTTTTATGCATTAACATGAATTTACTTCTTTTTGTATATCTGTCTTGAAATTTATGCTTTCTACAGAAGAATGATTTTAATTGAAAGGACTACTTTTTATTCCAAGATATTAAAGTATACACAGAACTTTTTCTTTAATATTCAGCATTATGAATCTCTCTTTTTTTTTTAAAAAAAGTAAGAATTAGCACTTCCAGTTGGCTCTGTTATGTTTAATAAATTATAACTTGATTATTCCATAGTAAGATATCATAATCACAAACATTCTCATCATAATTATCACCACCACCATGATCATTTTCTTCCTCCTCATGATCATTCACTAATAATTATATGAAGCTGAAAAAGGTATTTCTTACCCATGTGATAATGGTATATCTAGAATTACATCCCCTTTTGAAAAATCTTGAACTCCTTAAATAACTGTTTACGTTACAAACATCTGCTCTTTTACCCATAACTATGTGAAACCTTTTCTGATTTTCTCAGGTTTCATGAATTTCAAATTTCATAAGCCTATGATTCTAGCACTATTAGAGCAATTATGATATAATATTACTAGGATTTGTGGCTTGTATCTTTTTTCATCTTTATTGTGAGACCCGTAAATTAAATTAGATGTCGTCTTATAAGCATCTTTCAGTTATTCTTGTTTGCTCATTGTCTTGCCCAAAGCAATTTGTCAATAAAAAGTTACAGAATAAATGAATAAATAAAACTGCTTATAGGCGTGATTTATATTTACCTAAAGTTTATGGTACTCTATAACAGCTTTACAATATCTTATTTCCTGAATATTTACTAAGACCTTAATAATCGCCAGTAAAAACTTCAATTTCTCCCATCCTGCACAAAATTATTATGCTCCTTTTGACAGTCTTCTGTTATTGTGTTTCAAAATCTCTCTGCATTTCAGAGCATTTTTTTTAAAAAATTACATAAATTGCCTTTAAGATTAGTTGTATTTTTAACCATTAATTTCACCGCTACATATCCTAAGTTATGTGACAAGTTAATTTAAAACCTTGGACTGTCAATCTTTCTAAATTAAGTTTAGGATCAAAGAGTGTGGTAAGGGTCAATCCAGTGGATTTGCTTTGAGGTAGAGGAACTGCCTGTGGGGAACTAATTAAAGAAAAGAAGATTTCCAGCCTCTTCCCTCTACCTACTCCCCAGCCCATGTTAGGCTTGGAGCAGTCTTAATCAGGACTTCGAGACATATTCTCATCTACAGACTGTGTGACCTTAAATAAAGTACTGCTTTTTTTTTTAAAACTATAGTTATCACACTTTTAAAGGAAATAACTTTCTCATAGCATTACAAGGAGAAGTAAATGAAATAATGAAGATAATATACATAGCATAAAATGACACTTAAGAAATAGAAATGCAGTTTATTAATTTTGTTTGCTCCCATTTTAAAAGAAAAGTTGTGAAATAAGCCAGAAACGGAAAGTTAAATACTCCGTGTTCTTGCTTATATGTGAGAGCTAAAAAAAAAAGTTGATTTCAGGGAAGTAAAATATAGAAAACCGGTTACTAGAGGCTGGGAAAGGTAGAGGAAATGGAGAGGGAGTAGGGAGAAATTTGTTAAGGATTTGTTAAGAGATACAAAGTGTGGCTTGATTGGAGGAATACATTGTCATTTTCTATTATATTGTTCAATTACTATAATTAACCATAATATATAAATTTCAAATAGCTAGAAGAAAGGACATTGAATGTTATCAACACAAAGTAATGATAAATGTTTGAGATGATGGATATGCTAACTACAGTGATCTGATCACTATGCATTGTATTTATGAAACATCACTATACTCCTTAAACATGCACAAATATGGGTCAATTTAATAAATTTTACAAAATAAAAACATAAATATCATAAAATACAAAAAGTAGTCCGGAAATAGAGTAAGAGTAAAGCTATAAAAATCTATATTTAAAATATTTACATAAAAGGCCCATAACCTAAATCCGCAAAGCTCATAAAGAGTTAGAAAAGTCTTTGGTTTAAATTAAAACTAACCCAAAATAATTTTTTTCAAACCCCAAGTAGAACATTTTGAGGGTTATTTGGTTAAGCATTTCTCAAAAAAAGTTAAAAACTGAATATTGTGAGGATAATTTATAAAGTATATTAAGAAATCTTAAAGTCAGAAAATTCAATTTCTAACCTTCAGTTCTCACTGAGATTTTTTTTATTTGAATGAGGGAATTTTATATTTTACCAGCTTTGTTCAGGGTATAATTAGAATATCAAAAGCAAAAAAGAACTGCTTGTCTTTCCCTGAGAAATCTTTAGCAATCTGACTCAGAGCCTTCAAAGAGCTGTCAGAGCTGCATAACAGATATTCTACATGCTATGTCTATATGTATGTGTGGGTCTGTATGTGGGTACATATGAACATATGTGTGGTATGTATATATGCATATAAATAGGTATACATATGAACTACTTTATATGTAATATTTTATTCACTACTATTTATTTATTTTTATTTTAGAAAACCTATAGAATAAAGTTGGCATAAAATATTACATATTTAAAATGTCTTTCATGGTAGATATAGAAGTACTTGATAAAATGTTGTTTTGGATTATCAGTTGGAAACTTCTGACTATAAAAATTTTCTAGCAATATTGAAAACCTAGGCTTTCTTTAATGCATGCAATCTTGCTAATTGTTTAAGAATGAGTTTTCTTAGTCAATGTTAATTGACTTCCTATCAAGTAGTAATATTTGAAAACCCTATAATGATTATTAGCACTCAACATTTTTTTTCCCAATGATTTTAGAGCGTGAAAAATTGGTTAGTAATCAGTCTGACAGAGCTTTCAACTTGAGGTTATTGGTAAAGGCTGCTCTGATTAATATTCTGCTATTCTTGTTGTTTAAAAATAGTTTATGCTCAAACACTCATTTTTGATTGAGAACTATGACAATTTAATTAAACTTAAAACTCTAGTAGCTGTTGAAGAACATACATAATCCAATTACATTTTACTCAATTAATTTAATAGCAAACCAATTTGCTATAATTAGTGTTAATCCCTTGCTTTTTTTCTCTTTTCAGCTGTTTATCAATGATCTGTGAGATATCTTAGAAGAAATCATATTGGGACATAATTATCAGCAGTGTAGTTAGAATTAATGACTAAATAATATTTAATTACCAAGAGTTCTCTATTTCTACATTAGTTAGAAAAGAAGATAGTAGGAATATAATTAAGAGACTTGCATATAACTTCAAAGATTAGAATTCCTTGATTTAACAACACCATTATCTAATTTCTACACCAGAAAATTGAAATTAAAATATCAAGTGAGGAAGGGAGTGATGCAATAGCATTTAACACTTCACTTCATACACAAATATAGACAAATTGGACTCTGAAAACCAAGGAAAGAGATTTCCATATTAATGGTACATATTGAAATCTTATATATATAAAAAAATCTCATACCTCATTTCAGTTTTGTTAACACTTTATTTTTAATGAAATTTATAACAATTTTTCATGTCTAATAGTTAAATATGTTAATTTTTAAAATGTATACTATGCACTAGTAACCACTGTCAAAATGGTGATTCATTTCCTTCCATCCCTGTATATAAGTTTATAATTTTTTTTAAAATTAGGACATACATTGTTTATAATGTTATGCTTTTTTTCTTTATTTAAAAAATTGAGAGCATTAACTATTTCTTCATCAAATTTTAATACCAATGTAATATTTTACTTTATGAGTGATGATTTTTACCAACATTCTAGTTTTCAAATTTAGATTGTTTCAATCATCTTTTATTCTTATATAAGATGACTCTTTCCCTGCATATGTTTTGTGTGTTTTGTTATTTTTTTCTTTAAAGTAGGATTACTATATTAGAAATTGTAAGAAATTTAATATGTCACATACAGAGAGAAAAACCTTTAAAAATGTTGTACCAATTTACATTCCCATAGCACCGTATGGAAGGCTAGAGCTCTAAATATTAATCAATTTTACGTCTAACCATAATTTCTGTTACTGTACTACATGACATTAGAATTAACACTGGATCATTTTATTTTTGGTATACTTAATACCAGTGTACTTGCATTACAGAAGCAAATAAATGACATCTTTATTAAATTATTTTAGAAAATATTTCTCTATAAATCTTAGGCTAAGTTATGCTGTGATTAAAAAAAAATATTAAAGCTGAAATCTTGGTGGCTTACACAATGACAGACATTTACTTCTACTAAGTATCTCTCCATATCCACTTTACTACAGAACTAGGCTGAAGGAGCAGGCTATATCTGGAACATTGCCAAGTTCATGACTGAGGGAAAAGAGACATGATGATGCCATTCAATGACTTTTTTTTTTTTTTTTGAGACGGAGTTTCGCTCTTGTTACCCAGGCTGGAGTGCAATGGCGCGATCTCGGCTCACCGCAACCTCCGCCTCCTGGGTTCAGGCAATTCTCCTGCCTCAGCCTCCTGAGTAGCTGGGATTACAGGCACGCGCCACCTTGTCCAGCTAATTTTTTGTATTTTTAGTAGAGACGGGGTTTTACCATGTTGACCAGGATGGTCTCGATCTCTTGACCTTGTGATCCACCCGCCTCGGCCTCCCAAAGTGCTGGGATTACAGGCGTCATTCAATGACTTTTAAGGCTTATGCTCAGAAGTTCCACATAACACTTTCAACACTTTCATGGACAAAGCTAATAATGGGCCTGTGCCTATTATATCATATTGACTATATCATTTATCCATGAAATAGTAAATATTCTATCATAGGGAAGGAGAGAAGGAACAGCAAATATTTTGAAAATATTTCAATCTAGTACATATAGTTCATGAAATACAATGAAAATTATATATAATATTGTATATAAAAAGCAAAAAAGAAAATTGTATCCAGTGGTTTACAACTTACCAAACAACCCAGGTGAAGAGAAATAGTAATTGAGCAGATCTAATTTGGGAATTTCCACCAAATATATTGCAATTATATTTCATGGGAAAAAGAAGTGAGAATCATATTAATTATATTCTTGTGTGGAATGCCTTCTTTGATTAATAAATTGGATTTTATAAAGTAAGAAAATCTGCAGTCATACTTACATTGACGTATTATCACACACAAACTGTATAATATATATAGCTATATACATATATATTTTATAGTATATGGGTATATTATACACACATATTTCCTAGTACTAATATATCTGACTTTTTAAGACAAATCTCATTTGAGCCAGTAATCCCTTTAATCTTCTTAAGTCTTAAAAGTGAATAATATGAAGTAGAAACTTCACATCTGATGGAGGAATCTTAGGAGAAAATAAGGGGTAGCCTTAAGTAGGATAGACAGAAGTAAGGCTGTTGAAAGAGCCTTAAGAGGATTCAGTAAAGGACCGTAAGTGGGGTCTAAAGTGGGTTTCTCACTACTGTCTACTTATTCATAGGAAATGATACCTAACATACCTTTTTCAGTTCTGCTTTCCTCAAGCAGAAGCCTTGATGGATCTTGTGGTTTGCAAATTCAGAATCCATAAAGACTATTACTTCTTTTCAATTACCCTCCTAAACAATTCTAAAAAGCTCAGGTACTCAGCACCCTGATGTAGCATTGATTTTTCCCTTGCACGTGACCCTGAGACACAAAATTTCACATGATAATCATGTTTCTGACAAGAATAGTATATGTCTAATTGTGCTGAAAACTCCAAGGCATGGTCAAACACCCAGAAGAAATAAGATAACAACTGGAAGACTGAGTAATTGTATTATGTAGAATTTAAAAATGTGTTCTTTGGATGTGATAGCAATCAAGCCACCATGTCTGTTATCTCCTGTTGATGAAATGACTGACTACTCTGTCTACACAATGACCCGTTTACCATTTTTAAGTTTTCCAGGAAGAAGAAGACTACCTGTAGGCAAGGATATGTGAATTACATCAATTTATGACCCAAGACTTAGAGAGGTTGATCAGTACCAGGTTTTGGCTAATTTGTTGATCAATAATATAACTTAGATTCCACCTTGCCAGTCAGTGTGATATGCCATTCAGTCCTAAAATATAATTTTTCCTAGACTACCAAATTTCTGCCTTCATAATTATCTATGCCAACATCACGATAACATAAAAAACCTTGGAAACTTTGGGAAAAGTTTCTGAACTTACTCTGGTTCTTAAAAAAAAAAAAAAAAAAACAGTTCATATTACTATCACCACTGTATATGGATTAACTGGTGATCTCTAATCTTTAGGAAACTTAATTTCTTAAAATTCATACTAGGTCTAACCAGGAATGTTTAGAAGTGTGTTCTTGTCATTGTTGTTGTTGTTTTTATTTATTATTTTTATTGTACTTTAGGTTCTGTGGTACACACGCAGATCATGCAGGATTGTCACATAGGTACACACATGGCAATGTGGTTTGCTGCCTCCATCACCCACATCTGGCATTTCTCCCCATGTTAATCCTCCCCAACCTCCCAACTCGCCCCCCCCAACTGTTCCTCTCTTATCCCCCCCAACAGCCAGTGTGCGATGCTCCCCTCCCCGTGTCCATGTGTTCTCATTGTTCAACACCCGCCTATGAGTGAGAACATGCAGTGTTTGATTTTCTGTTCTTGTGTCAGTTTGCTGAGAATGATCGTTTCCAGATTCATCCATGTCCCTACAAAGGACACGAACTCATCGTTTCTTAGAGCTGCATAGTATTCCATAGTGTATATGTGCCACATTTTCCTTGTCCAGTCTATCATTGATGGGCATTTGGGTTGGTTCCAGGTCTTTGCTATTGTAAACAGTGCCACTAGGAATATACATGTGCATGTGTCCCTATAATAGGATGGTTTATAATAGAATGGTTTATATACCCAGTAATGATATTGAAAGTGGTTTTAGAACTTATATTTGTTATTTATATTAAGTGATCTATTACTTTAGGAAATGTAAAGACAATAATATTAATTTTCATAACCCTCTGGTGTTTAATAGAAGTAGCAACATCATGACTTTTCTTTCCAATTTTTTTAGTTATATTTTTATTTTTTAGTTTTTATTTTAGTATAGGGACACATAGGCAGGTTTTGTATATAGGAGGTAAATATATACAAAACATATATGAAGGTTGGTGTACAGACTATTTTATCACCCAAGTAGTAAGCATTGTACCCAATAGGTATTTTTTTCTGCTCCACCAACTTTCCACCATCAAGAAGGCCACAGGGTCTGTTGTTGTCTACTTTGTGTTTATGTGTAACACAAAGTAAAATAGTTATTAAAATCTATATTAAAGATTACATTAAGGATTACATATATAATAGTACAGATGTACACAGTAGGGAATCACTAAGTAATAGATTTTGTCCCTCTTTTTTAAATCTAAGGGAAAAAAGTATATTTTTTTAAATAAAATCTTATCCTTATACAATGAAAAGATGGACAAGTTCATTAGTACATTCTTGCATTGCTATAAAGAATTACCTGAGACTGGGAAATTTATAATAAAAGAAGCTGAATTAGCTTATAGTTCCACAGGCTATACAGAAGCATGGCTTCTGAGGCCTCAGGAAAATTACAATTATGGTAGAAAGTAAAGGGAAAGCAGTCTTGCCTGGCTGAAGAAAGAAGAAGAGAGCAAAGGTGGAATTGCTCTGCTCTTTTAAACAACCAGATCTCATAAGAATATACTCATTATCAGGTGAACAGCATGGGGGAAGTCTGTCCCATGTCTTAGTCACCTCTGCCAGGTCCCTCCTCCAACAATGTGGATTACAATTCGACATGAGACTTGGGCAGGGATACAAATAGAATTCATATAACCAAGTATGATGACTTACCATAAATTTTACTTTTGTTTCAGTATAACTGAGAATTGCATTTCCAAAGCATGAAGAATGTTAATTCACCCAGGTGACATGGCTCACACCTATAATCTCAGCACTTTAGGAAACCGAAGTGGAAGGATCACTTAAGCTCAGGACTTTGAGACAAGCCTGGCAACAAAGTGAGACTCCATTCTAAACATTAAAAGTTAGCTGGGCATAGTGGTGCATGCTGATGGTCCCAGATACTCGAGGCTGATGCAGTAGGATCACTTGAACCAGGTAGTCAAGGCTGCATTAGAGGCACATGATTATGCCATGGCACTCCAGCCTAGGCAATGAAGTGAGACCATGTCTCAAGAAAAAACAACAAAAAAAGTTAACTTCTGGGAAATGAAGACGTTTTTTAAATTATAATTTTCCCTTGGACATTGAGTCCAAAAAAAGATCATGAAATTTTGGACCTTAATGTCTCTCAGCTACATTTAAGCTATTTCAAGGTAACTTTAAAGTTTTGGATATTATAACAAAATATTCAAACATATGCTGTTTATCTGCACCCAAATGATTTTATTATGCACCCAATACAGGAGTACCAGGACCAGATGGGTTCACAGCTGAATTCTACCAAAGATACAAAGAGGAGATGGTAACATTCCTTCTGAAACTATTCCAAACAATACAAAAACAGGGAATCCTCCCTAACTCATTTTATGAGATCAACTTCATATATATATGCACCCAATACAGGAGCACCACGACCAGATGGGTTCACAGCCAAATTCTACCAGAGGTACAAAGAGGAGATGGTAACATTCCTTCTGAAACTATTCCAAACAATAAAAAAACAGGGAATCTTCCCTAACTCATTTTATGAGACCAACATCATCCTGACACCAAAACCTGGCAGAGACACAAATAAAAAAGAAAATTTCAGGACAATATTCATGATGAACATTGCTGTGAAAATTCTCAATAAAATGTGCAGCAAACCGAATTTAACAGCACAACCAAAAGCTCAACTATCACAATCAAGTAGGCTTCATCCCAGGGATGCAAGGCTAGTTCAATATATGCAAATCTATAAATGTAATCCATCACATAAACAGAACCAAAGACAAAAACCATGATTATCTCAATAGATGCAGAGAAGGCCTTTGAAAAAATTCAACACCCTTTATGCTAAAAACTCTCAATGAAATAGGTATTGGTGAAACGTATCTCAAAATAATAAGAGCTATTTATGACAAACCACAGCCAATATCATACTGAATGGACAAAAACTGGAAGCATTCCCTTTGAAAACTGGCTCAAGAAAAGAATACCCACTCTCACCACTCCTATTTAACATTGTTTTGGAAGTTCCGGCCAAGGCAATCAGGCAAGAAAAATAAATAAAGTGTATTCAATTAGAAAAATGGAAACTCAAATTGTCTCTATTTGCAGACGACATGATTGTATATCTAGAAGACACCAACATCTCAGCCCAAATTCTCTTTAAGCTGACAAGCAACTTTATCAGTTTCAGGATACAAAATCAATGTGCAAAAATCACAAGCATTCCTATATACCAATAACACACAAACAAACAACTAAATCATGGGTGAACTCCCATTCACAATTCCTACAAAGAGAATAAAATACCCAGGAATACAACTAACAAAGGATGTGAAGAGCCTGTTAAAGGAGAACTACAAACAACTTCTCATGGAAATAAGAGAGGACACAAATAGATGGAAAAACATGCTAATGATTAGGAAGAATCAATATCATGAAAACGGCCAACTGCACAAAGTAATTTGTAGATTCAAAGCTATCCCCATCAAACTACCATTAACTTTTTTCATGGAATTGAAAAAAAAAAAAAAACCCTTAAATTTAATATGGAGCCAAAAAATAAAATAAAATAAAATAAAATCCACATGGCCGAGACAATCCTAAGCAAGAAATAAACAAACAAACAAACAAAAACAAAGCTAGAGGCATCATGCTACCTGACTTCAAACTATACTACAAGGCTACTGTCATCAAAACAGCATGGTACTGATACCAAAACAGAGATTATAGACCAATAGAACAGAACAGAGGCCTCAGAAATAAAACCACACATCTTCAACCATCAGATTTTTGATAAACCTGACAAAAACAAGCAATGGGGAAATGATTCCCTATTTAATAAATGGTGTTGGTAAAACTGGCTAGTCATATGCAGAAAGCTGAAACTGAATCCATTCCTTACACTTTATACAAAAATTAACTCCAGATGGATTAAAGATTTTAATGTAAGACCTAATGCCATAAAAATCCTAAGGAAACCTAGGCAATACTATTCAGGACACAGGCATAGGCAAGACTTCATGACTAAAACACTAAAAGCAATGGCAACAAAAACCAAAATAAACAAATGGGATCTAATTAAATGTAAAAGCTTCTGCATAGCAGAAGAACTATCATTAGAGTGAGCCGGCAAGCAAAAGAATGGGAAAAAATTTTTAAATCTACCCGTACAACAAAGGGCTAATATCCAGAATCTATAAAGAACTTAAACAAATTTAAAAGAAAAAGACAAATAACCCCATCAAAAAGTGGGCAAAGGATATGAACAGACACTTCTCAGAAGAAGACATTTATGCAGCCAATAAACATATGAAAAAAGGCTCACCATCATTGGTCATTACAGAAATGCAAATCAAAACCACAATGAGATCCCATCTCATGCTAGTTAGAATGGTGATCATTAAAAAATCAGGAGACAACACATGCTGGAGAGGATGTGGAGAAGTAGGAACACATTTACACTATTGATGGGAGTGTAAATTAGTTCAACCATTGTGGGAGACAGTGTGGCAACTTCTCCAGGATTTAGAATTAGAAATATCATTTGACCCAGCAATCCCATTACTAGGTATATACCCAAAGGATTATAAATCATTCCACTATAAAGATATATGCACATGTATGTTTACTGCAGCACTCTTTACAATAGCAAAGACTTGGAACCAACCCAAATGCCCATCGATGATAGACTGAATAAAGAAAATGTGGTACATCTACACCATGGAATACTATGCAGCTGTACAAAAGAATGAATTCCTGTCATTTGCAGGGACGTACATAAAGCTGGAAACCACCATTCTCAGCAAGCTGACACAAGAACATAAACCAAACACTACATGTTCAAACTCACAAGTGGGTGTTGAACATTGAGAACACATGGACATAGGGAGGGGAACATCATTCACCAGGGCCTACCTGGGGGTGGTGCCAAGGTGAGGGATAGCAGTGATTTGGGGGCTAGAGGAGTAACAGCATTAGGAGAAATAGTTAATATAGACAACAGAGTGATTGATTCGGCAAACCACCATGGCACATGTATACCTATGTAACAAACATACACGTTCTGCACATGTACCCCAGAACTTAAAGTATAATAAGAAGAAAAGATGTTGATTGAAAAGAAAATAAAGGGGGCCGGGCGCGGTGGCTCACGCCTGTAATCCCAGCACTTTGGGAGGCCGAGGCGGGTGGATCACGAGGTCAAGAGATCAAGACCATCCTGGTCAACAAGGCGAAACCCCGTCTCTACTAAAACTACAAAAAATTAGCTGGGCATGGTGGCACGTGCCTGTAATCCCAGCTACTCAGGAGGCTGAGGCAGGAGAATTGCCTGAACCCAGGAGGCAGAGGTTGTGGTGAGCCGAGATCGCGCCATTGCACTCCAGCCTGGGTAACAAGAGCGAAACTGCGTCTCAAAAAAAAAAAAAAAAAAAGAAAAGAAAAGAAAATAAAGGAATAATAATACTAAAAAGAAAAAAAAAAAACTTTCTTTTACTCCATCAAAGCTAGAGGTATATTCTCAGATTTCAAACACCATTATATTTCAAAAACCATCATTCTCTTTAAGTCTGTTATTGGTGTATAGGAATGCATGTGATTTTTGCACATTGATTTTGTATCCTGAGACTTTACTGAACTTGCTTATCAGTTTCAGGAGGTTTGGGGCTGAGACGATGGGGTCTTCTAGATATACAATCATGTCGTCTGCAAATAGAGACCATTTGACTTCCTCCTTTCCTATTTGAATACCCTTTATTTCTTTTTCTTGCCTGATTGCTCTGGCTAGAACTTCTAATACTATATTGAATAGCAGTGGTGAGAGCGGGCATCCTTGCCTGGTGCCACATTTCAAGGGAAATGCTTCCAGTTTTTGCCCATTCAGTATGATATTGGCTGTTGGTTTGTCATAAATAGCTTTTATTATTTTGAGATATGTTCCATCGATACCTAGCTTATTGAGTGTTTTTAGCATAAAGGGCTGTTGAATTTTGTCAAAGGCCTTCTCTGCATCAATTGAGATAATCATGTGGTTTTTGTCTTTGGTTCTGTTTATGTGGTGAATTACGTTTATAGACTTGCGTATGTTGAACCAGCCTTGCATCCCCGGGATGAAGCCTACTTGATCATGGTGGATAAGCTTTTTGATGTGCTGTTGCAATCGGCTTGTCAGTATTTTATTGAAGATTTTTGCATCTATGTTCATCATGGATATTGGCCTGAAGTTTTCTTTTCTTGTTGAGTCTCTGACGGGTTTTGGAATCAGGATGATGTTAGTGTCATAAAATGATTTGGGAAGAATTCCCTCTTTTTGTATTGTTTGGAATAGTTTCAGAAGAAATAGTACCAGCTCCTCTTTGTATGTCTGGTAGAATTCAGCTGTGAACCCATCTGGACCTGGGCTTTTTTTGGGTGGTAAGCTCTTAATTGCTGCCTCAACTTCAGACCTTGTTATGGGTCTGTTTAGGGTTTCGGCTTCTTCCTGGTTTAGGCTTGGCAGGAGGCAAGTGTCCAGGAATTTATCCATTTCTTCCAGGTTTATTAGTTTGTGTGCGTAGAGTTGTTTGTAATAATCTCTGATGATGGTTTGAATTTCTGTGGAATCTGTGGTGATATCCCCTTTATCGTTTTTTATTGCATCAATTTGGTTATTCTCTCTTTTCTTTTTTATTAATCTGGCTAGTGGTCTGTCTATTTTGTTGATTTTTTCAAAAAACCAGCTCCTGGATTTATTGATTTTTTGAAGGGTTTTTTGTGTCTCTATCTCCTTCAGTTCTGCTCTGATCTTAGCTATTTCTTGTCTTCTGCTAGACTTTGAGTTTTTTTGATCTTGCTCCTCTAGCTCTTTCAGTTTTGACGATAGGGTGTCAATTTTAGTTAGGGTCCTTTGTAGGGACATGGATGAACCTGGAAACCATCATTCTCAGCAAACTGACAGAAGAGCAGAAGATCAAACACCGCATGTTCTCACTCATAGGCGGGTGTTGAACAATGAGAACACATGGACACAGGGAGGGGAGCACTACACACGGGTCAGTTGGGGGGAAATAGGGGAGGGAGGGTGGGGGGTGGGAAGCTGGGGAGAGATAGCAAGGGGAGAAATGCCAGATGTAGGTGATGGGGAGGAAGGCAGCAAATCACACTGCCATGTGTATTCCTAAGCAACAATTTTGCATGTTCTTCACATGTACCCCAAAACCTAAAATGCAATAAAATAAATAAATGGGAAAAAAAAAAACATCATTCTCAGGAAACTGACACACAAACAGAAAACCAAACACTGCATGTCCTCACTCATAAGTTGATGTTGAACAACGAGAACACATGCACACATGGTGGGGAACATCACACATTGGGGCCTGTTGTTGGGTAGAGGGCTAGGGGAGGGATAGCATTAGGAGAAATACCTAATGTAGTTGATGGGGTGATAGATGCAGCAGACCACCATGGCACATGTATGCCTATGTAACAATCCTGCATGTCCGCCCATGTACCCCAGAACTTAAAGTATAATTTTAAAAAACTATCTAGAAAATACTTTACCTACTCAAAACTACACATGGTCAGTTGAGATTTCATGATTATCTTTAGAAGAGGGGAAACAGGCTTTGTGAAAAGAGAACTTATAACTACTAATGTCAAAGAAGTCAATTTTTAAAAGCCCAAAAGTTATATAAAAATCCATGTCAGGGAAATGAGTCTGTAAAGCATCACAGATTTTTTTTCAATACATTCAGGGCCACTCCCTCAGGGAAAATTATTTGTATTTATCCCAATGACTTCTAACTTTATAAAATGACTTCCTTTGCCCAATGAAACAGTAGTGAAAGTAACATGTAATATAAGGATTTGATCTAAAAGACAGCTCATGTTTCACCACATTCTAGGTTTCCTCTGCAATGACAACCACCAAAGTTCCGGAAAGAGGCTATTGATTTAGCTTGGATCCTGCAGTAAAGATGATGTGGAACAGAGTCTAAGGCAACCAATGACACATATATGGCAGAAAATAAGAATTTGCTGTATTAATCCTTTAACATTTTAATGTTGCTGCTTCTGTAGAACAATCTACCCTATTCTAAATGATATATGAATGTAACAAAACCTAGTATAAAATATATAATTAGTATAAACATGAAATAGTTGTAAATAATTAAACTTTAGACATTGTATTTGTCAGAGATGCTTACTAAAGTATGTAAAATGTACAATAGAAAACCTTTACTAAAGTATGTAAAATGTACAATAGAAAACCTTGAAAGTGAATGTTTAAAAATATAATTGAACCCATATATTAAGATTGTAAATTTTTAATAAGTATTTCTTAAGTATAAATGTATAATCAAAACCTATTATTCTAAGCAGATTAATGCAACCCATAATTAGGCACTACTTGATTATCAAAATATTTAGTGTTGGATAATTTGATGATCAGTTATTTAATATCTGGTGTAAGTTACCAAAATGGTAATTTAGTCAAGGCTAGATTTACTATGGACAAAAATTATTATTTTTTTTATTTTTCTTCCACATACTTGAATCTTAGAAGAAAATAGATACATTTGTCTATGAGTCTTAGCTCTGTACTTGGTTATCAGTTATATAATCTTAAGAAATGCATTTCATCATTATCTATATCTCCACTTCCATAATAAATTTATATAACGTAATTTGTAAATACTTAGAAGCATTTGGCATGGTGCTAGGTTCTGATTAATCTAATTAATAAGTCAGACTCTATTACTGATCTCATGATACTTAGATTCTAGCAAAAGAGACAGATAACAAACAGGTAAATTAATAAATATATAATTTAAATTGCAATAAGTGTTAAGACAAACACTGACATAGTGACTCTACTTACTTAGATAAGGTATCAGGGAAGGCATTTCTGGGGAGTCGACTTTTAAGTCAAGGCTGAAGTGAGAGGATCATGGAAAGTAATGTGAAGAACATCTTTTCAGTAAGAGAAAATTTGAGAAGAGGACATTTGAGAAGGACCTAGAAAGGAAAAAAACTCAGCATATTCTAGAAAAAAAAATGCCTAGCTGGCTTGTGTATAGAAAAATATGATATCTAAGTAGATAAAATCCGCATAAAGTTTAACAAAATTTTATTTGAGTCTAACTTCAAATGCATGCCATTAAAAGGTGCTAAACAAGGAATATAATATTTTAGAAAGATGTCTTTAAATAACTACTTTGAGACACTTAAGGGAACTTGCACCAAGATGGCCAAATAGGAACACCTCCGGAGTGCAGTTTCTAGCAAGAGCAATGCAGAAGGCCAGTGATCTCTGGATTACCAACCAAGGTAACAGGTTCATCTCAATGGGGATGGTTGGACAGTGGGTGTAGCCTAAGGAGGGCAAATTGAGACAGGGTTGGGCACTGCCACACCCAGGAAGTGCAACAAACTGGAGGACGCCCACCTCCTACCCAATGGAGGCCAATGGGGACTTTTCTGGACACTCCAGCACTCGGTTCACATACTGTGCTACTCCCACAGTCTTTACAGCCTATAGACCAGGAGATTCTTACAGGGCCAACAAGTGCCATGCTTTCTAGCACAAATCCAGTGGTCATTTCAGACAGTGCCACAGGTCTAAAGCACAAATCTGGGAGGTATTTTAACTGGCACCTGGAACGCCTGTGAGACAGAGATGCCCATTCCCCAGAAAAAAAAAAAAGGGGGGGGTGAAGGCAGGGAGACAAGTGATTTGGTTAGGCGGGTCCTACCCACACAAAAACTAGCAAATTGAAAGTAACAGCTTGAGAGTTTTGCAGCCAGCACAGCAGATTGAGCTCGACCCAGGATTGTAAAGCTCCGTTGGGGAAGGGCATCTGCCATTACCAAGGCAGTCCACTATCATCAAGGCAGTCTGCCATTACTGTGGCAGTCTGCCATTACCAAGGCAGTTCCAACCTTACCTGTGTAAACAAAAGCAAAAAGAAAGTTTACACAGCAGATGGGAAGAGCCCTTAGCAGCTCAGCACTGCCTCTGCAGGCAGACTGTGACTAGACTCCCACCTTGCTGGTCAGGGCATCTCTGAAAAAAAGGCAGCAGCACATCAGGGACTTATAAATAAAGGCCCACCTTCATGGGACAGAGCACCAGGGAAAAGCGGCAATTGTGAGTTCTACTGCAGCAGACTTAAATGTTCCAGACCAGCAGCTCTGAAGGGAACAACCAATCTCCCAGCACAGCACTTGAGCCCTGAAAAGGGACAGACTGCCTCCTCAAGTGGCTCTCTGACCTCTCTATATCCAAAGAGACACCTCACACAGGAGAGCATTGGCTGACATCTGGCCGGTACCATTCTGGGTTGAAGCTACCAGAGGAAGGAACAAGCAGCAATACTTGCTGCTTGTTCTGCAGTCCTGCAGGTGATTCCTTGGTAAGCAGGGTCTGAAGTAGACCTCCAGCAGTCCTGCAGCAGATGGGCCTGACTGTTAGAAAAAAACCTAAAAAACAGAAGGAAATAGCCTCAACATCAACAGAAAGGAGGTCCACTCAGAGACCCCATCCAAAAGTCACCAAATTCAAACACCAAAGTTAGATAAATACATGAAGACAGGAAGAAACCAGTGCAAAAAGGATGAAATCACCAAGAACAAGAATACCACTCCTCCTCCAATAGATCACAATTCCTCACCAGCAAGAGAACAAAACTGGATGGAGAATGAGTTTGAGGAATTGACAGAAGCAAACTTATGAAGGTGGGTAATAACAAACTTCTCTGAGCTAAAGGAACATGTTCTAACCCAATGCAAAGGACTAAGAACCTTGAAAAAAAGTTAGACAAAATGCTAACTAGAATAACCAGCTAAGAGAAGAGCATAAATGACTTGATGGAGCTGAAAAACACAGCATGAGAACTTCACGAAGGATACACAAGTTTCAATAGCTGAATCTACCAAGCAAAAGAAAGAATATTAGAGACTGAAGATCAACTCAATAAAATAAAATGAGAAGGCAAGATTAGAGAATAAAAGAGTGAAAAGAAATGAACAAAACCTCCAAGAAATATGGGATTATGTGAAAAGACCTAATCTACATTTAATCTGTGTACCTGACTGTGAGGAGGAGAACAAAACAAAGCTGGAAAACACTCTTCATGATATTATCCAGGAGAATTTCCCCAACCTAGCAAGACAGGCCAACATTCAAATCCAGGAAATACAGAGACCACCACAAAGATATTCCTCAACAAGAGCAACCCCAAGGCACATAATTGTCAGATTCACAAGGGTTGAAATGAAGAAAAAAATGCTAAGAGAAGCCAGAAAGAATGGTCGGGTTACCCACAAAGGGAAGCCCATCAGACTCACAGCAGATCTCTCAACAGAAAGCCTACAAGCCAGAATAGAGTGGTGGCCAATATCCAACAGCCTTAAAGAAAAGAATTTTCAAACCAGAATTTCACATCCAGCCAAACTAAGCTTCGTAAGTGAGGGAGAAATAAGATCCTTTATGGACAAGCAGTTGCTGAGATATTTTGTCACCAGCAGGCCTGCCTTACAAGAGCTCCTGAAAGAAGCACTAAATGTGAAAAGACAAAATCAGTACCAGCCACTCCAAAAACATACCAAATAGTAAAGACCATTGACACAATGAATAAACTGCATTAAGTAACTGGCAAAACAATCAGCTAGTATCAAAATGGCAAGATCAAATTCACACATAAAAATATTAACCTTAAATATAAATTGGGTAAATGCTCCAATCAAATCATACAGGCTGGCAAATTGGATAAAAAGTCAAGACCCATTGGTGTACTGTATTCAGGAGACACATCTCACAAGCAAAGACACACATAGACTCAAAATAAAGGGATGGAAGAAAATTAATCAAGCAAATGGAGAGTGGAAAAAAAATAAAAGCAGGGGTTGAAATAATAGTCTCTGATAAAACAGACTTTAAAACAAGAAAGATCAAAAGAGACAAAGAAGGACATTACATAATGATGAAAGAA
The DNA here is from genome assembly GCF_009761245.1 of Sapajus apella. NCBI lineage: Eukaryota > Metazoa > Chordata > Mammalia > Primates > Cebidae > Sapajus > Sapajus apella. The sequence continues at coordinate 16,046,512 of NW_022436942.1, forward strand.
TCAAGGCAACAAGAAGAGCTAAGCTAACTATCCTAAATAAATATGCACCCGATATATTTTATTAGGTGCACCCAGATACATAAAGCAAGTTCTTAATGAACTTCAAAGAGACTTAGACTCCCACAAAATACTAGTGGGAGACTTAAACACTCTACTGTCAATATTAGATCAATGAGACAGAAAATTAACCAGGAAATCCAAGACTTGAACTCAGATCTGGACCAAGCGAACCTAACAGACATCTACAGAACTCTCCACCCCATGTCCACAGCATATACATTCATCTCAGCACCACATTTCATTTACTCTAAAATTGACCACATAATTGGAAGTAAATCACTCCTCAGAAAATGCAAAATAATGGAATCATAACACCCCAGTCTCTCAGACCACAGTGCAATCAAATTAGAACTCAGGATTGAGAAGCTCACTTAAAACCACAGCACTACATGGAAACTAAACAACCTGTTCCTGAATGACTACTGGATAATAATGAAATGAAGGCAGAAATAAAGATGTTCTTTGAAACCAATGAGAATGAAGACACAACATATCAGAATCTATGGGACAAGTTTAAAGCAGTGTCTAGAAGGAAATTCCTAGCACTAAATGCCCAAATAAGGAGCAAGGAAAGATCTAAAATCAACACTCTATCATCACAATTAAAGTAACTAGAGGAACAAGATCAAACAAATTCAAAAACTAGCAGAAGACAAGAAATAACTAAGACTAGAGCAGAACTGAAGGAGATAGATGCACACACACACACACACACACACACACACACAAAACCCTTTAAAAACCTAATAAAAAAATCAATGGCTGATCACTAGCCCCTCAGGACTGTAGCTCCCACTGAAAGCGCAGAGAACAAGAGGACGCCACACATTCAGATCAATTTTTGTTGCTCACACACCAGGAGATTCCCAGCGGAGGAGCCCCACAGGTCGCCAGCGTGACTCTTGTGGCCAGCGAGGCGGTTTTGCCACTGCCTTGGTGCAGTGGTTCTTGGTGCAGAGTCAGAAAAGCACCATCAATCTTAACGCCGCTGTTTTGGCCGGAGCAGTGGGTTGCTCAGATTCTAGCGCCAGGAATCAACAAGTTGGACGTCCATTCAGAAACCCAACTATAAAGACGGTAATTATAAAGACCACAGATAGATAAATTTATAATGAAGGGAAGAAACCAGCCTAAAAAGGCTGAGGATACCCAAAATCAGAATGCTTCTCCCTCTACAGGGGATCACAGTTCCTCATCAGCAACAGAACAAAGCCTGATGGAGAAAGACTGTGTTCCATTAGCAGAAGCAGGCTTTAAAAAGTGGATGATAAGAAACTTCTGGGAATTAAAAGAACTTGTTCTAACCCAGTGCAAAGAAACTAAGAACTTTGAAAAATGGTTTGACGAAATGTTAACAATAACACACAATTTAGAGAGGAATATAAGTGAATTAATGGAGCTGAAAAATACAACACGAGAACTTCGCGAAGTATGCACAAGTTTTAAGAGCCGAATTGATCAAGCAGAAGAAAAGATATCAGAGTTCGAAGACCAACTCAATGAAATAAAACAAAAAGACAAGATTAGAGAAAAAAGGATAAAAAAGAACGAGCAAAGTCTCCAAGAAATATGGGACTATGTGAAAAGACCTAATCTACGTTTGATAGGTGTACCTGAATGTCATGAAGAGAATCAATCCAAGCTGGAAAATACGCTTCAGGATATTATTCAGGAAAACTTTCCCAACCTAGCAAGGCAGGACAATATTCAACTCCAGGTAATACAGAGAACACCACAAAGATATTCCTCAAGAAGACCAACCACAAGGCACATAATCGCCAGATTCACCAGGGTTGAAATGAAAGAGAAAATACTGAGGGCAGCCAGACAGAAAGGTCAAGTTACCCATAAAGGGAAGCCTATCAGACTCACAGCAGGTCTCTCAGCAGAAACCCTACAAGACAGAAGAGAGTGGGGGCCAATACTCAACATCCTTAAAGAAAAGAACTTTTAACCCAGAATTTTACATCCAGCCAAACTAAGCTTCTTACGCAAAGGAAAAATAAAATCTTTTGTGAACAAGCAAGCACTCAGAGATCTCATCACCACCAGGCCTGCCTTACAAGAGCTTCTGTAAGAACCACCACAAATAGAAAGGAACAACCAGTATCAGCCTTTCTTAAAAATACAAAAAAATAAAGAACATCAACATAATTAAGAACTTGCATCAACTAATGGGCAAAACAGCCAGCTAACATTAAATGGTAGTATCAAACTCACATATATTGTTATTAATTCTAAATCTAAATTGACTAAATCCCCCAATCCAAAGACACAGACAGACAAAAAAAAGCCAAGACCCATTGGTAGGCTACATTCAGATCCATCTCACATGCAAGGATACACAAAGACTCAAAGGGATGGAGAAAAATTTACCAACCAAATGGGGAGCAAAAATAAATAAATAGAAAGCAGGAGTTGCAATTTTTGCTGATAAAATAGACTTTAAAGCAACAAAAATCAAAAGAAGCAAAGAAGGATATTACATAATAAAAGGATCAATGTAACAACAAGAGCTAAAGATCCTAAATATATATGCACCCAATACAGGAATACCCAGATATATAAGACTTATAAAGAGACTTGGACTCCCACACAATAATAGTGGGAGACTTCAACATCAATATTAGACAGATCAGTGAGACAGAAAGTTAACATCGATATCCAGGACTTGAACTCAGATCCGGAACAAGTAGACTTAGTTAACATTTATAGAGCTCTCCATTTTAAATACACAAAATATACACTCTTATCAGTACCACATCACATCTATTTATAGGTTTAAATGAAATATTGGTTGGCTGCTTGTTAATTATTTTCTTCCCTCATTTTTTTAATGTCTCTATTACTAAACACAATTACAGGCATACCTATTTTTAGACTGCATTCTAGCCCGGGCAATAAAGCAACACCCCTGTTCTCTCTTCCTCTTCCTCTTCCTCTTTCTTCCTCTCCTTCATTCTTTTTTTTTCTTCTTTTTTATTTAATTCTTTCTCTTTCTTTCTTTCTCTTTCTTCCAAAAAAAAAAAAATCAATAAATCCAGGAGCTGTTTTTTTGAAAATATCAACAAAATAGATAGACCACTAGCCAGAATGCTAAAAAAGAAAATAGAGAAGAATCAAATAGATGCAATAAAAAATCATAAAGAGAATATCATTACCAATTCCACAGAAATACAAACTACCACCAGAGATTATTACAAACAACTCTCTGCACACAAACTAGTAAGTGTAGAAAAAAAATGGATAAATTCCTGGACACTTACACCCTCCAAAGCCCAAACCAGGAAGAAGTTGAATCCCTGAATAAACCAATAACAAGGTCTGAAGTTGAGGCAGCAATGAATAGCCTATGAACCAGTAAAAGTCCATGTTTGGACAGGTTCGAAGCTGAATTCTACCACCTGTACAAAGAGGAGATGGTACCATTCCTTCTGAAACTATTCCAAACAATACAAAAAAAGGGAATCCTTCCTAATTTATTTTATGAGACCAACATTATCCTGATAACAAACCTGGCAGAGACTCAACTAAAAAAGAAAATTTCAAGCCAATATCCATGATGAATATTGATGCAAAAGTCTTCAAAAAAAATACAGGCAAACTCAACGTGACAACACATCAAGAAGCTTTTCCATTATGATCAAGTAGGCTTCATCCCAGGGACGCATGGCTGGTTCAACATACGCAAGTCTATAAACTCAAACCATCATATAAACAGAACCAAAGACAAAAACCACAAGATTATCTCAAGAGATGCAGAGAAAGTCTTCAACAAAATTCCACAGTGCTTTATGCTAAAACCTCTGAATAACCTAAGTATCAATGGAATGTATCTCAAAATAATAAAAGCTATCTATGACTAACCCACAGTCAACATCATACTGTATGAACAAAAGCCGGAAGCAGTGCCTTTCAACAAGGGCACTAGACAAGGGTGCCCTCTCTCACCATTCCTATTCAACATAGTATTGGAAGTTCTAGCCAGAGCAATCAGTCAAGAAAAAGAAAAAAAGGATATTCAATTAGAAAAAGAGAAAATCAAATTGTCTCTATTTGTCAATGACATGACTGTATATCTAGAAGACCTCATTGTTTCAGCGCAAAATCTCCTTAAGATGATAAGCAGCTTCAGAAAAGTCTCAGGATCCAAACTCAATGTGCAAAAATTACAAGCATTCCTATACACAAATAACAGACAAACAGAGAGCCAAATCATGAGTGAACTCCCATTCACAATTGCTACGAAGAGAATAAAATTCCTAGGAATACAACTAACAAAGGATGTGAAAGGACCTCTTCAAGGAGAACTACACACTACTGCTCAAGGAAATCAGACAGGACACAAACAGATGGAAAAACATTCCATACTCATCGTTATGAAGAATCAATATCGTGAAAATGGCCATGTGGCCCAAAGTAATTTATAGATTCAATGCTATCCCCATCAAGCTACCACTGACCTTCTTTATAGAACTGGAAACATCAGAATCTCTGGGACAAAAAAAGAGCCCGCATAGCCAAGATAATCCTAAGCAAAAAGAACAAAGCTGGAGGCATCACACTACCTGACTTCAAACTATACTACAGTTATCAAACATCATGGTACTGGTGCCAAAACAGAGATATAGACCAATGGAACAGAGCAGTGGCCTCAGAAATAATGCCACACATCTACAACCATCTGATCTTTGACAAATCTGACAAAAACAAGCAATGGGGAAAGGATTCCCTGTTTAATAAATGGTGTTGGGAAAACTGGCTAGCCATGTGCAATAAGCTGAAACTGGACCCCTTCCTGACACCTTACACTAAAATTAACTCCAGATGGATTAAAGATTTAAATATGAGACCTAACACCATAAAAACTCTAGAAGAAAACCTAGGCAATACCATTCAGGACATAGGCATAGACAAGGACTTCATAACTAAAATACTGAAAGCAATGACAACAAAAGCCAAAATAGACAAATAGGATCTAATTAAACATAAGAGCTTCTGCACAGCAAAAGAAACAATCATTAGAGTGAACCAGCAACCAACAGAATGGGAAAAAATTTTTGCAAGGTACCCATCTGACAAAGTGCTAATATCCAGAATCTGCAAAGAACTTAAACAAATTTACAAGAAAAAAAAAAAAAGCCCCATCAAAATGTGGGCAAAGGATATGAACGGAAACTTTTCAAAAGGACACATTTATGTGGCCAAAAAACATGTGAAAAAATGCTCATCATCACTGGTCATTAGAGAAATGGAAATCAAAACCACATTGAAATACCATCTCACACCTATTAGAATGATGAACATTAAAATCTGGAGACAGATGCTGGAGAGAATGTGGATAAACAGAAACACTTTTACACAGTTGGCAGGAGTGTAAATTAGTTCAACCACCGTGGAAGACAGTGTGGCAATTCCTCAAGCATCTAGAAATAGAAATACCATATAGACCCAGCAATTTCATAACTGGGTATATACCCAAAGGGTTATAAATCATTCTACAGTAAAGACACATGCATTTGCATGTTGATTGCAGCAGTGTTTACAATAGCAAAGACCTGGAACCAACCCAAATGCCCACCAATGATAGATTGGATAAAGAAAATGTGACATATACACACCATGGCATACTATGCAACCATCAAAAAGGATGAGTTCATGTCCTTTTCAGACACATGGATGAATCTGGAAACCATCATTCTCAGCAAACTGACACAGGAACAGAAAACCAAACACCATACATTCTCACTCATAAGTGGATGTTCAACAATGAGAACACATGGACACAGGGAGGGGAACATCACACACTGGGGTATGTTGGGGGGCGGTGGGTAGGGGAGGGATAGCAGGGGCAGGGAGATTGGGGAGGGATAACATTAGGAGAAAAACATAATTGACATGGGGGTGGGAGCAGCAAACCACCATGGCATGTGTATACCTATGTAATAGTCCAGCAAGATCTGCACATGTACCCCAGAGCTTAAAGTTAAATAAATAAACTACTTTGATTAATATATGGAAGTGTTTACTTGAGAGGAAGAGTGTATTGCCCAGTCTTACCCACATAAAAAGTTATATGTACCTTATTGACAAACAGTTTTTATTAGTCTCTAATAGATATGTGTGTCACTTGAAATGGCTCTGCTACTTTGCTCATGTTGAGATCAGATAGACTCCACATATGACATTCCCAGGGCCTATATGTATGGATCTTAGCTGTCTCTGGGCACATACCATGGTGGAGACAAGAAACACTTAGAGGGAGGAGTAGACAAGTGGTGTTACTAGAAGCATAAGCTTGCAATTGGCACCAGATCATTTCAAACTACATTTCATTAGCCAAATCACATCACATGAAAAAAGCCAACATCAATGGTATGGGAAAGTATACTTTGTCCATGGAGAAGCGATAGAGAGAATTAAGTTCATATGGGATTATCAACATAAAGCTGAGGTTTGTTCTTTGTGATGATTTAATCCAAAGATTAACAATCCAAACTTCACAAGAAAACAATGAACAGCACTGAATCTTTCATAATTCAACTTAGAGATAATAGTTTTATTTTGAAATAATGTTACCTTATATTTAATAAATAATGATTATACCCCACACATTATGTAAATTACTTTTATTAACTCACCTTAATCTTACAATTTTTTATTAGATTTTAAGATTGACATCGAGAGAGGCCAAGTGGCTTTCCAATTATACAGTTTATAAGCTGAAGTGCTCAATTTTAAAATCAAGTAGTCTCTCCGGAATGTGAAGTCTCAAAAACTGGCTAGGGACATTATAAGAATTAAATAAGTGAAGTGCATAAAATGATTAACAGAGTGTCTATCATATTAAATACTAAATAAATGTTATCATTGCAAGTATTTAGGAAGAAAATGATTATTTAAGAAGCATAATCCCTGATCTGAATTTTCAGATTTAACTCAGGCAAGGTGTCTTATATGGTTTGGCTCTGTGTCCCCATCCAAATCTCAGGTTAAAATGTAATCACCACATGTTGGGGGAATGATCTGGTGGAAGGTGATTGAATTGTAGGGGTGGACTTTCCCCTTGCTGTTCAGTGATAGAGTTCTCACAAGATCTCGTTGTTTTATACATGTCTGGGGCTTCCCCCTTCTCTCCCTCTCTCTTATAACATGATAGGAAGATATACCTTCCCTTTGCCTTCCACTATGTTGTACAACTCTTTAGGCTTCCCAACCATGTGGAACCATGAGTCAATTAAACTTTTCTTCATAAATTACTCAGTCTCAGATGTGTATTTATAGCAGTGAGAAAATGGATCAATACAAAAAATTGGTACCAAAGTAGTGGGGTGTTGCTATAAAGATGCGTGAGAATGAGAAAGGGGCTTTGGAACTGGGTAACCAGCAGTTTTTGGAATGGTTTGGAGGAATAAGAAGCAGCCAGGAAGATGAGAGGAAGTTTAGAACTTACTAGAGACTTATTGAATGTCTTTGGCCAAAATGCTGATAGTGATACAAAAAAATAAAATCTGGCCAGTCACAGTGGCTCACGCCTGTAATCCCAGAACTTTGGGAGGCTGAGGAAGTGGATCACGAGGCCAAGAGATTGAGACCATCCAGGCCAACATGCTGAAACCCCATCTCTACTAAAAATACAAAAATTAGCTGGGCATGGTGATGCATGCCTGTAGTCCCAGCTACTTGAGAGGCTGAGGCAGGAGAATTGCTTGAACCTGGGAGGAGGACATTTCAGTCAGTCAGGATGGTGCCACTGCACTCCAGTCTGGTGGCAGAGTTAGATTATGTCTCGAAAAAAGAAAAATGAAATCCAGGCTGACTGGTCTCAGATGGAGATGAGGGACTTTTTGGAAACCAGAATAAAGGTGAAACTTGCTATGCTTTAGTAAAGATACTGGCAGCATTTTTCTCCTGCCTTAGGGATCTGTGGAACTTTGAACTTGAGAAAGATGATTTAGGGTATCTTCCAGAAGAGATTTCCAAGCAGCAAAGAATTCAAGAGGTGACCTGGCTTTTTCTAAAAGCATACAGTCACATGCATTTACAAATAGATGATTAAAAAATGGAATTTATGTTTAAAAGTGAAAATGAGAATAAAAGTTTGGGAATTCTGCAGCCTGATCATGTGGTGGAAAAGAAAATGTCATTTTCTGGGGAGAAATTTAAGCCAGCTGCAGAAATTAGCATAAGTAACAAGGAGCATAAATTTAATAGCCAAGACAATAAGGGAAATGTATGCAGAGAATTTCAAAGATCTTGGTGGCAGCCAAGATCTCATCACAGACCAGGAGGCCTAAGAGAAAAAAATGATTTCATGGGCCAGGCTTAGGACCCTGCTGCTCTGTGCAGCCTTGGGACATGGCACCTTGTGTCCCGGTAACTGTAGCTCCAGTCATAGCTAAAAGGGGCAAGGCGACATCAACAGGATGGGTGACTAAAAATGCCTTATGTTCATTTCTTCTGCAAGAAAGCAACAAGGCAAAAAATAACAGCTACGATGCAACTGGAGTATTACAGGGAGAGTGCTGGCATGTAACAGGGGAATGGAGTGGTGTCTGTGTTGCTAAGAAATCCAAGAAGGAGGTTGTGAAGGCACGCTAACTTTGCCACCCTCTCTTTTTTGCCTGGATTTGCCTGAAATCAAGAACTTCTTCTTGCAGGGTAAAGGTAAGCAAAATAACTACAGCAGTCCCCATTGCCCCTGCAAATACTTAGAGTCCTTACTCAGAAGAATCCCACAGTTATCACTAGCCCCAAGCTGAATTTGGAGTACTGTCAGGAATTCACAGATGCTTTACTCTGAATTATGAACATAAGATATTCACTCCCCACCCAAAACACAACCTCTGTTATTCAGGCTGCAGCAACATGCTGACATCCTGAGAATTGAGCCACTCCCAGTGTGTCCCTTCTCTGGGGGCTAGTGGTCATTGCACCTCTCTAGCTCTGGGAATCTGTATGCATTCCATCAATTCCCCATGTGTGGTTACAGAGCCACAGCCCTGGTTGATCTGTTTCTGGCCTCAGGACTGGCTGAGATTCTATTCCGGCACAGCACGGAAACCAACCCCTGACACTCTTCCAGCCAGACGAACTGTCTGACAGACTGACAAGGTCAGAACTGCCCTTGAGCCAGACAAATCACTATACAATTTCCACAGAACAAAAGAGGTTCCCAAACTGCCAACCAGCTGACATACCTCCAAGCCAGCAAACAATCTACATGTCCATGCCTCTGTCCTATCTATTCTATTCAGCAAAGAATCTACATGTCCATGCCCAAACCCGGGGCCTGGAAAACAGCCAGCAGTCTACTCTTTAGAGGTATTCCCCAGACCAGACCAGTAGTCAGGTACTTACACCCAGGACCTGAGCAATAGCCTGGTGGTACCAACCCTGGTTGGGCCAAGCACCTGCATCTGTGTCCCCAGCAAAGAACCTTCATCTGTGTCCCCACCAAGGTAATATCTCTGTGGCCCTAACTTTAGCAAGCCAGAGTCCAAATAGAAAAACAAGTCTTGTGCATACATGTGTGCCCAACCTGAGAAAATGTCCAGGAAATTCACACCCAGTAAGGTCATGTTATTGCCACTACATTATCTTGCAGTCTAGGTTACTGATAACTCAAAAATATTACTATCATAAATCTTAGCTAAAGAAAATGCATAAAAATTACACTATGATGTCCACCTAGAACTATAAGAAAATATATAAGAACACAAAATAATAATCTCAAAAACACAATGAGATGCAAGAGAATACAGATAGATAATTCAATAAAATCAGAAAAAAAATCCTGATTAGAATGAGAAATTCAACAGAGAACTATTATGAAAAATAATCAGATAGAAATTTTAGAACTCCAAAAATAATGAATAAAATAAAAAGTACTATTGAGAGCTTCAATAATAGATTAGACCAAGAAAAAGAAAATGTCTCTGAATTTGAAGAGAGGTCTTTTGAAGTAATTTAAGAAGATGAAAGAAACAGCAGAAAAAAAAAAGAAACGAGAAAAGAAAGAATGACAAAGAAGGAATGGAGGGAGGGAGGAAGGAAAGAAGAAAGGAAGGAAAGAAGGAAGGAAGGAAGCCTGGCTATAGGATTTATGGAACACTATGAATTGAACAAATATTCACATTATGGTAATTCAAAAAGGGAAGAAGTATACAAATTTTCTTTTAAAGAAAAATAGCTAAAAATGTCCCAAGTTTTAGAATAATGATGGACATCCAGATCCAAAAAAAAAAAAAAAAATGCACTCTTTGAATAGATTCAACACAAGCAAATTCTTTCTAAAGCACGTGATAGGCACATGTTCAAAAATAGAAACAAAGAAAGAATTTTAAAAACAGCAAGAGAAAAATGTTGAATCAAATATAAGGAGATGTCCATAGTCTAAGAGCACATTTCTCAGCAGAAATCTTCCATGCTGGGACAGGATGGAAGAATACATTCCAGTTACAGAATGGAAAAGCAAAAAGCAAAAGTCAATAAATTTGTCATATAAGAGTACTATAACTAGTAAAGCTATCCTTCAGAAGTGAAGGGAAAATATTTTTTTTTCTCAAGCAAACAAAAATGAAAATTTATGACCACTATTCTGACCTTACAAGATATTCAGTAGACCACTGTATTTGAAAATGAAAAGATGGTACCAATAATAATGAAAACATGCAAAATGATAAAACTTGATCTGACACAGAAAGGAGAAAGATAAAATAATCAAAAATTACTATAGAAAACTACAAAACTTTAAAAAGTAAACATTAAAAGAGAAAGTTAAAAAAAAGCAATACAAACAAAACAGAAAACAATAACATGATAGGAGTAAGTCCTCACATACCAACAAAGCACTGACTGTAAACTGATTTAATTGCTCAATTAATTGATATACACTGGTCTAATGGTAAAAAAACAAACAAACAAACAAACAAACAAACTACATGGTGCTCATAAAAATAGACATTCCATGAAAACAAAAAGTAAAAGTTAACAGAAACAGGTATAATTATAGCAAATAATATAGACTTCAAGTCAGTTTGTAAAAAGAGACAAAGATCATTATATATTGATAAATAAATTATTTTAGCAAAATTCTATAACAATTATAAACATATGTACACTCACACTGGAACACTCATATATATAACTAGTAGTAAATATAAAACTATGAATAAGTCCCAATTCAAAAATAGTTGGGGACATGAACACCCAATTCACATCAGTGGACAAATTATTTAGATAGAAAACCAGCAAAAAAACATTCTTTAAACTGCACAATAGACAAAATGGACTTAACAGATGTGGACAAAATGTTTAATCTAACACTGCAGAATAAATGTTTTTTTCTTCCCCATAGAATATATTACATTCTTCAGGACTAATTAGATGTTGAAACACAATACATGTTTTGAAAAAAAAATTAATTGATTTGGTTTGTTTCGTTTTCCCAAGATGGCAGACTAGAAACTTTTAGTGTGCCTCAGCCACTTGGAAGTAGCTAGATAATACATAAACACTGTGAGATTTAATTCAGGAAGGTTAACAGGAATCAACAGGAATGGGGAAGGGTACCGCAGATCCCAGGGAGGAGAATGTCAGCACAAACCCCTCATGATGGAATCTGAACGATAAAAGTGAGTAAAGTGTCAGTACATTAGAGAGGTAGAGAGACCCCCTCTGTAACTTATCTTCCCACTAGGAATCTGAGCAGCTCAAGCTGAGAGACAGCACTTCGTTTCTCCTAAGCTCTGTAAAAGTTGGAGATACTGTGAGGAAAATACACTGGGAAAGGCTGTAAAGATTTTCCTGGACACAGGGCTGAGAGCAGGACATCATTTTTAATCAAAGCACTTACAAAGTCAAACATTCAAGCTGAGAGCCATAAAGAACACAATCACATTTAAAAAGCCACGTCCAAAATTAAAAAAGCTAAGAAAACAGCTAAACAAGGAGGTGAAGGATATGAAGGAGAACTACAAAAAATGTTAAAATGAATTACATATGAGAAAACAAATGAAAATTAAATGTTTATGAATTGAAAGAATTAATATTCTTAAAACGATCATACTGTCCAAAGTAATCTACAGATTTAATCCTATTTCTATCAATCTACTAATGCCATTATTCACAAAACTAAAAAAAATCTATTCTAAAATTTATATGGAACCAAAAAGGCCTAAATAGCCAAAGATAGCCTAAGTAAAAATAATAAAGTCAGAAACATCCCCATATCATACATCAAATTATAACAAAAGGCTACAATAACCAAAACAACATGGTACTGTTACAAAAAACAGACACATAGATTAATATAAAGAATAAATTGACACACGAACAGAAAATCAAATGCCAAATGTTCTTACTCACAGGTGGGTGTTGGACAATGAGAACACATGGACACAGGGAGAGGAGCATCACACACTGGGGTCTGTTGTAAAATGTGGGTATTCAAAAACATAAAGATGGCAACAATAGTAACTGGGAACTATTGGGGGGAAATGAACGAAAGGGGTCAACTGTTGAGAAATTACTGGTTCCTATGCTTAGTATCTGGGTGAAAACATTCATGCCTCAATCCTCAGCATTATGTAATATACCCAGGTAACACACCTACACACATACCAACTGAATCTAAAATACAATTTGAATAAGTAATAAATTGTATGTAATATTTTATTGGAACACAATAGAATAAAATTAAAAATTTACTTTAAAAAGGAACATTTGAAAGTATAAAAATACATTGAAATTAAACAGTGTGCTCATAAATGACCAATGAGCAAAGAAAAAATTCAGAAGGCAATTTTAAAATTTCTTAAAACAAATGAAAGTAGAAATATAGCATACCAAAATCCATAAAGCACAGCAAATACAGTATTAGGAGACAAATTTACAGCAATAAATGCCTACATCAGTAAAGTTAAAAGATTTCAAATAAAGGACCTCGCAATTCCACTTCAGGAGCTAGAAAAGCAAGAACGAACTGTATTGATCCAAGATGACCAATTAGAAGTAGCTGCGCTAATGGAGATGAATGAAAAAGGACAAATGAATTGAGCACCTTCAACTGAAATATGCAAGTTTTTGTGTTTGAATTGACTAGCCAAACAAATTTACTAATGGAGAATGAGGAAAAGTGGGGTAAGGGGCAGTGATGGCCCACTAGGGAGTGGCACAGAGCCAAAGGATTACCCACTGCCAGCCAAGGTAAGTAGTGTATGATTGTGTGACACTGGCTGGGAAACTGCTTCTCCCACGGATCTTTGAAACCAGTATATCAGGAAATACCTCGTGAGCCCATACCACCAGGGCCTTGAGTCTGATATACCCAGCTGTGCAGAGTCTTGGCAGAGCAGCTGCTTAGGCATACAGAGACCCAGAAGTCTTACATACTTTAGCCCAGATATCCCCATCAAGAAGGGAAATCCATCCATTCATATCCCTAGAAAGGAGACTGATTCCAGAGAGTCAAGCAGAATCTGTCTGTGGTCCCCACTTCCATGTCACCTCACACATTAAGACCCACTGGCTTGGAATTTCGGCCAGCCAATGACAGCAGAGGAGGTTAGAGCCAATATTCAACATTCTTAGAGAAAAGAATTTCCAACCCAGAATTTTATATCCTGTCAAGCTAAGCTTTATAAATGAAGATTCTTTTCAGGCAAGCAAATGCTGAGGGAATTCATCACCACTAGGCATGTCTTGCAAGAGATCCTAAAAGAAGCACTAAATATGGAAAGAAAAAGCCATCACCAGCCACTACAAAAACACCCTAGAGTACACAAACAAGTGGCACTATGAAGCAATCACATGAACAATTCTGCAAAATAGCCAGGTAGCATTATAATGACAGAATCAAATTAAGACATAACAATACTAACCTTAAATGTAAATGGGCTAAATGCCCTAATTAAACAACACAGAATAACAAGCTGATTAAAGAGCCAAGACCCATCGGCATGCTGTCTTCAAAAGACATATCTCATGTGCAAAGATACACACAAGTTCAAAATAAGAGGACAGATGAAAATTTACCAAGCAAATGGAAAGCAGAAAAAAAAAAAAGAAAAAGAAAACCCACAGGTGTGCAATACTGGTTTCTGACAAAACAGCCTAAACCAACAAAGATAAAAAGATACAATGAAGGGCATTACATAATGGAAAAGCGTTCAATTCAACAAAAAAAGCGAACTACTCTAAATATATATATGCAGCCAATACAGGAGCATCCAGATTAGTGAGGCAAGTTCTTAGAGACTTACACTCCCACACAATAATAATGGGAGACTTTAACACTCCAATGACAATATTAGACAAATAAGCAAGACAGAAAATTAACAAAATATGCAGGACTTGAACTCAGCTCTGGATCAAGTGGACCAAATAGATATCTACAGGACTCTCCACCTCAAAACAATAGAAAATACATTTTTTCTCATCACCACATGGCACTTACTCTAAAATTGACCACATAATCAGAAGTAAAACACACCTCAGAAAATGCAAAAGAACTAAAATTATAACAAACAGTCTCTTAAACCACAGCACAATCAAATTAGAGCACAAGATTAAGAAACTCAAAACCACACAATTATATGAAAATTAAGCAATCTGCTCCTGAAAGACTCCTGGGTAACTAATGAAATTAAGGTAGAAACAAAGAAGTTCTTTGAGAATAATGAGAACAAAGAGGTAACATACCAGAATCTCTGGGCAGCAGCTGAAGCATTATTAAGAGGACAATGTATAGCACTAAATGTCCACATCAAAAAGCTAGAAAGATCTCATTAACAACCTAACATTTTAAATAAAAAACTAGAAAACCAAGAGCAAATGAAGCCCAAAGTTAGCAGAAAACAAAAAATAACCAAGATCAGAGCTGAACTGAAGAATTTAGGGAATTAAAAAAACCTTCAAAAAATTAACAAATCTAGGAACAATTTTTTTGAAAAAAATAGAATGATAGACTACCAGCTAGACTAATAAATAAGAAAATATAAAAGAATCAAATAAGCACAATCAGAAATGATAAGCTGATATCACCACTGACCTAAAAGAAATACAGACAACTGTCAGAGAGCACTATAAACACCTCTAGGCACATAAAGTAGAAAATCTAGAAGAAACAGATACATTCTTGGACACATACATCCTCTCAAGATGAAACAAGGAAGCAACTGATTACCTTTATAGACCAATAACAAGTTCTGACATTGAGGCAGTAATAACAGTCTGTCAACCCCAAAAAGCCCAGGGACATATAGATTCACAACTGAATTCTACCAGAGGTACAAAGAGGAGCTGGCATCATTTCTACTAAAACTATTCCAAATAATTGCAAAGAAAGAACTCCTTCCTAACTTATACTATCAGGTCAACTTCATCTTGATACCAATATCTGTCAGAGATACAAGAAAAAAATGAAATATTAAGTCAATATCCTTGATAAACATCAATGGAAAAGTCCTCAGTAAAACACTGGCAAACTGAACCCAGGAGCAAAATAAAAAGCTTATCTACCACAATTAAGTTGGCTTTATTCCTGAAATGAAAAGTTGGTTCAACGTATACAAATCAATAAATGCAATTTCTCACATAAACAGAATTAAAGACAAAATCCACATGATTATCACAATAGAGGCAGAAAAGGCCTTTGATAAAATTCATCACCCCTTCATATTAAAAACTCTCAATAACTAGTTATTAAATAAACATACTTCAAAATAGTAAATGCCATAAATGACAAACCCACAGTTAATATCATACTGAATGGCAAAAACTGGAAGTATTCTTCTTCAGAATCAGCACAAGACAAAAATATCATCTCTCACCACTACTACTCAACATAGTACTAGAAGTTCTAGCTAGGGAAATTAGCCAAGAGAAATAAATGAAACTATTTAGATAGAAAGAGAGGGAGTCAAATTATCTTTGTTTACAGATGACATGATTTTACATCCAGAAAATCCCATTGTCTTAGCCCAAAATTCTTAAGCTGATAAATATGTTCAGTAAAGTTGAGGATAGAGAGTCAATATGCAAAATCATTAGCATTCCTATACCACTAACAACAAACAAGCAGAGAGCCAAATCATGAATAAACTCACATTCACAATTTATACAAAAAGAATAAAATACCTAGGAACACAGTTAATCAGGGAAGTGAAGGGCCTCTTCAAAGAGAATGACAAATCAATGCTCAAAGAAATCAGAGGGAACACAAGAAATGAAGAAACATACCATGCTCATGAATAGGAAGAATCAATATTGTGAAAATGACCCTACTACCCGAAGCCATTTATAGATTCAATTCTACTTTCATTAAACTATTATTTATATTTTTACATTATTCAAATAATTAGAAATATTTTAAAATTAATATAAAACCAAAAAATGGCCAGAATAGCCAAGTCAATTCTAAGCAAAAAACAATAATGATGGAAGCATCACACTAATTGACTTCAATTTATACTACAAAGTTATAGTAACCAAAACACCCTGGTACCGGTGCAAGAACAGGCACATATACCAATAAAACAGAATTGAGAACTCAGAAATATGACTGGACACCTACAACCATCTGATATTTGACGTATCGGAGAAAAATAAGCAATGGAGAAAGAAATCCCTTTTTAATAAATGGTTCTGAAGTAATCCCTTTTAAATAAATAATTCTGAAGTAACCGGCTAGCCATATGCAGAAGATTAAAACTGGACTGTTTCTTTATACCATATAGAACAATTAAGTCAAGATGGATTAAAAACTTAAATGTAAAATTCAAAACTGTAAAAATTCTAGAAGGAAGACCAGGAAATAACATTCAAGACATAGGCATAAGTAAACTCTTTTCTAACAAAAATATCAAATGTAATTGCAACAGAAACAAAAATGTACAAATGTTACCTAATTAAACTAAAGACCTTCTGCACAGCAAAATAAACTACCATCAGAGAAAACAGGCAAGCTACAGAATAGGAGAAAACTTGTGTAATTGATCCATCTGAAAAGGGTCTAATACAGATCTTACAAGAAACTTTTAAAGAAATTTACCAGAAAAAAAATACAATTAAAAAGTGAGTAATGGATATGAACACTTTTCAAAAGAAGACATACACGCTACCAACAAAATTTTTTTCTAAAAAGCTCAACATCACTGATCATCAGAGAAATGCAAATAAAAACCACAATGAGATACCATATCGTGCCAGTCAGAATGGTTATTATTAAACAGTCAAAAAAAATATGCATAGAAAATTGAATATTTTTACACTGCTGGTTGAAGTAACATTAGTACAACCATGTAGAAGACAGTGTGGCAATTTCTTAAATATCCAAAGTCAGAAGCACCGTTTGATCCAGCAACCCCATTACTGAGTATATTCCCAAAGTAATATAATTTATTCTATTATAAAGATAACAGGTATACATGTGTTTATTGCACTATTCACAGTAGCAAAGACATGGAATCAACCTAAATGACCAACGAAGATAGAGTGGATAAAAAAAATATGGTACATATACACCATGGAATACTATACAGGCATAATAAAGAATGAGATCATGTTCTTTGCAGAGACATAAATGGAATTGGAAGTCATTATCCTCAGCAAACTAACACAGGAATAGAAAGCCATGTACCAGATGTTCTTAATTATAAGTGGGAGCTGAATGATAAAAGCACATGGATACATTGTGGGGAACAACAAACACTATGGCCTATTGCCATGTAAGGGTGTGGTTATTAGGAGGATATACATTAGGAAGAATAGCTAATGGATGCTGGGTTTAAGGCCTAGGTAATGGAATGATCTGTGCAGCAAAGAACCAGACACATGTTTATGTAACAAATCTGTACATCTTTCACGTGTACATCTGAATTTAAAATAAAAGTTGAAGAAAAACAAACCAAACTTCAAATTAGAACTAAAGAAATAATGAGGATCAGAGCAGAAATTAACAAAATTGAGACTAAAAATTAGAAAAGATTATAAAATCCAAAAGTAAACTTTGTAAAAATAAACAAATTCAAATATTATTAGCTAATCCAATTAAGTAAACAACAGATAAAGCTCAAACAAACAAAACCAGATATGAAAAAGGAGACATTACAACTGATACCACAGAACTACAATGGATCATTAAAGACTATTATAAATAACTAAATGCCAATAAATGTAAAAACCAAGAGAAAAATGGATAACTTCCTGGACACATATAAGCTACCAATATTGAACCAAGAAGAAATGTAAATTCTGATCAGACCACTAATTAGTAACAAGGTTGAAATATTAATAAAAGAGAAACCAACTTTCCAAAAAATAAAAGTTCAATACTGGCTGGCTTCACTGTTATATTCTACCAAACTTTTAAAAAATAACTACTACAAATACTTCTAACACTATTACAAATATTTGAATAAGATGGAATTCTTTCAAACTCATTCTGAAATGCCAACATAATCCTGATACCAGTTATATAAGCGCACAAAAAATGTGATACATCATATCCACAAAATGAAGAACAAAAGCCATGTAATCATTTCAATAAACACAGAAAAGCATTTGATAAAATTCAACATTTCTCCATGATAAATCATCTCAATAATTTGGGTTTACAAAGAAAGTGACTCAACACAATGAGGGCAGGCCATGTATAATGAACCCACAGCTAACAACATACTAAATAGGAGGGGAAAAAAAACTGAACTTTTTTTCTCTACAAATTGGAACAAAACAAATATACTTGCTCTCACCTCTCTTGTTCAATGCAGCACTGGAGATTTTAGCCAGAGAAATTAGGCAAGAGAAAGAAATAAAAGGAATTCAAATTAGACAAGAAAAGTAAATTATCTCTGTTTGCAGATGACATTCCCTTACATAGCAAAAAACCTAAAACCAAAAACATACAAACAAAGAAAACACTTGGAACTGATAAAATAAGTAAAGTCTGAGGATACAAGTCAACAAACAAAAAGCAGCAGCTTTTCTATACATAAAGAATGAAATAGTTAAAAAAAGTAGGAAAACAATTACACATATAACAGCTATAAAAATGCCTAGGAGTAAATTTAGCCAAGGAGAAGAAATATCACTATGACATAAATATAAATTATTGATAAAAGAAACTGAAGAAGACACACACCAGAAAAATGGAGTGCCATCCCATGTTCATGGACTAGAGTAATAAATATTGTTAAAATAGTCATACTAACCACAGTGACCTACAGATTCAATGCAATGTTTATCAAAATGCCAATTATATATTTTAAAAAAATTAAAAAAAAATTAAATGTATATGGGCCACAAAAATAAAAAAATAATAAATAACTACTCCTAAACAAAAGGAACGAAATTAGGCACATCCTACTACCAGTCTTCAAAATACACATCAAAGCTATAATACCCAAAACAGCATGGTACCAGCAGAAAAGCATATACACAAATCAATGGAACAGAATAGACAACTCAGAAATTAATCCGCTTATTTACAACCAACTTATTTTTGACAGAGACAAGAACATTCATTATGCAGTCATTTCAATAAACGGTGCTGGGAAAACTAGATACCTACATGCAAAAGAATAAAGTTACACACTCTTCTTTCACCCTAAACAAAACAAAAATCTATTCAATAGGGTTAAACTTCCACATGTAAGACTTAAAACTTTAAAACTGCTAAATGAAAACACAGAAAGAGCACTGCAGGATGTTGGTCTGAGAAAATATTTTATGAATAACGTTTTACAATCACAGGAAACAAAAGCATAAATAAGCAAACAGGATCATATCAAACTAAAAAGCTTCTGTATAGCAATGGAAATAATTGACAGTGTAAAAATACAATTTCCAGAATAAGTAAAATTGTTTGTGAACTCCTCTTCCCACATAGTATTAATGTCCAGAATATCCAATGAACTAAAAGATCTCAACAGGAAAAAAATTGATTTAAAGTTGACAAATGATATGAGCAGATATTTTTCCAGAGAAGACATTAAAATAGGCAACAAATATATTTTAAAAATTCTCAACATCACTAATCATCAAGAAAATGCAAATCATTTTAAAAGCATAATGAGATACCAGCTCACACTAGGTAGGATAGCTATTATAAAAAAGACAAAAAAAAAAATAAATGCTAGCTAGGATGTGTAGAAAAGGGAACTTTTATACACTCTTGGTGAAAATGTAAACTAGTACAACTACTTTGAAGAAAAATTGGAGGAGTCTCAGAAAACTGCAAATGGAACTACTGTGTGATTCATAATCCTACTACTGAGCATTTATCGAAAGGAAAGAAAATCTGTATTTCAAAGAGTCATCTGCACCCCATGTTTACTGTGGCACTATTTACAATCCTAAGCATGGCATTAACCCAAATGTCCAACAAGTTCATTTTATAAAATATGGTTATATATACAAAATGTAATACTACTATTATCCATAAAAAAGAACAAAATCTAGTCATGTTTGTAACATAGTTAAACCTGGGGGGTATTTTGTCATATGAAATAAGCCAGTCACAGAAAGTTAAAACCTGCATGTTCTCACTCATATTTGGAAGCTAACTGTTCTTTTACAGATGTAAAAAGTAGAATAGACAATGCTAGAGTCTGGGAAGTATATGGGGAAGAGGGAATAGAAAGATTTTTTACAAGATGTAAAATTATGGCTAGTTATGAGGAATAAGTTCTAGTGTTCTATAGTACTGTAGGATTACTATAGTTAACCGTAATATATTTTATAGTTTCAAATAGCTAGAAGCAGGATACTGAATCTTCCTAACATGAAGAAATTGATAAATGTTTGAGATGATGGATATGCTAATTACCCTGATTTGATAACTTTACATTATATGTACTGAAAAATCACTATGTACCTTATAAATGCAATTATTATGTGTCTATCAAAAGCCAAAAGAGAATAAACCTATTTAAAAAGTTAAAAAGGAGGCTTTCATCAAGCAGGTATTATTAACTTTATGCTACGAATGAGAACTTGAGGCGTATAAAGCATAAGGATTGTATCACACAGTTTTAAAGTGTCAGACCTTGAATTTAACTCTGGTATGACCTGACTTCAAGTCCACAGTTCTTTAAACTCTATTCTTGAAAACGTTATTTTGCCAAGAGCAGATAGTCAAAAAAGATGACAGAGTAGAGACACACACAAATGTGTGCCCACACTATTATTTATTTATTCCCATTTCTCTGTCATTCTAAGAATATTAAAGAATTAAAACATTGTAAAGACATCTATCTAGGATATAGTAGAGTAGGATTTGTTATGATTACTTAGTATGCCATCAAGCAAGGAGGCTACACTATAAATGTCTGTGTAGTCTTTTTGATAATAATGATTCTACTAGTAATACTCTGTCATGAAAGATACTTCCCATCCTCCATCGAAATTATCTTTCCTTAGATCATGAAGCTTGAGTTGCTCTGGGTGTGTCAGATAGAAAATCCAGACACGTTTCCAAGGGAAGAGATGATTTTCTACTCTTGCTTTTTTAGTACTGATCCTTTCATTTGGCATGATAGTGGATATGTGGCACCAGAGTTTTTGCCAGATTTAACTTTTTTTATAAAAGCAGCAGATGCATTTGTCTGGCTCCATTTTTAGAAAAGCGCCTGTCCCAGAAATGTGCTCAATTAATATTTCTCAAATTAAGTAAAGAAAGAATGTCAGCAATTCTTAAGATGTTTTTCTACATCCAACTCAGATGAAAAATTTCTGATTACTGGAATTACCTGACATACTGCAGATAAGTTCTTGTGTACTTTCTTCGGATGCCATAAATTGCACTAGATATCATTCTGCTCAGAATGGTCGCTCATGGAAAATGCCCTCATGGGAAAGTTTGATATAATTGTGTGAATGGGTAGGTGGAAGAAGTAGTAGAGATGGAAACTATAGTTGCTAGAAATGATGGATTCCTGCTAACAAAAGTATGGCAAGTTGTTTAAAAAAAACTTATTTCAGGGTGAGTTAAAATGGTAAGCCTTATGAAAAAGCAAAACGTGGATATCTTAAAAAATATCCTCTAGGCCAAATATACATAGTTGGTATTATAGTCACATATCAGATGGTCCTCTACTCACACACTCAATTTGTGTATTTTCAAGCAAATACAGTGTTCATGGGTCTTACGCTAATAAAATGCTAGACTCTGTAAGAATAAAAGTATTTACATTATGTAGAATTAGAAACGTAATTGCAGCAAATTGCAAACACATTTTTACAAACATAAATTTTATAAACGTATGTGAGTTATATACATATTGTGAGAACCCTTTCCAGGGTCACAGGAAAAGCTTCATCTGGAAGGCCCGAAGTTTAAATTCATATGCTCACAGCAAATTCTACCTTGTCAGTAAAGGAGGTCCACTATCAGTGTCTTATAATGCTCTCCCGTTCTTGGGCTCAAATGAGAATTAGGACTTGATAAAACAGAAATTGAATTCTATAAATCTGACTAATATTCTTAAGCTAGAGAATAATTTTCATGTGTATATGGAATGCTAACTATATGTACCCTTCAACTAAAAAAAAAGAGTTGAGGAAGACGTAAGGAAAGGTAAAAATATTAGCCTTGCTCTTAATATGTTATGTATTTATTAGATATGTTACATTCATTGCATATGTTATACAACATGTACTTACACAAACAAACAAAAAAGACATGGCATTTTGGTGGTTTTGTAAAGCTAAATTTCTGGCACTAACGAGAAATTATTTCTTTTAAAACACTCTGTTGTGTGTGTGTGTGTTTTTTTTTTTTTTTTTGGAAGAAGAAGTTATTGATTTGTCTATTCTGACATCAATAAGCCATTTCATTCCAGAATTCAGACACATAGAGCTGTATGAATTTCAGAGTTAGTAAAAATGTGATTGCTCTTACTTCTGATGTCATATTACTAAATATACCTCTTAATATTTGGCGTATTCCCCCTCCTTTACACCACACCCTAGAAGTTTCAGGAGGATAAATGAGCATTTTACATTGATTTTGATCAAATGGCTTTTGCCCTGAGTAGTATTAGATGGCTAGGTCATCGCAGCAATTATACAGCAGTATTCCCCAAGCGAACCTTTCATCTACTTTTAATATAAAATCAATAATGGCTAAACAAGGACAGAGGTGGCATTTTAATGTTTACCAAGGAGCATTTAGACATCTGAGATGCCTCAGAAGTGGTTTCAAAATCCATTTTTAGAATAGGGACAAAAAATATTCTTTACATTCTATTTGTGCCCTGAAAATAAACCTTTTTATGGAGCTAAATGATAAGAACACATGGACTTAGGGAAACAACACACACTGGGGTCTTCAGAGTTTGGAGAATGTTATGAGGTAGAGGATCAGGAAAAAGTAACTAAGAAATTCTAGGCTCAATACCTGGGTGGTGAAATAATCTTTTCAACAAACCTCCACGACACAAGTTTATTTATATAACAAACCTGCACTTGTACCCCTGAACATAAATTAACGTTAAAAAATTCATATGTATCTAATTGTAGAGTTATGGTATATGCTTATAAACTTCAAGCAAACTGTTGTTTTTGTTTTTTATTAGAAAATAAGACCTGCCACTGTTTTTACCACACCACATTCTATACACAGAGAAACATGTAATTAAAATATAATATTGGCATCTATAATTTTGAAATCTATTCATTGAGATGCAGAAAATGTACTAGTGTATCAAATTAGTATTTATTTTACATCACACATTTAAAGTTTAAAACCTGACAGTTGCTGTGACATCATTTCTACAAGATTACTTATATACTTGAATTCTTCTATGTTAGGTATTAAACAAATACAGGTTATATACGAGGTAAAAAGTTATACTTTTCATATGACAAAGACCTGGGCAAATAATGTCCTTTGTTATCTGTATTCCTTTTTTTATTTCCCTATCTGTATTCCAAATTAAAGAGAATATTTTCAGAATAGTTTAATACTACTTCTTTTGTTTTCTTCCATGAGAACCAAAAAATATGAGCTCTAAGTGAATAATAAAGGCAACAGATTTATTACTGGCTAACAACCAATATTATACAGAGAAACTTAGCATGATGCTTACAAGGTAAACATAGAAGTTCAGAAGGTATTTCAAACCAATGGCCTTTTATTGAATGAGGTTAAACTGAAAAAAATGCTGCAGAAGGTACAAAACTCCTCTAAGAAACCCTTCATTTCAGTCTGTGCAATCAAGAGACCTAATTAATGCTTCACCTTAATGCAATATTTACAGATCCTATGTAAACAAGTCACCTTGTTAAACCAACTTACCTCTGCAAAGTACATCATTACATCACAAGTCAGTGAATAGATATAAACAAGCTAGTCACTACTATAATGAATTACTGAATCAACTAAACCCTGGCATATTCCAAAAGTAATCACTTCTCCCTTTTTTATTCAAAAAGAAACACCCTATCAATGTCCTTGTAATTTTTTTTTACTATTATATTATATCGCTATGATTATGAGATGTATAGGGAATTACACAAGTTGCCAATTACTTAAATTCCTCAAGCTATTCAAATTTATCATACAGGTGGTTCTTTCATACCATGAAGGTAGTCACAGTCTTAAATATCTATACTCACTCTATTTTTTGTCTATAAATTATCTGTAATTTGTATAGGTCAATGATTAAGATGTTCCCAGGATTTCGCAAACATATAGGTTAGAAAATTTTGAAATTTATATGAAAATATTGAATGTGTCACTTTTAAGCTACTAGCACCTCCAAAGTATCTTATTTTCTGTAATCCCAGCCAGTTATTTAGGTACTCAGAATATTTGTATTAGCAAAAACTATATTGAGCAAACTGAATTGATATTTTCATTCTGAACCATTAAACTGGTAACATCTATTTACCTTAACTCATATTTTGTAGGCATAATCCCCTGATTAAGTAATCTGAATAACATTATAAAATAAAGATATTGAAATGTTTCTGATAATTCAACAACATACTAGAACCTCTGTAATGAAACATTTCTGTCATGATTTTTAATCATTTTAGGAAAAAATTTACCAAGATATCCTAAGATCTATCTTTCCATCAACAGGTATATAATCATATATACATTTACTTTGTATTGATCATGTCATAGTAACCATAATATGCTGGAATAACTCAGCATCTATTTATCTTGTGACATTTCCCTAACTTCTCTTTCCAATCTATCATTGCCTCTTTCTGTGTTCCTTGAAGGGTACCCTTAAATAGTCAGAATCATACCTGCAATATTGTGCTTGGTAGAGATGTCATAATTTTTGAGGAACTTTGAAGAGTAGCCTGGAAGAAGATAAAATGTGTGTTAGAATTTGTCTAACAAACATATATTGAGTTATTTTCAAGGATGCTAATGGCAAGAGGAGATAAAAGCTAATTTAAATATAGCGATAAAAAGATTGTCACAGTAATCAATTCAAACATTGTGGTAGACAGTGTGGTGATTCCTTAAGCCTCTAGAACTAGAAATACCATTTGACCCAGCAATCCCATTACTGGTTATATACCCAAAAGATTATAAATCATTCTGTTATAAAGACACATACAGATATACGTTTATTGTGGCAGTGTTCACAATAGCAAAGAGTTGGAACCCACCCAAATGCCCATCAATAATAGACTGGATAAAGAAAATGTGCACATTTACACCATGGAATACATGCAGCCATAAAAAAGGATGAGTTCATGTCCTTGCCAGGGACATGGATGAAACTTGAAAACATCATTCTCGGCAAACTGACACAAGAACAGAAAACCAAACACCGAATGTTCTTACTCATAAGTGAGTTTTGAACAATGAGAACACATGGACATAGGGGGGGAATATTACATACCAGGGACTGAGGGGTGGGGGTTAGGGGAAGAATAGTGGGGGGTGGGTAGATTGGGGAGGGATAGCATTAGGAAAAATATCTAATGTAGATGATGGGACAATGGATACAGGAAGCAACCACCATGGCATGTGTATACCTATTTAACAAACATGTACAATCTGCACATGTACCCCAGAACTTAAAGTATAATAAATAAGTTTTCAAAAAAAGATTGTCACATAAAAAAGGACTTTGGTATAAGTTAGAAAATTTAACCCAAAGTTTTCAAAGACTATTGCAAGAAAAATAATTTGACTCACTAAAAGATTAAAAAATGCAAAACTTTGTGTGGAATTTTTAAAGTGTCATAAATAATGTTTGAATCTGTAAATTACATTTAATAAGATTTTAATATTTAAAAATGATCCAGGAACCCAAAACTTGCAGAGAGTTATAACTAAGACTGCTTAAGTACCTACAGAGAATTAGCATTTCTTGCTTATGAAACTTTTTCCATGAACTCCAACATATACTGCACATAATTGAAATGTATGCAAAGGATCTACGATGATCAAGTGACAGATTTTTTCATTTCTGTTTTGTTTTAATGTTGAGTAAACCTTGGAACTTCCAAATAGCAAAACACTTCTTGTCAAGAACACAGATGTAATAATTAAATATTTTTATTTCATTCACAGAAATATATCACAGTAGATGATGTCTGCAGTTACTTTTTACTTAAGAATATTACTATATGTCATTAATTGCTATGCTAAACATTGTATATGAAAGCAAGAAACACCAATGCATAGTGTAAATATGATAATACATCAGAGAAAGAAAACTGGAATAACACCGTATAATGTACAGAATTTCATCTGGACTCTAATGCATTCTTATCTTCATTAAATTTCCCCCTGCTAAAGGACTGCTTTGGCCAGACAAGTTTTGAAGAGACCAACTAGCCTAAAACTACTGGGAGACAAATGAAACAAATGAATCAGATAACACCTGTGCCAGTTTTTTTTACCTGTAACGTGAGAGTGTTCACAAAATCATACCATGGCACATACTACAAAGTGAATGGAGTCCACATGTTGTTCTTGAATGAAACTGATATGGAGCATATGTTCTTTTTCTGGGGAAAATCAAGAGAGAGTTGAACCAAAACCAGATCTTATTGACCACTGTATATAAGAACTACAGAGTTTCGTAATTAGTTTTATTACAACGTAGGGGCTGTAGCTCTTAGCCAAATCAAGCACTATCAATCAGAAAAGAATCAGGCATTTCTTGTTGATCTCTTTTGAGTTTCTGTAAATGTACTGTAATTGTTTGCCTTCTAAGGATGATTTAATAAGAAATTAAGCATTTGAGATAAAGAAAGCTTCTGTTTTCTAAAGATTCCACAGAAAGTTCACAGATAATAAAATTATTATTTTGACTATATTGTGAGGAAATTTTCTTTTTCCTTAAACATAGTACATGATAGAATGTCAAATGGAAATATATGATAATGTGGCATCTTGTAGATAACAGTGGCATGGTATTTCATGCAGCAAAAATTATAAAGAAAATAGTATAAATAGCATAGTATTGTTTTTTTTTCTGTTCGTGTGAAATTTGATTCTTATAGCCCTTAGAGTTTGTGGCATATTGCTCAAAATGAGACAGACTGATCATGTTCTTGAGGCATCCAGGAAAAAAAGAAAAAACCTGAGAGCTTTCCTAGCTATATTCTTCCTGTATTTCTTATATATCATTGTCTACACTGATAGATGGCCATGATATAGTTTGCTTCTTAGATATGTATGAATGAAGTTTTGTTCCTGGGCAGTAGTTTGTGAGTACATTTTTAAGGATTTGGCAGCCCCAGCTACAACAAGTTTAAGTACAGAAATATGAGCTACAAACCATAAA
The DNA here is from genome assembly GCF_009761245.1 of Sapajus apella. NCBI lineage: Eukaryota > Metazoa > Chordata > Mammalia > Primates > Cebidae > Sapajus > Sapajus apella. The sequence continues at coordinate 16,074,342 of NW_022436942.1, forward strand.
ATCTCTTATAAACAACTAATGTCATTTTCTCTAAAAGATTTTCTTGGTAATCTTCCTTTCTGTCCACTTTCCAAAACAACTGCTACCTTATCTAATTCCCCTTAATTCATATGAATCATTATTACAATGATTAATTTTATTTTTATATAAATTTCTCTCTGTCTCTCTTAATACTTGAAATTCCTTGATTAGGGCAGAAAACATACCTTTGTCTGATATGTACTTTGAAGTGCTTGGTGATGTTCTGCGGACACTTTGTATGTTGGCTGACAAATATAACCACTTGGGCAACATGTTGTTATCTAACGACCTAAATAATTATCTAAATGCTGCAGGAAATGTATTTCCTGATAACATGACCATAACACTAAGCACATAAATAAAATGTAAACATTATGATAATACAGATATATTTAACTACATATTGCTAGAGAGATATATATTAGTAATATTTAACTGTTTTATACTTGGAATTTTGAGTATCTTGTTGCCAAATCTGGTTAATTTATTTATAAAAACCAGACTTTATTATGTTAGTAAACTTCCTAAATATGTAGGAAACAGTTGTATTTTATATCAAAATATGCTCAATATTACAGAAAGTCCAAGGTAGTTTCATCAGTCTATACTCACAATACTATGAAGAACCACCTCAACTGAGTAATTCATAGAGAAAAGTTTAGCTGGTTCACAGTACCACAATATGTACAGGAAGTCTGGGGAGGCCTCAGGAAACTTACAATAATGGCAGAAGACAAAAAGGAAGGAGGCACGTCTTCACACAGCCAGAGCAGGAGGCAGATGGTGAAGGGGGAGGTGCCACCCATTTTAAACAGGTGTATCTCATGAAAACTCTATCATGAGACAGCACCAGGGGAATAATGCTAAACCATTAGAAACCACCCCCATGATCCAATTATCTCACACTAGACCCTACCTCCAACACTGGCGATTTGTGTCGAAACACAGAGCCAAATCATAACAACAGTCATTTAATTATTTGCCATTACTTACTAGTATTTTAAGCCAATTGTTTGTTCATTAATTCATTTTTAGTTCTTATATCTTTTTCTACATAAAATGTGGTTTGAGGGTTCAAGTTTTATTAGAGATGTGTAGAAACCTGGAAAGAACATCACTCAAACCTTTGCATAAATAAAAAGCTGAAAATACACAATGATAATTTTTTTAACCCATTTGAGACCTGAGTCCAATAGTGTAATGGGTTGAGAAGTTTGAGGCCATAAAAAAGGAGCATTTATGTTAGACAGATGTGAATTATTGGGAACTAAAAGACAAACTGTTGTAGACAGACTAATGGTTTCTCCAAAGATGTATATTTCCTAATCCCAGAAGCTATAAATATGTTATATTACATGAAAAAGGGGGATTCAGGCAGAAGAGTGTCATAATATGAGGACTCAGTTCACCTTTGCTAACATTGAAAATCAACGAGAGCCAGTGTTGGAGGTAGGGTCTAGTGTGAGGTGACTGGATCATGGGGGTGGTTTCTAATGGTTTAGCATTAGAAACCATAAAGTGAGTCTCCTCTAGAACCTGATGAAGAAAACAAATCTAACCTAGAGCCTACAGAATGGAAGAGATATAATAGTACCTTTGTGTTGACCCAGTAAGATACATGCCAGGCTTCTGACATTAGAAATGTAAGATATTTGATTTGTGTTGCTTAAGCCTCTTAGTTTTCAGTAATTTGTTATAGAACCCATGACAAACTAATAAACAGTGCAAATAACCAATGTGGAATCTTCAGTGATGGATGCCTTTAGAGAGCAATAGTAGCCAAGCATTAGTTTACTAGGGTAGATGCTGTTGGAAATTGTACATGCTGATAATACACATTGAGCTATATTTTGGTAAGCTGAATGTGTACTAGCGTGGGAATTTTAAGTCTCTAAAAGCCAGAGGCATAGAGCAATTTGTACCTTCTTGCAGGCTTTTTTTTTTTTTCCTCCAGAAACTTTACAGGCAGCCATAGGAAAGATCAGGAAGAATACTGGGAAACGTGTTCTTGTAGTACTGGCTCAGGGAGGGGAAAAAAGCCACTGCTGAAATTCTGCCAAGACTCCCCTCCCCTGCCATTTCTCTTATTTGTGGCATTAAAATCTTAATGTGCAGAGGTAAAAACAACAAAATCTGCCACCTTAGAACACTGGAGGAAACCTTTTAGAACTATTTACTTTTTCCAAATAACATGTTTTAACTATAAAGGCATACATAAATTAAAAGGACGAAACAGGTATGTTACACGGACACTAAACAGAACAAAAACAGAAAAGGTATATAAATTTCAGACAGACTAGACTTCAAAATAAGAGGGAACACCAGAAAAATATCATATAACGATAAAGGGATAACTTCTTTATGCAGATATAACATTATAACTGTGTATGCACCTAACCATAGAGTTACAAAATAAATGAGGCAAAACTGATAGCTCTAAAAGGAGAAATAAATACTCACATTTATAGTTGTTAGATTCAACAATCATCTCTCAACAATTAAAAGTGGAAAAAAATTAGTAAGGATATAGGTGACCTGATGAACCCTATTGACCAACTTGACCTAATGGAAAGTTATAGAAAGGTCAACTCAAAACCTAAGAATACACATTGCCCACCAGGACATATGGACATGCACTAAAATGTTCCGCTAAACAAATCTTAACAAATTTAAAATAACTGAAATAAACTAAAATAAACGAGAAAGACTGAAGGCATATTTTAGAAATATTTATACTAAGCAAAAACGAAAATAAAACATTTCAAAATTGTCAAATGTAGGTGACAAACTTAAAAGAAAATTTATAGCATCAAGTGCTTGTATTAGGAAAACAGGAAACAAAATTATTTACCTTAGTTTGTGATATAACTGTAGCTAATGTGGCCAAAAGGAAACAAAGAAACAAACAAAATTAAAGTAAAATCATAGATATCGCCAATTTTGGAATGAAAGTGGAATATTATTATATACCTAAAGACACTAACAGGAAAATAAAAAATATGATAACCAACTCAATGTTTATAAATTTACAAACTTACATAAAATACTTCAATTCCTTGAAGACATTACTTAAAACTAACTCAAACCTGAGCATGGTGGCTCATGCCTGTAATCCTAGGACTTTGAGAGGCCAAGGCAAGCAGAACGTTTGAGGTCAGGAGTTCAAGAGCAGCCTGGCCAATATAGCAAAACCTGTCTCTACTAAAAATACAAAAATTAGCTGTGTGTGGTGGCACACACCTGTAACTCCAGCTACTCAGGAGGCTGAGGCAGGAGCATTGCTTGAACTTTACAGGCAGTGGTTTCAGTGAGCTGAGATCACTCCACTGCACCACTCAAGCCTGGGCGATAGAATCTCAAAAAACAAAACAAACAAATAACCAAAGTCCTAATTAAAAAAAAAAAATGAAGAAAGAAACAGCTAACTCAAGAAGAACAAAAAATCAAAATATCCTCACAGCCTAGTACATGTAAAATGAATTCAATTTTATAATTGAAACTCCTACGAAAAAATAGAATACTCCAGATATATAAGGTTTAACCAGTGAATCCTATCAAGCATTTAAATAAGAAATACTATGAATTTGATATAATCACTTCCAAATAAAAGAAAAGGAGAAAACATTTGTCACTTGATTTTATGAGTTCAACATTATCTGAATGCTAAAACAAAGATATCACAGGAAAAAAATTTAAAAACCTATAGAGTATTTAAAAACTACATAAAAGGCCGTATAGCAAGTTGGGCTATGAGGTTCATACAAACTCTGTCAAACTATTAATCTCTGACTTTGCAGCATAAAAGCAACCATAGACAAGTCATAAATCAATATCCAATATAATCTATAGAACTGTTATAACTGAAAGTTGAGTTTAACAAGTTTATAGTGTAAAATGTAAATACATAATGTCAATCTTATTTTTATATAGCATTGATTAACAAGTGGAATTTAAACTTAAAAATCAATCAACAATAGAAACATATAAAATATTTTGTATAATCTCATAAAATTTGTAGAGAATATATATGCTTAAAAGTAACCAAACACCCGCCTATAACAATGAAAAACAATGAATCAACAATTACTTTTATTGATAAAAGTAATCAAACAATTTGAAAAATATAAATAAATTGAAAAATTATCTTCACACACACACATGCACACACACACAAATACATAGTAAACTAATTAAAACAGATGTTTATAAGTACTCAAATGTTTACATCTATTTTATTAACAATCACCCTACACTGGAAACATCACATTCCAGATTTGCTTGAACAAATAAATGGATAAGTAAAATTTGATATATTCATTCAAAGGAATGCTGATGAGCAATAAAAATAAACACTCTTTACACAACTATATGACTATACCTTACACTCATTTTCCTTAGTGAAAAAATAGCCCTAACACCTCCATATTTCATGATTCCATTTATATGATGTCCTAGAAAATACATAGTTAAAAGATGGAAAACAGATCAGCGATTTCAAAGAGCTGTGGTGGGAAGAGTGGTTTACTACAAAGAGGTCACATAAAATAATTTTTAGGATGCAAAAATTGTGTAATATGTGGTTGTTGATCCATGGCTACATATTAACTAAAACCCATATAGAATAGTATATCAATGACTTTTACTGTATGAACATGAAAACATACAAAATCAGCAAAGTCAGTAAAAACTCAGGATGGACTGGAGATTATAACAAATGTGTACATTAACTATGTCACAAATATATGACATAATTTCACTGAAGGAAATGAGCAAGAAAATAGTTTTCCTCTATCACTGTGCAACAGTATTTTGTCTACATACTATAAGGGTAAAGACAACCAATATACTCTAGCTGGCAATTTTTTTTTTCTCATGGGGCTGTCACTTAGCAATTTTAAAAATAACTTACCTATATGTTAGGATTAAATAAATGATAAAAATATTATAGATAATTGGAACCAGATTTTAAATTATCAGATTAGGAAGTTATAAATAAGCAAGAATCAATGCCAAAGTACGTTCTTCTAAAATGTTAATTTAGAGATATAAGTATAAATTCATGTTTGGCTATAGATACAGAAAACCCATAGCCACATGTTTATAAACAGGTTAGCATATTTATTGTGCCTGTTTTAATACATGTCCATAAAACCTTTGATGTTCTTTTAACCAAAATTTAAGGCTTATTTTCTTCCCTTTTGAATATAGGCTGGACTTAACAACTCTTTTCCAAAGAATAGAGTATGCAAAATAAAACAGTAACTTTTTATTGAAGGAAACTGGCAGACACTATCATAATCAAGGGATTAACTTTAACATTATGAAAACTCATGCTGATATCATGTACTGCTGATATGATGTGATGACAAAAGAGCTTTAATTCTGTGCTATTTCCTCCTAAAATCAGTAAACCTATTCTAATCATGTGGAAATAATAGACAAACCTAAATTGAGGGGTATTCTACAACAGCTTTTAACATTAATCTTTAAAATTGTAATGAAATACAAGCAAAGACTGAGAAATTGTCACAGGAGAAAACGCAAAAACAAGTGAAAAAACGGTTTTAAAAAGGCCTCCAGGAACAATAGAAAGACATTGGTGGAAAATGGTGAAACCTGAATAAAGTCTGTATTAATAGTATTATACTAATATTAATTTCTTAGTTTTGAAAGAAGTGCCATTGTTATGTAATATAGATGCCAGATATTAATTTATTAGAGAAAAGAAACCAATATTGTATTTTTCAAAAAGCATATTTTTCTTTAATGCCATCAGATTATATGGTGTAAAAGATTTGACAAGGTTAATTAATTTATATTCATGTGATCATCACTTCTTTAAATACTGAGAAAACATACCATTAGATCATTGACACACACAAAAAATGTGTTTGGTCTATTTTCATAGCTAAATGTTACACAAATTACAATATAAGACACGTATACCAAAGAACACTATTGAGAATATCCCCATTTCATTAATATAGGAGATAAAAAAATTATTTAGACAGACAGCAAGGGTAACAAAGTCATCAGTAAGTTTCTTCTTTTAATGAAAGCAGCCCCAAAGCTATTTCTTTTCTATCAAAAAGCAACCTAAAAAATCAAGCTGCAGTATGGATAAGCAAGCTGAAAGCTTGCATAGGTGAATGTCAGCAGTTATGCTAATAGAAAAGGGATACCTGAAAGCCAGGTATATTAAATGTGGAGGTTTTCTCTTTCCTTATCTTTTTCTCCACATATGCAGGCAACATGGAGCCAGCCAGATAAAAACCCCACTTGCATAATAAAAGTTTAGGGAAGGATGGCCAGCGTCTTCATGAACTAGGGAAATGGCACACCTGGTTCAACCAATCCACTGCACCCTATGTAAACCAGACACTGTCTCCTGAAGCCAGTCAATGAATCCCCTTGCACTCTGCCATGGATGAGAAGTCCCACTTGGGTGCCCCTCTCTCTCTACAGGAGAGAAAGATATTCTCTTTTCTTTTCTTTCACTTATTAAACCTCCACTCTTAAACTCATTTCTTGTGTGTCCACATCTTTGATTTTCTTGGTGTGAGGCAATGAACCTTGGGTATTTCTTTAGACAAACAATGATGATTCATCGTGTGGCCTTGCTCAGGATTGGAAGATACACTCGTCGGAATGGTGACTGTAGGAGCACACCTCAACTCTGCCCTTTCATTTTGAGGCTCTTGACCTCCATTTTAAAATCAAAACAAACTGAAGGCTGTACTTCCATCAGCCATTTAAAAAACAATTAGCATAGCTGCCAGGCTTAAAAGTCTCAAGGCCAAGGCTTGCTGGGGAGAACATGGAGAACCCCAGTACTCATGGGTTACTGGGCATGTTGCCATGCTTAGAAGTGGTTTACTTTCACAGAGTACCCAGCTGTTGCATGGGGTTAGAAGAGGTTCTGAAGTAAATTAGAGTTTCTGGTCAGGGCTATTCCTTGGATTCCCTGGTTTTATCTGAAGGCTTCTGGACTGACCCCAGCAAAATCTAGGAAGTCAAAGGGGAATCACAAGAAGAAAACTAGGACTGCATGGTATGCATGACTAAACCCACCACTTAGTTTTTTCAGCTCCATGGCTGAGGGGTGGTCATACCTACAACCATGGGTGGCACATTTAACAAGGTGTCTGGACCTCGAGGAACCAAAGAGAGAAAACCATAGAAGGGACATCCCCACTGTCTTCCCTTCCACCCTGGATTATAGCAAAAGGAAGGAGAATAAAAAGATGTGGGTTTTTTTGTTTGTTTTTTTAACTTCTCTTTACAGATGGGTAATAGACCATCTTTGGCCTGCACTTCTCTGGAGTACATTCTGAAGCACAAGGTCTCCTTTCTTTTTTTTTTTTTTTTTTTCGAGACAGAGTTTCACTCTTGTTACCCAGGCTGGAGTGCAATGGCGCTATCTCAGCTCACCGCAACATCCGCCTCCTGGGTTCAGGCAATTCTCCTGCCTCAGCCTCCTGAGTAGCCGGGATTACAGGCATGTGCCACCATGCCCAGCTAATTTTTTGTAGTTTTAGTAGAGACGGGGTTTCACCATGTTGACCAGGATGGTCTCGATCTCTTGACCTCGTGATCCACCCGCCTCGGCCTCCCAAAGTGCTGGGATTACAGCCTTGAGCCACCGCGCCCGGCTACAAGGTCTCCTTTCATCCCAAAACTTTGAAGAAAAAGGCAGCTCATTTTCTTTTGCACAAGGGCAGTGCATTCTTATTAGAATTTTGCAAGTATTGCAGAATCAACCCAGCTCTTTTAGCAGTCATACTAGGCAGGCCTGTAGGAATGATTCCCCCAAATTAGAGAAGTAACCTTGTAAGTTAGAAGTTGGGGCCCCCTCAAGTTCCCTTCTCGTTATAGAATTTATGAAATAAAAGGAGATTTAGGAAAATTTTACGATGATGCCAATAGGTATATAGAAGCTTTCTAAAATTTAACATCGGTGTTTAACCTCACATAAAGGGTTGTTATTCTGCTCCTAAACCTAACTTTCACCTAAGCTGAAAAACAGACAGCTGTGTAGGCAGAAAAGAAATTCAGAGATAAGCAACATGTCTTCTACAGCAGGCTGAAAAGGAAAAAACGGGGAAGGACAGGTAAATAAGTAGTGGGGTCACTATTCCCAATAGAAAGGAAAGTAGTTCCTCTTGACAACCTCGATTGAAACCCCAATGGCTCTGCAAAGGAATGGAAAAGAAAAAACTGTTTAATTTGCATATTGGAGGGCCCAGAAAAAATTAGAACCAAACTTCTTAATTATTCTAAACTGTCCATAATAGACCAAAAGCCAAATGAGAATCTCACAGATTTTATGAAAAAGTTGGGAGAAGCACTAATGAAACGTACGTCCTTATCCCCCAGTTCAGTTGAGGGAAAGCTTATCTTAAAGACCAAGTTTCTTACACAGGCATCTCCTGATATTAGAAGGAAATTATTGAAGCACACTATGGGTCCAGACAGCACCTTGCAGACCGTCCTGAGGGTTGCCACTTTGGTCTTTTCTAATACAGACTAGGAGGAGGACCAGGAGAAAGAGAGAAAAAAACAAGGGAAGGACAGAGGCTCTAGTAGCTGCTTTGCAGGCTTAAAAAGTCCAGGACCCCAAGGTGCATTTGCTAGTTGCTATTGATTTGGCAAGTCAGGGCACTTGAAAAAGGAGTGCACAAGCAGCAAAAAGAAACCACCTCAACCCTGTCTAGCCTGTGGTGGGGACCAGTGGAGATCCAACTGCCCCAAAAGATGGTGGTTACCAGGTTCAGAACCAGTGTCACAGATGGTCCAATAGAACTAATGAATCCCAGGGCTCACACCTATGACTCCAGTGGCTCAAACTGCCATTACAGCACAGGAGCCTTGGGTGATTCTATGAATTGAAGGAAGGAAGGTAAATCCCCTTCTGGACAGTAAAGCCAATCTCTGTATTCTGTTCTGTAATCCAGGCCTCCCCTCTTCCCGTAGCGTGATTGTGAAGGGCATCTCAGAAAAACTTTAATATAGTATTTTTCTCAACTCCTTATTTGCAGTTGGAGAAACCTACTATGTACACATGCCTCCAAGCCATTGCCACAGTGGCCCTACCGGTCCCAGAAGTCTCTAAATTAACCTTGAGAAATGACGAAACTGTTTACACCCCACACAATGTGGCAGGATTACTGTCCTCTAAGGGAGCTTTTGGATAACAAACAGCCAGCTTCTTAAATATTAGGCTCTGTTGTTAGAGGATTCCATCACCCACTTTAAAACATGTTTTCACCTAAACTCAGCCACTTTTCTCCCTGAGAAAATGGAGGAACCTGAACATAATTTTGAATAAGTTATAATACAAACCTATACAGCCATGACTAAATTCAAGGAAGGCCCCTAGAAAATCCAGACTGGATCCTCTTCACAGATGAGAGCTTTCTCATAAAACAGGGAATCCATAAGGCAAAATATGCAGTAGTCACTCCATAAAACATCATTGAAAGTGTCTCTCTCGCTCTAGGCACAAGTGCTCAATTAGCTGAACTAACTCTTACAAGAACACTTGAATTAAGTAAGAAAAAGGTAGTGAACATTTACACTGACTGCGAGTATTCTCTCTTAGTTCTCCATGTTCATGCTGTCATTTGGAAGAAAAGAAAACTTCTTACTCTTAATGGATCCCCTATAAAATACCATCAGAAAATTAACAGGTTATTATCCTGAAATTTTCTTCCATGAAAGGTAGTAGTGATGCATTGTAAGAGGAAACAGAAGAAATGAAATAGGGAAAGGAAACAAGTTAGCTGTCAGGCAACCAAGTCAGCAGTAGAGAAGCCTCAGGGCATCAACACACTTGAAGCCCTTCTAATCTGGGAAGGCTCCATAAGAGAAATTAAGCCTCAGTACTCCCTTACAGAAATAGAATGGGTCACATCTCCAGGGTACACTTTTGAGCCCTCAGGATGGCTACAGTCAGAGAATGGCAAACTCAACTTGCCCATTTCCAGCAAATGGAAAATCCTTAAAATCTTTCACTTGGGAAAGGATAAAGCTAGTCTGTCTTAAAAATAATCCCCTCAAGATATGACTCCTTCCTCTTCAAACCCAAAGGATGGGAAGCGATTTAGGGGAGGACTGGCAGATAAACTTTACCCAAATGCCACGGACAAAGGGCATCCAATACCTCTTGGAATGGGTAGACACTTTCAATAACTGGATCAAAGCATTTCCATGCCATGTAGAAAAGGCCTCTGATGTAATGAAAGTGTTAACTAATAAAATTATTTCTCATTTTGGTCACCTAAGTACCTCCAAAGTGGCAACTGCTTCTTGTTGGCTTCTTTAAGGCAGCAGTCACAAAGAGGGTCTCAAAGGGACTAGGCATACAGTATCATCTCCTCTGTGATTGGAGACCCCAAACCTCCAGAAAGGTAGATCGGGCCAATTACATTATCAAAGATACCTCAGAAAATTGTCCCAAGAAACTCACCTTCCTTATTTCACTCTTCTTTACATGCCCCTACTTCAGGTAAGAAATATCCTTTAAAGTTACATCTGAGTCCTTTTGAGATGCTATAAGGACGGTCTTTTCTTATCAGTGATTTTTTTAAGCCAAGATACTTCTGAATTTGTTAAGCATGTAATCTCTCTGGCTCACTTCCAAAGGAATTTACTCAACTACAAAAAGCCCAAACCCAAGAAATGGAATGACATTTATTTAACTCAGGATATTTGTTATTGGTAAAAGCTCTCCTTTTTCTCTCTCTCCATAAACCCAAGGTAGGAAAGGACTTATGCCATTTGCATTTTAATCCCATCAGCAGTAAAAGTTATAGGTATGAACTTCTGGATACATCACACTTTAGTTAAAGCCTAGAAAGCGGAGAGAGCAACCCATTGTAACATCTTTCTATGACCATTTATATAGGATTCATACATTGTATGATGCAAAAAATACTTAGTAAATGAAGAAATTGTGTCAAGAGGCAAGAAAAACAGTATTCTCAATGCTTTATTTAAATTATTTATCAAACACTTTATGTGTTATACAGGTGCATCATATATTATTAGGTGCTGTGTCTATGCCTTCAGGATTTATAACGTTGGTTGTGTTATAAAAATTATATCCGTGATAAAGTGTGCAAGAAACTCTACTATATGTTTTAAATTAGAATGTTAATTAGAAGGTTTGTTTTCTGCTAGCATCATCAGAATAAGGTAATAATCAGTGGTGACCATTATCAGGCATTGGCAGCCTATATACTGCCAGATTCCACGTTTGGACCATTGCCTGTTGTTTAAATAAGATTTCTAGAGTACTACTGTGTTCATTTGTTGGTGATTGTCTAAGTCTGTTTTTCTGCCACAACTACAGAATAGAGTTGTTGCCACAGAAACTATATGGCTTGAAAAGCATAGAACTGTCTAGCTCTTTAAAGAAAAAGTTTACCAATCACTGCCATATATTACAACATTAATAGTAATTATTTCATACCACAGAGTCAGTTTTTAACTCTGCTTTAAAGTACAATGGGTAACAAAGCAGGATCTTACCTTATATCACATAATAAATTCTGACTAAGCAGCAAATGTGCTGTATGACCCTTGTTAAATTATTATTTTTTAATTTCATTATTTGGACATTAAGGGAAAATACTGTAGAGTGTTTACTCATAGATTGTTCATAGAACTTAATATATCCATGCAAAAGTATTAGCCTATCACCTACCACTCAGTAAATACTCACTAAAAACTAGTTTATATTAATAAAGTTGAACCCAAATTCAGTCTTCTTCATGAGGCTTTTATGATCCATTTCAGAAATGTTTTGTAATCTTGACTTTTAAGCATGTAGTTTTGTTCTAATTATTTCAATTTTTGTAATAGTATCTTGTTATTTAAAGTTTAAGCATTTCAATGCTATAATCTATGTCCCCAGAAAATAAAATAAGAACTCAAGCTCTCTGCCAAAAATAATTAAGGAAAAGAAGGCACAGGTCAACCAGTGAATTTTATCCGGGAAAAATACAGGAGGATATTTTATTTTGGTTTCTTAGCAACTGAAAAATGTCTAGTTGGTACTTGATAGTTGAAGTGACATATTTGCTAACTTCTAGGATAGAATTTGTAAGGAGATAAAAAGGGGGACTGACAACAAGTTGGGTTCAAAGGAAAAAAGAAATTTAATTGTGTACAGTGTCATGTTATTGGTCTAATTTGAATGATAAATATCTATTGTAAAATCCAATATTAACAATATGCTATAATAAAATAATGTATATTTTTAATTAAGTGACTTGCAAAATCAAAATATAAGTTTTAAGCTAACTTAAAATGAGCTACTCCATAAGTATTTTTAGCCTAATGCTATGATCAAATTCTTATCATAATATTAATGATATAATTATGTAGCAATGAAATTGTGGCATGACTAGGTTTCTATAACTTAAAACCTGAAATGTGAGAAATGAAGACAAATACAATATGTTTACGTATATTACAATATGATGTGATACTAAATTTCATGATTAAAATGGTAACATACCTATGAGATAAAATGCATTCTCTGAATATTATTTTCTTCAGAACAATATTATTTATTAGAAGATTTTCTCTTCCAAAAGGGGAACATACTCCTACATCTTAAAAAAATATGCTTTATTTTAGAGCACATGTTTGGAACTGTAAATTGAACATATATGTGCAAACAAATATAGTGTGAGGGGAAAAGAAAGTAGAATTTCAATTTAGTGAACTGAGGAATATAATTTTCTTAAGGCATAGTTGGTAAGCAGTTTGGTATGACAAATAATACTTTACAACAATCTATTCTAAGTCACATGTCTGTAAATTTAATGCTGTTATTTAAAATGACACAAAAATAAGCCAAATACACAAATTGTTTTGTCTCCTACAGTATATAAAAATTATATTTATTCTGTGTTATAGACTGTGAAGTGTGGAATAGCATTATTTCTAAAAGAAAAATATATATACTTTAATTATTTAAAAACTTTATTGCTTAAAAACTGCTAGCAATCATTTGAGCCTTCAGCAAGTGTAAAGTGTTTGCTGGTGGAGTGTTCTGCGTTGATGTTGATGGTTGCTAAATGATCAGGATAGTGGTTGCAGAAGATTGGAATGGCTGTGATTTTTTTTTAATACAAGACAACAGTAAAGTTTGCTGCAGCAATTAACTCTTCCTTTCATAAACGGTTCCTCTGCAGCATTCAACACTGTATGATAACATTTTACGAGAAGAAGAACTTCTCTCAAAATAGAAGTTAATCTTTCATATCCTGCCACTACTTTATTGACTAAGTTTGTGGAATATTTTAAATTCTTTGTTGTCATTTCAACGATGTCCACAGCATCTTCACCAGGAGTAAATCCTTCTCAAAAAATCAATTTATTTGCTCATCCATAGAAAGGAACTTCTCATTTATTGAAGTTTTATTATGAGATTGTAACAATTCAGTCACATCTTCAGGCTCCAATTCTAATCTCATTTCTCTTGCTATTTCTACCACATCTACAATGACTTCCTCCACTAAAGTCTTGAACCACTCAAAGTCATCCATGAGGGTTGGAATCAACTTATTCTAAACTCCTTTTAGTGCTGATATTTTGACCTCCAACCATCTAGAATAGAAAATTCTTCCCAGAAGGTTTTCCATTTCCTTTGACAAGATTTATCTGTGAGACCACTAACTTTATGAAATGTATTTCTTAAATAATCAGACTTCAGGGTCAAAATTACTATTTGATATATGAGATGGAGGACAGAGGTTGTGATAATGGGCATCGTGTTAATATTAACCACCTTTCACATCTCCATCACAGCTTTTGGATGATCAACTATATTGTCAATGAACAGTAATATTGTGAAAGACATCTTTTTTCTGAGCAGTAGTTCTCAAGGGGGGCTTCACATATTCAGTAAATCATGTTATAAACATATGTGTTGTGATCCAGACTTTGTTGTTCCATTCAAAAAGCACAGACAGATTTAGGATGATAACTGAGAGTCCTAGGATTTTCAGGGTGGAAAATGAGTATTGGTTTGAAATTAAAGTCAACAGCTGCATTAGGCCCTAATAAAAGAATCAACTTTTCCTTTGAAGTTTTAAAGCCGGGTGTTGACTTCTCCTCTCTAGCTAGGAAAGTTCTAAGTGGCATCTTCTTCCAATAGGAAGAAGGAAAACCTAAAAGAAAAATCTTTTTGTCTAAAAGCAAAATCTGTTGCTAAGCGTAGTCATCTCCATCAATTATCTTAGCTATAGCTTCTGGATAACTGGCCACAGCTCCCTACAACCACACTTACTGCTTCACCTGGCACTTTTATGTTATGGAAATGGCTTCTTAAACCTATGAACCACCCATATTAACTTCAAACTTTTCTTCTGCAGCCTCAACTCCCTGAGATGTTACAAAATTTAAGAAGTGAGGGCTTTGCTCTAGATTATGCTCTGGCTTAAGGGAATGCTGTTGTTGGTTTGATCTATCCAGATCACTAAAACTTTCCCCATACCAACTATAAGGCTGTTTTTCTTTCTTATCATTTCCATATTCTATGGAGTAGCATTTTAAATTTCCTTTAGCATCCACAGCATGGCTAACTGTTTGACACAAGAGGCCTAGCTCTTGACCAATCTAAGCTTTAGACTTACTTTCCTTACTAAGCTTAATAATTTCTAGTTTTGATTTAATGTAAGAGATGTGCAACTTTTCCTTTTATTTGGACAATTAGAGGCCATTGTAGGGTTATTAATTGATCTAATTTTAAGACTGTCATTTTTCAGGGAATAGGTGGCCCAATGAGAGGGAGAGAGATAGGAGAACAGCTAAGCAGTGGAGAAATCAGTACACAAACAACACTTATCAATTAAGCTCACCATCTTATATGACAGCGGCACACTCACTCCCACACAAAGATAATAATAGTAACAGCAAATATCACTGATCTCAGATAACCATAAATGACATAACAGAAATTAAAAATTTTGAAGTATTATGAGAATTACCAAATATAATACAGATATATGAAGTTAGCACATGCTGTTGGAAAAATAGCTCCTATAGACTTGTACAGTGCATGGTTCCCACAAGCCTTCAATTTATAAACAGAACCTCCTAGTGGTTCTGTTTTTCTGGAAAACACTGACTGACAAAATATCTAGTATACCAAGCATAAAACCAGTGTATAATGTATGCAAGGAAAGGCCAAAAAAAAAAATAAAAAGTATAACAAGAAAAGGGAAATAATCACAGAGACAAAATGAGAAGTGATACAGATGTTAGAATTAGTGGGTAATTAAACTAGGTATTATATATAGTTTTATTGGTATAACATTAAAAGAAAGAATATTTTGAGTAAAGGAAAGAACAATATTAATAGGTAAATGAAAAGTTTAAAAATGTATCAAGTGGAAAATGTAAGTGAATAAAATGAAACACCTGAAACAAAAATGCCAATGGATGAACTTAGAAAAGATTAAAAGCTGCATGAAAAATGATTAATTGCCTAGCAAATAGAAAATCTGCAAACAAAAGCATAAAGATGTAATGAATTTTTTAAAAAGAGAAATTAAGAAATAAGAAAAATAAAGTAAATGAACAGAGTCTCAATGGCTCGTGGGATTATATTAAGACATTTAACACTTTGCAACTGGAGTCCTGAAAGAAAATCAGAGAAGCAAAATATTGTAATAAAAAATACTGAATGAAATAATGGCTCCAAAGTTTTCAAACCTGTTTAGAAATGTTCACATACAGATCTAATAAGGTAACTAAACCCATAGCTGAACAAACATAAACATATAAAATCCACACTGAGGCATATCATACCCAGAGTATAATGAGCCAAAAATAGAGGAAAAAAAATACCAATGAGAGAAAAAAGAAATCTTGTAAAGAGAGGAATAACAAACATGACTGTTTAATTTTCATCAGAAATAATGGAAGTCAGAAGGCAACCAATGGCACCCCTTAGCTTCTGGTCAGGGGGACTTCAACCTAGAATTTTACATGAAACTAAAATATCCATTTTCAAAAAGTGAAAAATAAATATACATTATGAAAAACAAAATATGAACGACTTTAAAACTAGAGAACAAACATTGAAAAAATATTCAGATTAAAAGGTATGATACTAGAGAGAAAACGCAATTTACTCAAAGAATATTTACCAGAAATGATAAATATATAGATAAATATAATACAGTTTTTTTCTCATCTTAATCCCTTAAATGTAAATTGACATTGTAAAATTATGATAACAATGTACTTCTAGGTTTATAATATGTGTAAAATTAAAATATATGAGTTCTCTTTTCCCCACATTGTCACCAGGATCTAGTTTGTCTTTTAAATAACAGCCATTCTAACTAGGGTAAGATCATATCTCACTACAGTTTTCATTTGCATTTCTATAATGGTAAGCAATGTAGAGCATTTTTCTCACATAATTCTTGAACATTTGAATGCCTTTTTTAAAATAAATGTTTACTCATGTCTTTTGTCTACTTTTTAATGGAATTATATGTTTTATTTTTTTTTTTTACTGTTGCATTATTTTGTAGATTCTAGATGTTAAAAGTCTGTATGTAAATGCAAATGACCTAACACAGTATCTGAGGCCTTACACTGTCTTATTTCAAGAATTATTGTATGACAGAGTAATTAGATTGTGTGGTGTTGGTGCAAAAATTAAAAAACACATCAAGAGAACTAAAAAATCTAAGCAGACAACACAGAGATAGATCAGCACCATATGGTCAGTTCAAAGAGCACAAAAAGCACTAATCATTAAAACAACAAGCAAGTTAAAATTAGGCCCTGTAATCCCAATAGTTTGTGAGGCAAAGGCAGGAAGATGACTTGAAGCCAGGAGTTCAAGACAAACCTTGGCAACACAGCAAGATCCCCTCTCTACAGAAAAGTAAACAAAAGTTAGCTGGATGTAGTGTCATACTTGTAGTCCCAGCTACCCAGGAGGCTAAGGTGGGGAGATCACTGGAGCTCAGGAGGTCAAGACTGAAGTGAGCTATGATTGCACCACTGACCTCCTTGTCTCTAAACAATAATACAATGATAAATAACAAAAGCCATTTTCTTTTCTCTTACTGAAACCAATAATTTAAATCTACTTATATGTATATCAGTAGTTATATCTCATTGAGATGACAAATAGTTCTGCTAATGGTTCTAACAATATATTTACATCTCTCATAGCCATAAATTTACTTATATTAAGAAATATTGTTAAAGATTAGCATAACTATCTTTATGGTTTGCCTTGCTACAGTTTTTATCCAACTGCAATATATTATTAAGCTTTGTTTATTGAAAGGAATTTTATTTAAAAACCTTGGAAGTTTAAATTACACTCAGCAGCAAGTACGGTTCATAATTTCCAAAGGCTTTCATTGTTTTAATGGCAGGCTAAATTCTTAGCAAGTCCTACCATACACACAGAGAAACAAAGTAGATTAGAATGCTGTGTTTGCTTTCCATATTAACAGACTGACCACCCATTAGGCTGAGTAACTCATTTGAGAAATTCTCTAAAACATGGGAGAATACTTCTTTTTCTACCTTCTTTGAAATTTAGAAATCACTATGTGTTATGGGATTTAATCACTCTCATTCTTCACAGAGACAACTGCAAATGACTTTGACCATAAAATAATCTTTCTTCCTTAAAATTTCAGTTACTTCCTTGAATTTAATACTTTTATCCATTAGTTAAATTAGCTTCCAATGAAACACTATTTCTTTAAATTAATTTAAATAAATTACTACTAAAAGTGGGATTAGCTTTTTAAATAACTTTGCATTATAGATATCTATCAGAAACAATTATTGATGTAGTATTTGTTATAAATAGAAAGAAATAAATCATGCAATCAATTGAATCTTAAATAGTTTAAAAAAATTGGTAATTGCGGTAATCTCAATTGCCATATGTAGATTCCCTCTAGTTGCCCCTCTTGAAGTAAAATAATACTAGTAAATAAGCCCTTATCTAAAAATTATGTGCTTCCAGCCTCACTAAATAAATTTTCTCCATGCTTCTTTTGAATATGTAAGAGACAAATTGGATGATTTTTACTTTTTACCTGCTTTATCTCGGTGAGGAGAGACATGTACAAAAGCCATAAATATTCCATGTACAATTATCTGTAAATGCAGATGTTCCAATGCTGTATATTAAGTTGATTATACAGAATACATTAAACTACGTAATATGAAGTTACATTGCTTATAACAGAAATACAATTAGAAAAATTATATTGTCCTATGCTCCCAGAATATTCCTATAAACCATATACAAATTAATCCATTGCAAATAATGGATTATTTGGCATAGACTATCCTAAACATGAATGACACCAGTTATATTGGAGAATGGCCCATCCATATTATATTATTTAATGTTAGTTTTCTTTGTGAAGGTCCAATTGCCAAATACAGTCAAATTTTGACCCTGGAAGTTGGAACTTCAACATATAAATTTTGGGGAGACACAATTCACTCCAAAATATAAAGACAGAACCATCACCACTACAAGGTTTAACTTCTTCCCTTTATATGTTAGACAATGAAGTAATAAAAGTTTGGGATTTTTCCATCTTTGTGGGAGGACGTCTAGACCCTCCAACATCTTATGCTAGGTGGTTTAGGACAGCTGTGCTCTTGTCTTTAACGTCTTTTTTATTTGTGTGATCTAGTCTTTTATCATTGTTAGTGCTTTAACCTTTTGACTCATAGCAAAACTGATTTGTCAAGTTTCCTGAGTTACATATGAATTGTTTCTAAAATTTCATTTTATTTTTAGTAATCGAAGTGAAATTTACATAAAATTAACCATTTCCAAGCAAATGAATAAGTGGCATTTAGAAAAATCATAATGTTGTACAACCACTATCTCTGTCTACTTCTAGAACATTTTCATCATATCCCCCCAAAAATTCTATACATATTAAGCACTTATTCCATATTCCCCTCTTTCTCCAGGCCCTGGCAACTATCTGACAGCATTCTGTCTCTATATGAACCTTTTATAAGGCTTCTTTCACTTAGCATGAAGTTTTTGTTTCAGTCACATTAAAATATGTCTCAGTACTTCATTATTTGAAAGCTGAATGATACTCTATTCTATGTATATGTCACATTTGTTGATTCATTCATTCATTGTTGAAAGACATTTAAGTTGTTTCTACCTTTCAACTATTAAAATTGTGCTTCTATGACATGTGTGAAGATGTCTGTATTTGAGTACCTGTTTTTAATTATTTGGGGTGTAGGCCTAGGAGTGGCAGTTTGGGGTCATACGCTTCTTTTATGTTTAACTATCAGAGCAACTACCAGGCTGTTTCTCATAGAGGTTAAGTCATTCTGTGTTCCCACCAGGAAATTATGAGGCTTCCAAATTCTTCACATCCTTACCAACATGTGTTATTTTCTGTTTTATTATTGTTATTGTCATGCTAGTGGGTATATAATATTTAAGTTTTGATTTGCATGTTCCTAAATGAGTAATAATGTTGACAATCTCTTTATTGTCTTTTGGCCATTTGTATACCTTCTCTGGGGAAATGTCAGTTAAGTATTTTGACTATATTCTAATTGGATGTTGATCCTATGTTGCTGATTTAGAAGTACTCTTTACATATTCTGGATATTAGACCCTTATCAAGTGAATTGTAAACTCAAAAATAAAATCATAAGTTCTCCCAACCCTCCGAATTGTTGGAGAAAGCAGCAAAGGACAAAGGACTTTTAGAGCTCTTACATAAATTGGTTATGAGTGACATGTAAACAAGGAACAACAAACTGCAGAAGGCCACAGGAGGCCTCTGAGGAGGAAGGCCTCTCCATGCCTCATGTTCCAGTGCAGGGTGACTTCAGCTCTGCTACTATAAACATTGTGCACAAGGATATAAAACCCCTTCATAGCACTATGACATAGTAATACTTGTAGGCTCCTTGTGAAGCCTGTGTTCCACCAGCAGCACATAGATAATAGGCTAAAGATAACCACATGTTCTTGTTTTATGAAACTCCTGAAACTGCCACTGTTATCAGTCTTTAGAACGACACACCAGTTCTAGCTCATTGATTCAGTTTTGACTCACTGATTCACTCCATCATCACGTCACCCACTCCCCACCATCACTCCACCCTTACCCTATAGGTTGTAACCAATAAATACTATAGTGAACCTAAGCTCTGGGCCTTCACTGCCTCCAGTAATAAGTGATGACCCCCTGGTACCATTCTTTGCATTCTTAATCTGTCTTTTTCTCATTCCTTTGTTGCCACCAAACTCAGGGTACCCACAGATGATGTGGGGCTGGTTCTCTACATGAATGGACCCATTCTTTGTGTCAAGGGCATTCCAGAGTTAAGCTGAAAAAGTAATTCAGGTCATGACATGAAGGGGAAGTCAAACATGCACTTATATGTCCTCCTCTTCATGAAATTCAGGCACAGCTGACCAGCATTAATATTAAAACAGATATTTTAAGACATTTTTGTAGGAAACATGTCTTAAGAAAGCAAGTTTAAAAATGCTAATCATGACTGGTCATTAGAGAAATGCAAATAAAAACTACTTTGATATACCACCTCACGCCAGTTAGAATGGAGATCATTAAAAAATTTTGAGACAACGAATGCTGGAGAGGATGTGGAGAAATAGGAACACTTTTACACTTTTGGTGAGTTTCTTTAGGTTCTGGAGTACATGTGCAGATCATGCAGGGATTGTTGCATAGGTACATACATGGCAATGTGGTTTGCTGCCTCCATCCCCCTGTTACCTATATCTGGCATCTCTCGCAATGTTAGCCCTCCCCAACCCCCCTACCCCCATAGTCCCTTCCCTATTCCCCACCATCAGACCCCAGCATGTGATGCTTCCCTCCCTGCGTCCATGTGTTCTCATTGTTCAACACCCGCCTATGAGTGAGAACATTCAGTGGTTGTTTTGCTGTTCTTGTGTCAGTTTGCTGAGAATGATGGTTTCCAGATTCATCCATTTCCCTACAAATGACAGAAACTCATCAATTTTTATGGCTACATAGTATTCCATGGTGTATATGTGCCAGATTTTCCTTGTCCAGTCTATCATCAATGGGCATTTGGGTTGGTTCCAGGTCTTTGCTATTGTAAGCAGTTCCGTAATGAACATACCTGTGCATGTGTCTTTATAATAGAATAATTTATAATCCTTTGGATATATATCCAGTAATGGGATTGCTGGGTCAAATGGATATTCCATTTCTAGGTCCTTGAGGTATTGCCGCACTGTCTTCCACAATGGTTGAACTAGTTTACACTCTCACCAAGAGTGTAAAAGTGTTCCTATTTCTCCACATTCTCTCCGGCATCTGCTGTCTCCAGATATTTTAATGATAACCATTCTAACTGGTGTGAGATGGTATCTCAATGTGGTTTTGATTTGCAGATCTCTAATGACCAGTGATGATGAGCATTTTTTCATATGTTTGTTTGCTTCATATATGTTTTCTTTTGAAAAGTGTCTGTTCATATCCTTCGCCCACTTTTGAATGGGCTTTTTTTTGTTTGTTTCGTTTTGTTTTGCTGTTCTTGCATCAGTTTGCTGAGAATGATGTTTTCCAGATTCATCCATTTCCCTAAAAAGGACAGAAACTCATCATTTTTTATGGCTGCATAGTATTCCATCGTGTAGATGTGCCAAATTTTCCTTGCCCAGTCTATCATCCATGGGCATTTCTGTTGGTTCCAGTAATAATGAGCATTTTTTCGTATGTTTGTTGGCTTCATATATGTCTTCTTTTGTAAAGTGCCTGTTCATATCCTTCGCCCACTTTTAAATGGGCTTTTTTCTTTTCTTTTAAACCTGTTTTAGTTATTTGTAGATTCCGGATATTAGCCCTTTGTCAGATGGGTAGATTGCAAACTTTTTTCCCAGTCTTCTGTTTGCTGGTTCACTCTAATGATTGTTTCTTTTGCTGTACAGAAGCTACGGAGTTTAATTAGATCCCATTTGTCTATTTGGGCTTTTGTTGCCAATGCTTTTGGTGTTTTAGTCATGAAGTCCTTGCCTATGCCTATGTCCTGAATGATTTTGCCTTTATGATGTTAGGCCTTATGTTTAAGTCTTAATCCATCTGGAGTTAATTTTAGTGTAAGGTGTCAGAAAGGGGTCCAGTTTCTGCTTCCTGCACATGGCTAGCTAGTTTGCCCAACACCATTTATTACACAGGGTATTATTTCCCCATTGTTTGTTCTGGTGAGGTTTGTCAAAGATCAGATGGTTGTAGATGTGTGTGGCATTACTTCTGGGGCCTCTGTTGTGTTCCATTGGTCTATATTTTTGTTTTGGTACCAGTACCATGCTATTTTGGTCACTGTAGCCTTGTAGTATAATTTGAAGTAAGGTAGCTTGATGCTTCCAGCAATTTTTTTTTTTTTTCCTTAGAATTATCTTGGCTATGTGGGCTCTTTTTTGGTTCCATATAAAGTTTAAGGTATTTTTTTCAAGTTCTATGAAGAAGGTCAATGGTAGCTTGATGAGGTTGACATTGAATTTATAAATAGCATTGGGCCACATGGCCATTTTCATGATATTCATTCCTCCTAACCATGAGCATGGAATTTTTTTTTTTTATCTGTTTGTGTCCTCTCTTATTTCCTTGAGCAGTAGTTAGTGGTTCTCCTTGAAGAAGTCCTTTACACCCTTTGTTACTTGTATTCCTAGGTATTTTATTCTCTTTGTAGCAACTGTGAATGGGAGTTCACTCTTGATTTGGTTTTCTTTTAGTCTGTTATTGGTGTATAGGGATCCTTGTGATTTCTGCACATTGATTTTGTATACTGAGACTATGCTGAAGTTGCTTATCAGTTTCAAAGGATTTTGGGCTGAGATGATAGACTCTTCTAAATATACAATTATGTCATCTGCAAAAAGAGACAAATTGACTTCCTCCTTTCCTAATTGAATATCCTTTATTTCTTTCTCTTGCCTGATTGCTTTTGCTAGAACTTCCAATACTATGTTGAATAGGAGTGATGGGAGAGGGTATCCTTGTCTATTGCCAGATTTCAAAGGGAATTTTTCCAGTTTTTGCCCATCCAGTATAATATTGGCTGTGGGTTTGTCATAAATAGCTTTTATTAATTTGAGATACGCTCTGTCGATACCTAGTTTATTGAGAGTTTTTAGCATAAAGGGCTGTTAAATTTGTCAAGGCCTTCTCTGCATCTATTGAGATAATCCTGTGGTTTTTGTCTTTGCTTCTGATTATGTGAGGGATTACATTTATAGGTTTGTGTATTGTGAACTAGCCTTGCCTTTCTGGGATGAAGCCTACTTGGTTATGATAGATATACTTTTTGATGTGCTGTTGCATTTGATTTGCCAGTATTTTATTGAAGATTGTTGCATTGATGCTTATCATGGGTATTGGCCTGAAATATTCTTTTTTAGTTGTGTCTCTGCCAAGTTTTGGTAAGAATCTGATGAAGCTGAAAAACCCAGCATGAGAACTTTGCAAAGCATACAGAAGTTTCCATAGCCGAATTAATCTAGCAGAAAAAAGATATCAGAGATTGAAGATCAACTCAATGAAATAGACATGAAGGCAATACTAGAGAAAAAAAAGTGAAAAGAAATAAACAAAGCATCCAAGAAATATGGGATTATGTGAAAAGGCCTAATCTATGTTCGATTGGTGTAACTGAATGTGATGGGGGAGAATGAATCCCAGCTGGAAAACACTCTTCAGAATACTATCCAGGAGAACTTCCCCAACCTAGCAAGGCAGGCCAACATTCAAATCCAGGAAACACAGAGAACACCCCAAAGCTATTCCTCAAGAAGAGCAACCGTGAGGCACATAAGCATCAGATTCACCAGGGTTGAAATGAAGGAAAAAATACTAAGGGCAGCCAGAGAGAAAGGGCGGGTTACTCACAAAGGGAAGCCCATCAGACTCACGGTGGATGTCTCAGCAGAAACCCTACAAGCCAGAAGAGAGTAGGGGCTAATATTCAACATCTTTAAAGAAAATAACTTTTAACCAGAATTCATATCCAGCCAAACTAAGCTTCATAAGTGCAGGAGAAATAAAATGATTTGTACTAACCCTATAATGAGTCAGAGATGCATATTGGAGCCTCTAGGGTAATCACTAAACTCAGGCTAAAAAAAATGTAACTGACAAGTTAAAGGAGGAAAAAAAGTAATGATAATTTTAAATCATCTAAAGTCATCAAGACAGAAAAGATACTAGAATATAAAGATCATGAGACATATAGAAATTGAATAGAGACAGTAGCTCTAAACAAAGATATATTATTATTTACAGTAAATTAAAATGTATTAAGTACAAAATTAAAATTGTCAGATCATATAAAAACTTATCTCCATTGCATGTGGCTTACAAAAGCAACACTCTAAATCTACACAGAATGAAAGCAATGTACATTAACCCCAAAAGCTGGTAGACATACATCATATTATAGTACGCCAATTGTAAGGAAAGAATCTTTAATCCAGATAAATAGGAACACTTCGTAATAATAAAATAAATTAGTTCCATAGGATAATATTATAAATTCTCTTTATATATCTCCCAGGGTTAATCTACTCAAGGAATTACTATTCCAGTACATAAATATGCCTTTTGGATCCGAAGTCTTTTCTGCCTATGAACCTGTCACTAGGATACTTATTGTTAACCAGTATGAAAACTTAAGAATGTAAACTTATAAATATTAATTGATTAGTTACTTTATGCCTGAAACTGGTTTGAAAGTCTCTAGGAAAATTAATGATAAACACAGCAGTTACTTCTCAGATGACAATATTATCCTAGATACAAATTTTTCTTATTGTATCCTTAAAAAAATGGCAAAATATTCATGGTTTTGGTTGTCTATTATCTTCCAGAGACATACACTTTGGAAGATTAATAAATCACATTTGCAAGTTTACTACTTAAGCTACCACATAGGCATTTTTATTTACTTATTTGTATGTTAATTTGGAGGTATTTTTTGGGGGGAATGTGTTGGTGTTGATGCAATGTTGCATGTCACAGTTTTTTTTTAATCCATTACATTTTCTAACCAGCTACTGCTGCTTAATGTAAATAACATTGATTTGTTTTCCAAGAAATCTTGAAAAACTTTGAATTTTCTAATTGAAGAATCAAATTGTCTTTGGCATTTTTAAATTTAAATATTTGCCCTTTGTATTTTGATTTTAAAGGTAAGAAATGGTCACTGTATATAATTTGACAATACATGCTACAGAATTTTTTTCATACCTAAATACTAAAAATATTTTTAAAATATTTAAGAACATCATCAATAATATTAATACCAATTAATGGTGTGAATATTTTCAAGAAGTCACAGTTTGAAACATTGATTAAATTTATTGATGTGTAGAGGCTTCCTTTCAAGTAAAAACAACACTAGTAATTGCAAATCATTATCTTAAAAATATTAAACTAATTAGTACATCTTTTGCTTTGTCAAATCTACAAGCAGAGAATTGATTCAAAATTGCAAAGAATTTGTTCTAGTTACTAGAATTGTAATTGAGAATGGATACTCAAATTTAATAGCTATCAGAGTTCTCTTGTCTACCAACTTAAAAATTTCAGAGACATAGTTTATAATTTATCCAATACCTCATGCTGTTGTATTAAAAAATGCTTGGCTTTGGTGAGTAATCCAACTTGCCAATTAGTCTTACAGTTCTGTTGAGGGAATAAAGATATTAAACAAAGTCTGCTCTTTCATCTAGGAGAATCCCCACAGTGACTTCATGTACTGCAGAAACTCACAGATTGACATCTTATTATAATCCTACACAGCAAAGCAGTAATATTCACAATAGGTAGAAACTATGACCTGGAAAAGGGTTGAGAGCATGACTACTGTCTCTCCACTGAAATGAATATTGATATTTTTTGGCCTATCACAAAAGTAAAAGACATAATAATCTATTCTACCATAGCTTTATGCTAAGAAATAACAGACATACACAAATACACACAAAAAATTCCTCTAACAATTTTGAAAAATAAATGGAAATTGTTGTAAATAATATCATGTTTTCCTTGTTTGTTTTAGTTAGGAATACTATGCTAATTAGTGGGTCACTTACTTTCGCATAACATTTATTCCTGGGATAGTTATTAGAGATAATATAATCAAATCACTTATTTTACAAGTAAGGAAATTGAGGCTGGATATTAAATATTCGGAAAAGATCTATCAAGTTCAACCTCAAACTCAGTACCTTGAATATGTCTGCAATATAATCTCTCTTAATTCCTAATGCAAATGAATATTTTCTTCTTTGAATGTCATGTCATAATTTGAGCCCTTTAAGAAAAGATATTAAGTTTTGTAAATGTTTAGAATTCTTAATATCTTATATAGTATTTGGTACATTATAAGTGTTAAATATTAGTAAATAAATGAGAGACTATGCACCAAAAAGTAACCAGAGTTACACTTTAATTACTTAAAACATACTATTTTTTTTAAAAAAGCTCATTAAATATCAATTTTTTTTCTTTATATTTTGACAACGTATAATAATGAGATAGTAAATTAATTATCAATAAAATTGTAATGGCACTATTTATGGCAATAACTAAACAGTTACATACCATTTATTATCTGCTCAATGATTTGAACAGTTTCCCCATTGAATCTTTAGTTCATCCTACCTAAGATGTAGATACTGTTCTAATCCCTGTTTCACAGATAAGAAAACGTGGACTTAGATGAGTTAGAATTTAAACGCAGCTGTTAAGAATCACATTATTATGAATATGGGTTTAATTAGAAGTACCTTAATATTGTCCATATAAAGATGTAAATAAGATGTTGAAAACAAAGAATTGCCAAAATTTATGAGGGAGTTAAATTTAAAAGTTACAAACTTGGTCTGGGCACAGTGGCTCATGCCTGTAATTCCAGCACTTTGGGAGGCCGACGTGGGCAAATCACTTGATGTCACAAGTTCGAGACCAGCTTACCCAAAATGGCAAAACCTAGTCTCTGTAAAACACACAAAAATATGCCTGGTGTAGTGGCTCGTGCCTGTAATCCCAACTACTCAGGAGGCTGAAACACGAGAATCACTTGAACCTGGGAGGCAGAGGTTGTAATGAGCTGAGGTTATGCCATTGCACTCCAGCATGGGCAACAGAGTGAGACCCTGTCTCCAAATAAATAAACAAACAAATAAATAAATAAAATTTGAGCTCATAAACAAAAATCAAGAGAACGGCAGAGATGTTCAGAAATAGTATAAATTGGAGGTGGGCAAATGATATTGCTGCAATTTAAATTAGTAATGTGGACAATGAATAGGAGATTCAAAACCAGATAAAATGTCCTACAGAAACATCATTAAGATAAAGAATATACTTTAGAGCTACTTTTAAAAATCAACAAATTGTCAGGTTTTCTTTTATTTTCATTATTAAACACAATATTCAAAGCTAAGTAATTCAGAATTAGAAATATGCATTTTAGCAATTAAAGTTGGCCGTCCATATCTGTGTGTTCCACATCCCCACCCACAGACTGAAAAGATAATAAAAAGGTTACAACAATAAAAACAAAACAAACTTTAAAAATACAGTATAATCAGTATTTACATAGCATTTACATTGTATATGTTATTACAAATAATCTAGAGTTGAATTAAAATATATAGGAGGTTGCGAAGAGGTTATGAAAATACCATTTTATTTTATATAACAAACTTGAGTCTCCACGGATTTTGTTAGGGGATTTTTCCATAGAAGTCCTGGAATCAACCCCCTGCAGATAACAAAAAAATGACTGTACTATTTTATTATAAATAAATCATATAATTTTCCAAATAGAAATAGCTTGTTCTCTGTATTTTTAATCCAAAATTACATTAACTACACTGAGTCTTCTGTCACGTAGTTATCTCAATTTTTGTAGCAATAGGTATACACGAATAATTATAATTAAATTCATTTCTTTTTAATTAAACAAATACTAAATAAGAATCCACTGTGTGTTTAAGATGCTAAATCATTTAACTTATAAAAAATATTTTCCTCTTTACCAAATGTTATGTTCTTGTGAGGCAAGATATCAGTTGAAACGTAAGTAAATAATAAAACTAGAATTTCAAATTTTGAGAATTTGTTACAAAATTGAAAAAAAAAAAAGCAATAGGAAGTTGTAGTAAATAGGTACATGGAAACTAATTTGCCTAGTGGCATCATTAGAAGAGGCTCTTTTGAATGGCTAACATTTGTTATGAAGTATGAGCGACGAGAATGGAAGAACTATGGGAATATACACAGTGAGATTAAGGGGAAGATGAAATATGCAACAACCAAGGTTGAATTGTTGAAAAATTAGTAAGAACGACACAGTAGCCACAGATAACTTAACATGGGGGAAATTGCAGTGGTTGAATTAAGGCATGTAGGCAAGGTAATACAAACAATTATATTATCATTTTTGGGTCTATACAACATTCTCATATTTTTGTAGGATTTAATAGGTGTTTGTGTTGTATTTCATTGCTATGAAAAGCCATTAAAAGTATTTAAGCAGGAGAATGAATGATCTGATATGTATACTTTAGACAGGGAAATGTCACTCTTGTGTGGATTATAAAGTATTGTGGGGATGAAAAAGAAAAACAAAGAAAGCTAGAGAAGAGACTATTGAACTAGCATATGTCAGACATGATAAATTGGTCTTGCAATAAAACAAAGAAAATATTGAGAAGTGACAAGTTTAATAATCTATTTTAATTGTAATTCCAAGAAGAGTACTAAAGAATTAACTATCTAACTGGAGGGACACAAATGGAACAAGGGTGCCACCTGAAGTTTTGGTTTAAGCAATGGGATGGATGATGCTATCTTCTGCTGAGACGGGAAAGACCAAAGAAGGAGCAGTCTTGTGAAAAGGAAGCGAGAGGAGTGATACAACATGTTTTCAAATCTTTTTGTATTTTGCATCACTCTGATAAGCTTGAATAAATCATCTGGAAACCCGGAGGACCCATTTTGCTTTGTACAGAAGAGACTGAGCAGTAGAGATGGGCAAGGAGATGAAGCAGAAAATTTAAAAATAAGAAAGACTTGACCATGTTTAAAAATGGAGGGAAAGAAATAAGCAGTAATAGAATGGTAGAGAGTAGATGACTAATGAGCAAAGTCTCAGAAGAGGCAGGAAGACAGAACATTAGATGCATATATATATATATATATATATATATATATATATGTGCTATAATACTTGAAGAAGAGCTATAAGGATTGATTTGAATGAAGTGACGGGGGTATCAAATGAAAAAAAAAAGGAAATTATGCATAAAGGTGATCTACTGAGAATTAATTGAGAATTAATAAAGTATTAAAGGTGGGATTTGAAGAATTTAATGTCTAAAATCACTGTTAAAGGCAACGCCAATAAAAAGACTGATGGAGAGGGCAAGGACCAAACTAATATACAAAGTCCAAGATTTATAATGATGAACATTTTCATGAAAGGTACATATCTACAGCAGGTTTTAGCCACCCAAATGCATGATCATTGGTGATTTATTGGAGAATAAAATCAACATTCAAAGTGGCTTGAACTGTACAACTGAATCACAGAGGTAAAAGGGAAAAGCAGTATATCATGGTGATTAAGCTTATGAGCTTTAGAATTATATCTGAGTTTGAATCATGGCTACAGCACCTACAAGTTTGCAAGCCATAAAATACCACTTAAACTCTTTAAGCCTCAGTGTTTTAATCTGTAGGATGGAATATACATATCCACTTCACAATTCAATTATAAATATTATAGCTGATGGTATCTGTACAGTACATAGCAATGTTCTTTGTCCTCGGGGTCACCAAATAAGCAGAAACTGCAATAACAGAATTTAAGAGAGCAATTCAAAACATTGCTCATGATTCCTAGGATAAACTTTTAAAAAATTATAAAAAACAAAGATAAAGAGATTTTAAAATGTTTTCATAACATACAAACACAAAAAGGATATAAGGTGATGGACCTGTCTGAATCATGCTTTAGTTATGAAATTATTTAATTTTAATTTAACCATATCACATCATAAACATGTATCAAAATATTATATTTTACCTCATAAATATAATTATTTGTCAATTAAAAATAAAATAAAATAATTTAAAAAGAGAAGATAAGATAGGTTTGAGAATGCAGTGAAACTATGTATTCTATAACCTAACACTGCAAGAGTAAGTTAACAATTTATTTTATAATTTCTAAATCAGAGATTTGGGAGATTATTACTGGTGTTATGCCAGGTTTCCAAATCCTGTTCTTTTGTCAAAACAAAAGGAGAACATGGCAAAAGTGGCAGAAATGATTACAGGGTGGACAGAAAGGAAATGGCACTAAATAGCCTTTATGTCAGTAAAAATTGTACTTAATGGTGACGTTTACAAATAAACTCTTTAGACTTTGCTGTATCCTTGAAAGAGCATAGTATGCATGTTCTCTTGAACAGCATATATGCTAATCAGCCAAAATATATATCTATATCTGTATTTTTCTTTTAGGTATGGCTAATCAAATTCATCAGTGGTTTTCTAAAACATCTTAAATAGGTACTTTGAGTTGTTATCAGCTCTTAAGTGACCAAATGCCTTCTTTGAGATTCTAATATAAATATTTTATAATTGCCAACAGAGTCTCTAATTCATCACAGGAACAAATAATGACATGTAAAGAGAGCGTAGGAAAAACACAGGAGAAGCGCAGTAGAGGTAAAGAGGAGTGGACATGCAAAGGAGAAAGAAAGGACATTAAAAAATATTTCTCACTCTTATAGTACTCAGACATTTTTATTCTCATATAGTAAAAAATAATGTAATATTTGTTGATTTTCCAATATTTTAGCCACAGCAGACACCCATACAGTTATAGAACGTCTTTCAAATAAACTTTACTGTGTCCGAATATGTTATTAATGAGTCATTACTGTTTTTGTTTTTGACATACAGTATCGCTCTGTCACCCAAGCTGGAGTGCAGTAGTGCGATCTCGACTCACTGCAACCTCTACCTCCTGGGTTCAAGTAATTCTCTTGCCTTCACATCCTGAGTAGCTGGGATTACAGTCATTACTTTATTTTATGTTTTATACAGCAAGAATATAAAAATCCTTTTAGTAAGTGAACATCAGTTAATAATTCAGAGCATTTAAAAATGTTCAAAAAGAGAGGGAGCTTTAAGACAGATGATTAGAGGCATTACCTCTAGGATCCTCACAAAGAAGAACCAAAATAATGAGTAGATAATCACACTATGAATATAGCATGTAACAGAGAACACTGGAATTCAGCAGATAAATGACAGGAAACACCTAGGGCATGAAAGGAAGTGAGGTGAGGCAGATGGCCCAGCTGGAATCAGCTGGGAGCATGGAGAAGCTCCTCACTGCAGACAAAGGGTAACTAAGAGATTCTCAGCAGTCCACATTGCTATTAATACCATCAACTCCTGCAATTCTAGCCATACGAGAGCCTCTTTACACTTGTAGATCTGGAGATTGGGGAGCTGCCTGCAGTCTATGGCAGTGCTCCACAGAAAGAGTTCACAATGTGTTCCACATATAGCCCAAGGCCCAAGAAGCTGAAGCAAGGAGCTATTTTGAAACTTGAACCCTCACCAGTCTGCATTCTAACCTGGGACCCAACAGTTTCTTCATCTCCATATTCCTGGAACCCCATTGACACACATGTGTCCACCCAGAGGGCTGCATTGGCACTACACTGGTTAGACCTAACAATGTAGCAGGTTCCCCAGGTTCCCCCGCACCCTCACACAGTGTTCTATGCACTGGGAAATGGGTCATGTAGCACACTGGGAACACTGTTGCAGGACAAAGTAAGCCAAAACGTGTATTCCCCAAAGCCTGAAAGCTCCCATCCTGGGATCGTTACTAATGAAAGCAAACCTAGGCCTCCAAAGGCAGTGCTGTCAGACATTTGCATGTGTCCTGATGACAGAATCTCCCTGTCTGCCACTGAAACTACCATCTCCACTGAAACATGCTGCCCAAGGGCCTAGGGATTGCTCTGCCCTGTCTACCACAGTCTGCAACTGTGCAAACCACTAAGGGCCTGGAAGACATACCAACCAACCTGCCACAACCCCAGCAGTACCTGAGTGAGCTACCCAAGGACCAGAGAATTATCCTATTTTATGTACCACTGCTGATATCTGTGTATTCCTCCTAAGGGCCTCAGGATGATATCATCTACCATGCCACCATCACCACCACTGGTACCCATCCTCATGTGCCCTCTGGGGGCCCAGAGACTGGACTGCCCACTCCCACCACTGCTAACAGAGCATGTGATTCCTGGGAGTCCAAGGGATCTCAAGCCACTGCTACTGTCATCACCCATAACATGTACACTGGGGCCCAAGGATCCACTACCCACCTGGTCCACCACTGACAGCACATAAACAAGCTGCAGAGAAGCCCAAGAATTCTTCTGGACAGGACCATTAACGCTAGGATTCATATATGCCAAGTAGAGGCCCAAGGACAGGCACACTTGTCCTGCCACTGCCACAACTGGAACCCAAGGACTGGCCAACCGGGCATTCCCATCCTCAGCAAATCCTTACCATAGCCTTCACTAACCACCACAGCCTAAGTCATAGAGGAAATCACAGACATCACTCAACATAGTTTAAAGCTGATGATATCATATGGAGACTACACAACTACATGCATCAAAGTGTCCTACCCAACCAACACCATAAATTGATATTTAAGAAAGTAATTTCTTCTACGAGAGAGAATACAGGAAACTAAAAAAAGTGGCTGTTACACCAGATGTGTACATATCAATGCAAGGACACCAGAAACATGAAAAACAACAAAATATGAAAGCTCCAACGGAGCAGAGTAATTCTCCAGAAATAGATTCTGATTCAAAGAAATATGAAATGCCTGAGAAAACTCAAAATAATGATATTAAAGAATCTCAGTGAGATACCAAAGAACGTAGTAAAAAAATACAAAGAATCAGAAAAACAGTTCAGAATATGAATAACAAATTAATCAGAGATAAATATTAAAATAATAACGAATTCTGGAACTGCCAAATTTGATGAATGAAATAAAAAATACAATTTGGAGCTTCAACAGTAGACTAGATAAGGCAGAAGAAGTATTTTCAGAACATGACAACATGTCTTAAAATAACCCAGTCAGACAGAAAAAGAAAATAAAAAAGATCACTTGTCAAAATGTCTTCAGTGTTCATCCATGTCAGAATGTTCTCACAATCATGGCAGAATAATATTCTACTGTATGTATATACCATGTTTTATCATTTTTTCTGCTAGTGGACACTTGGGCTACTTCCATGTTTAGCTATTGTGAATAATTATGCTATGAATGAACACAGGTATACAAATATATTTTCAAGATCCTGCTTTCACTTATTTTGGGTATATACACAGAAGTGGAATTACTCATGTTCATTCTAGTTTTAATTTCTGAGGGAATTGTTGCAATGTTTTGTGTGGTAATTGGAAGTGTTTTACATTTTCATTGGTAGTGCACAGAGTTCCATTTTTCATATTCTTACCAACACTTACTATTTTCTGTTTTTTAATAATAATTCTAATGGATGTCAGGTAGTATCTCATTTTAGTTTTTGTATGCATTTCCCTAATGATTGGTGATGTTAAGCCTATTTTACGATACTCCTGACCATTTGTATATTTTATTTAAGAAATGGATATTCAAAATTGCCATTCATATTTTAATTGTTTTCGTTGTTCTTGCTGAGTTCTCTATGTATTCTCTATGTTAGGAGTTCTCTATGTATTCTGAAATGTTAATCCCTTATCCGATATGTGATATAAAAATATTTCTCCCATTCAATGGACTGAATTTTTTACTCTGTTTATATTGTCTCTTAATAAACAGTTTTTTTTTACAAATATTCATGAAGTCCAGTATTTTTTTCTGACTATTGGTGCCTCTGTAGGAAGTCTCAAGAAATTATTACCTAATTCAATGTCCTGAAACTTTTACTCCAAGTTTTTAACCCAAGAGATTTATAAATTTTGATCTTTCATATAGTTCTTTGATCTACTTTGAGTTCATTTTTGTACATGGTTTTAGGTAATCAACCAACTTAATCCTTTCTCACGTAGACATCCAGTTTTCTCACAACCATTTGTTAAAAAGACTTATGTATTAAATGGTCTTGGCACTTTTGTCAAAATTATTTGGCTATATATATGAGGATTTGTTTTTAGGCTCTATTCTATTTCATTGGTCTATATGTCTGTCATCTAGATAGATTTATGACAGATTCACAGTTTTAGTATTTTAACCTTGTAGTACTTTTTGAAATTAGGAAGTGAAAATCCTCCAACTTTGCTCTTCATTCTCAAGATTGTTTTGGCTATTCTAGTCCCTTTGAGATTCTACAATCATTTTAGAATGAGTTTTTTCTATTTCTCAAAAAATATATAATAGGAATTGTGGTAGAGATTGCATTCAATCTGCAGGTTGCTTTGGTATAATAGCACTGACATCTTAAAAATATTGTCTTATGGAATCAACTGAGATGCTCATCAACGGTAGATTAGCAAAAGAAATTGTGGTATAGAATGGAATATTATGCAGCTATGAAGAACAAAATCATGCCCTTTTCAGCAACATGGATGCAGCTGGAGGCCATTATCCTAAGCAAATTAATACAGAAACTGTAAACCAAATACTGCATATTCTCACTTATAAGTAGGAGCTAAACATGAGATACACATGGACATAATGATAGAGATAATAGATCCTTGGGACTCAAAAAGGGAAGAGGAAGGGAGAGGGGCAAGGATTGAAAAACTACCTGTTGGACACTGTTTACAATCTGGGTTATAGGTTAAATTGAAGCCCAAACTGCAGCATCATGCAATATATCCATGTAATAAACCTGCATATACACTCCCTGAATCTAATATATATAGCCTTTCAATCCATTAACATAGAATATGTTTTTATTTACTTACATATTTTAAATATTTTTAGCAATGTTTTGTAGTTTTAACTGTGTAAATGTTTCACCTTCTTGGTTATGTTGATTCCCATGTATTTCATTTTTCTTGCTGAAATTACACATGAAATTTTAAAATATGTTTTTCAGATTGATCATTGTTAGTGCATAGAGAGTAAATTGATTTTTGAGTGCTTACTTTGTATCCTGCTACTTTTAGAATTCATTTATTAGTTCTCACATATTTTTCTGTACTTTTTAAAGTTTTCTACACATAGAATTGTAACATGTGTGAAGAGAGACAATTTTTTCTTTCTTTCCTATTTTGTTGTGTTTCATTCCTAATTGTGCTGACTACAACTTTCTGTACTATATTGAATAAAGGTGATGAAATTGAGTATTTCTACTTTGTTTCTGGTTTTATTAAAAATAACTTCTTTTACCATTGAGTATATATTTGATATGGATTTTTAATCTACAGTCTTTATTGTGTTGAGGTAGCTTTTCTCTATTTCTTTTATTGAGTGTTCTTTATCATGAAGTGATGTTGAAATTTTCAAATGCATTTTCTGTAAAAATTAAGATTAGTGTGTATTCTTTTCTTTACTCTGTTATTGTGATATTGATTAATTTTCCTGTATTGAAATATATTTGCATTCTAAATTATTTTGGTCAGTATATAGTCCTTTTAATATGCTGCTGGATTTAGTTTCCTAGTATTTTCTTTTTGATTTTTACATCAATGCTCATAAAGATTATTATTTTTTTCCTTGAGACAGAGTGTCACTCTGTCACCCAGGCTGAAGTGCAATGGCACAATCTTGGCTCACTGCAACCTCCGCTTCTCAGTTTGAAGTGATTATCCTGCCTCAGCCTCCTGAGTAGTTGAGATTACAGGCCTGAGCCACCACACCTGGGAAAGTTTTTGTATTTTTAGTAGAGATAGATTTTACCATGTTTTCCAGGCTAGTCTTAAACTTCTGACATCAGGTGATCCACCCATCTACGCCTCCCAAAGTGCTGAAATTACAGGTATGAGCCACAATACTAAGCCTCCTCGTAAAGATTATTTATGTGTTTTGTTTCCTGTTGTGTCTTTGTCTGGCTTTGGTATCCAAGTAATAACGGCCTCGTAGAATGAGGTAAGAAATGTTTTCTCTAATTTGATATTTTGAAAAGTCTGAGAAATATTGGTGTTAATTCTTCAAATATTTGGTATAATTCACCCATAAAGCATCAATTTCAGGTCTTTGTTTCTTTTTTTATTGTTATTATATTATGATTTGAATCTTCTTACTAGTTACAGGTATATTCAGGTTTTCTATTTTGTCATTATTGAGTCTTGAAAAATGTTGTCCTTCTAGGCATTTTTTATTGGATTTAGGTTATCCAATTTGTTGTCACATAATTTTTCAAAGTATTCTTATAATTCCATATATTTCTATATGATTGATATTAATGCTCCCATTTTATTTCTAATTTTATTATTTTAAGTCTTCTCTTTTTATTTTTACTTCACTTAGATAAAGGTTTGTTGATTTTCTTCTTTCTCAAAGAAAAACTTTTGCTTTCATTGATTTAATCTGTTATCTTTTTTCTATTTCATTTATGTCTGCTCTAATTTTTATTATTTTGTTCTTCTGCTGGATTTGTGTTTAGTGTGTTTTTCTTTTCTAGTTCCTTAAGTTATAAAGTTAGGTTTTTGATTTGAAATCTTTCTTGTTTTTAATCTAAACATTGGGGTAGATATAAATTTTCCCTTAACATTACTTTTGTTGCATCTCATAAAGTTTAATGTATTTTTGTTTTCATTTTTATTCATCTCTAGGTATTTTTTAATGTTCTTTACAATTTTGTCTTTATTTCAGTAGTTGCCTTAGAGTGTATTATTTAATTTCTACAATTTTAAATTTTTTTCAGTTTTAAGTCTGTTATTGATATCTACCTTTATCCTATTGTGTTCAGAGAAAATATTTTGTATAACGTTTTAAATTATTGAGACTTACTCTATGACCTAAGATATGGTCCAGCATGAAAAATGTTTCATATGCATGTTAGAAGAATGCATACACTGCTGTTGTTTCTTAGAATAGTCTTTATATGTATGGTAGATGTAGTTGGTGTATTGAGTTGCTTGACTTCTCTATTTTCTTTTTTGTTTTCTCTCAGATGTTCTATCCATTATTGAGAGTGAAGTTTTGAAGTCTCTATTACGGCAGAATTGTATTTTCAACCTTCCATTCTGTTTGATTTTGATTCACATATTCTGATGGTCTTTAATTAGGTACATAAATGCTTATAGTAATTATTAAATATTATTCATATATTAAACATTTTATGCAAATATGATGCCCTTCTTTGTCTCCTGTAATGCTTTCTTCAATTTTCAGTTGATTTTATTCCATTAAATAAATGATCCTGCAATCTTTTAATATTTGCATAGAATACATTCCTTCCATTCTTTTACTTTATTGCATGGCTAAAACTGTCAATGCAATGTCAAATATAAACTGTAAGAGAAGAGTTTCTTTCCTTTTTCTAATATTAGAGTGAAAGCATTCACTTTATTAATTACCGATGATGTTAGCCTAGATTTTTCACTCATGTCCTTTATCAAGTTGGAGATGTTTCCTTTTACTCCTAGCTGATAGTTTTTTCTAATATGTACAACTTGCTGTTTTCCAACATGAAATCCATCATCATTTTTATCACAGTGTTACATTCTCCTTAGTGTTTTAATTACTGTGTTATAAATTCTGGAGGACAAACACAGTTTTATTTCTTTTTTTAAAGAAATTATTATACATTTATTATTTATTTTATTTAAAAACCTTTTTATAATACTTAGAACAATATTGTATTGATAAGATACAGTAAATAAATACCACTTTATTCAATGGTACAGCAATCTTTCATTCAAACTTAATTTTTGTAAGCTAAAGAAGATTTTTTTAAATTTATGTTGAAATACTTAATTAACAAAACCTTTACTCCAAGAACGTTGGCAATATATCTTCTTCTAAACATTTTTTTCTGAAAAGACGCTTGCCTTTGTTTTGTGTTGTTGTAACGGAAGATCACAGTAGGCTAGTGTATAAACAATAGGAATTAATTTTGTTTATGTTTCTGGGGATTAGGAAGTCGTGAATCTAGCAAGAGCCTTCTTGCTGCATCATCCCATGGCAGAAGGGCAAAGAGAGAGTAAGGAACCCGGTAGAGGCACAACTAAAAAAGAAAATTTCAGGCCAATATCCATGATGAACATTGACCCGGAAATCCTCAATTAAATATTGGCAAACTGAATCCAAGAGCACATCAAAAAGCTTATCCATCATGATCAAGACAACTTCATCCTTTGGATGCAAGGCTGATTCAACATAAGCAAATTTCTGAATGTAATACATCACAAAAAAGGAACCAAAGACAAAAACCACATGATTATCTCAACAGACGCAGAGAAGGCCTATGACAAAATTTAACAGCCCTCTGTGATAAAAACTCTCAATAAACTAGCTATCGATTGAATGTATCTCAAAATAATAAGAGCTATTTATGATAAACTCACAGCCAATATCATACGGAATGAGCGAAAACTGGAAGCATTTCCTTTGAAAACTGGCACAAGACAAGGATGCTGTCTCTCACCACTCCTATTCAACATAGTATTGGAAGTTCTGGACAGGGCAATCAGGCAAGATAAAGAAATAGGGGGTATTCAATGTGGAAAAGAAGAAGTCAAATTGCCTCTATTTGCAGATGACATGAATGTATATTTAGAAGACCCCATAGTCAGTCTCAGCCCAAACTCTCATTAAGCTGATAAGCAACTTCAGCAGTCTTAGGATACAAAATCAATGTGCAAAACCACAAGCATTCCTATACACCAGTAATAGAGAGTGAAATCATGAGTGAACTTCCATTCTCAATTGTTACAAAGAAAATAAAATACTTAAGAATACAGTTAACAAGGGATGTGAAGGACTTCTTCAAGGAGAACTCCAAAATGCTGCTCAAGGAAATAAGAGAGGACACAAACAAATGGAAAAACATTCCACGCTCACGGTTAGGTAGAATCAATATCATGAAAATGGCCATACAGCCCAAAGTAATTCATAGATTCAATGACATCCTCATCAAGCTACCACTGACTTTCTTCACAGCTTGGAAAAAAAAAAAAAAAAAAAAACCTTAAATTTTATATGGAACCAAAAAAGAGTCTACATAGCCAAGACAATCCTAACAACAACAACAACAACAAAGTGGGAAGCATCACACTACCTAACTTCAAACTATACTACAAGTTTACAGTAATCAAAACAGCATGATACTGGTGCCAAAACAGAGATATAGACCAATGGAACAGAACAGAGGCCTCAGAAATAATGCCGCACACCTACAATCATGTGATCGTTGAAAAGCCTGAAAAAAACAAGTAATGGGGAAAGGATTCCCTATTTAATAAATGGTGTTGGGAAAACTGGCTAGCCATATGCAGAAAACTGAACCTGGATCTCTTCCTTACACCTTATACAAAAATTAACTCAAGATGGATTAAAGTTTTAAATGTAAGAGCTAACACCATAAAAACCCTAGAAGAAAACGTAGGCAATGACATTCAGGACATAGGCATGGGCAAGGACTTCATGACTAAACACTAAAAGCAATGGCAACAAAAGCCAAATTGACAAATGGGATCTGATTAAACTAAAGAGCTTCTGCACAGCAAAAGAATATATCATTAGAGTGAACCAGCAACCAACAGAATGGGAACAATTATTTGCAAAGTACCCATCTGACAAAAGGCTAATATACAGAATTTACAAAGAACTTAAACAAATTTACAAGAATGAAACAATCCCATCAAAAAGTGGGTGAAGCATATGAACGGACACTTCTCAAAATAAGACATTTATGCAGCCAACAAACATATGAAAAAAACCTCATCATCACTGCTTACTAGAGAAATGCACATTGAGATACCATCTCATGTCAGTTACAATGGCAATCATTTAAAAAGTCAGGAGAAAACAGATACTGGAGAGGATGTGGAGGAATAGGAATGCTTTTACACTGTTGGTGGGAGTGTAAATTAGTACAATCATTGTGGAAGACAGTGTGGAGATTCCTCAAGGATCTAGAAATAGAAATACCACTTGACCTGGCAATCTCATTACTGAATGTATACCAAAAGAATTATAAATAATTCTATTATAAAGACACAAGTACACGTACATTTATTGTAGCACTGTTCAAAATAGCAAAGTCTTGGAACCAACCCAAATGCCCATCAAAGATAGACTAGATAAAGAAAATACAGCATATCTACGCCATGGAATACTATGCAGCCATCAAAAAGGATAAGTTCATGTCCTTTGCAGGGACATAGATAAAGCTGGAAACCATCATTCTCAGCAAACCGACACAAGAACAGGAAACCAAACACCACATTTTCTTATTCATAAGTAGGTGTTGAATAATGAAAACACATGGACATAGGGAGGGGAACATCACACATAGGGGCCAGTTTGGGGATGGGTGGCAAGAGGAGGGATAGCACTCAGTGGGGGGGATAGGCAAGGGATAGTATTAGGAGAAATACCTAACATAGTTGATGGGGTGATGGATGCAGCAAACCACCATGGCACGTGTATACCTATGTATCAAACCTGCACGTTCTGTATACGTATCCCAGAACTTAAAGTGTAATTAGAAAAAAAAGGTTCTACATCTCAATATTTGCATAGGATAGTAAGATTTCAACACATGAACATTGGAGGGTATACTGAAACCATAGCAGTGTTTGTTCAGTGCTTTTAACCTTTTACATACAACACATACATCAAAATTCTTATATACATTTCATTTTTTGGATTATTTCAAATTTCAATATATTTTTATTTTTTGAGACAGAGTCTTGCTCTGTTGCCTACAGTGGAGTTGAATACATTTTTTGAAATTTATGTACTTATAATAAATATGCTTAGAATAAATGTACTTCTGTTAATTATGGCTTTGCTAGTATTGCAAAAAGCAAAAACATTTTAAGCTAGTTCAAAACAAGGAAAGATTCAAAACACTCTATTCATCCTATGTAAAACATACTCAATCCTTTGTGAAACACTGACATATTTAAGAAAGAGAATGAGGGGTTTTAAAACAATGTTTGAAGCTCAGGCTGTGTATTCAAATAACTAAATCCCTTCTGATTCAACTGCTATTAATTGAAACTTTTTTAATTCAAAATCATCTTAAGAATTCTGGCATAAACCTAGGAAATTTTAAAAAGTTACTAACTTCAAAGTTTTTATTCAAGCTTGAAATGCATTTAAATATTTAGCTTATGTAAATTTTTCATTCATCTAAAGGAAGAGAAATGATAAAAATGGAGCTTAGACAGTTGGTGAAATTACCCTCCCTTTTAGTGTGCCAAGCTAAGGAAACAAATATATTAACCAGAGTACATTTTGCAAAGAAAAGAAATTGTTTATTGACTATAACCATTGATCTTGGTGATAACTATTTTTATAATTAATCTTAGCAATTTTACTAATCCACTTAATCGATTTTTAAAAGACTGTGCCTGAGTTTGCTCCAGAAAACAACTACATTTGTTTTCAAAATAAATATTGTAAAAAAATAGTAGAAGGGCAGGTGTTTGAAAAGAAAGATTGGGAGCAAAATGAATGGGAGCGTAGTAGGAACCCGGCACAGTTCTGAAGAGTAAAGGTGGATCACAACTAAATTGAATTCACGTAAGTTAAGGCTCTTGGTTTCCAAA
The DNA here is from genome assembly GCF_009761245.1 of Sapajus apella. Lineage (NCBI taxonomy): Eukaryota > Metazoa > Chordata > Mammalia > Primates > Cebidae > Sapajus > Sapajus apella. The sequence goes on from NW_022436942.1 coordinate 16,116,200, forward strand.
CACAAATAATGGTTTTAGTTTCCTTAAGTAAGAATGTCCTTATACTACAGAGTCAAAGGGAAATCATGGGGACTAAGCCTCAGAAAATATGGAGACCAGAGAAGAATGGGCATCTAGGTATTAATACCTAATAGGCAAAAAATGTCATCTGAAAAGTGGAAGAAAAGGGGAAAATATATTTTCCTATAGCAAAGTTGAAGGTTGGCTACCAAATGACAAGGATATATAAGCTTAACAAACAAAGTTTTCAGGGAAGCTTTTAGATTATGTGGTCTTACCATTCATGCCCTCAGTAATTTGGGGCAAGTTTATTTCTCTCAATGTTGATTTCCTCCATTTTAAAACAAATAATATTGATATAGTTTGGATATACAGCTGGCCCAAATTTCATGTTGAATTGTAATCCCCTGTGTTGAAGGCAGGGCCTGTTGGGAGGTGACTGGATCATGGGTATAGATCCTTCAGGCGTGGTGAGTACTAATGAGACTTAGTTTTTTAAAAGTGTGGCACCTGACCCTGTCTCTGTCTCTCTCTTTCCATGTAATGTGTCTGCTTCCTTTTTGCCTTCCTTCATGAGTAATAGCCCTTTGAGGCCTCCCCAGAAGCTGAACAGGTGCCAGCACCATGATTCCTGTACAGCCTGCAGAACTGTGAGCCAATTAAACCCCTTTTCTTTATAATTTACTCAATCTCAGATATTTATAGCAATGAAAGAACAGCCTAACACATAAATTTCTTACAGAAATTATTGTTGGACAAAAAGGAAAAGAACTTGTAAAGAGTCCTTAGCCCACTATCAAATGCATATAACTTAATAAATGGTTTCCATTAATTTTGAATGATGCAATATACAATATGACCTTTAATAATATGGCAAAAATCCAGTACTACTTCATTGTTAAAGAATAATGAGAGCTGAAATTGTGCAAGATTGGAGGAGAATTTGTTTTGTTGTTGAAATTTCAGGGTGAGCTCATCTTGCTTAAGCTAAATGTGAATATCGACATGCAGTGTGGGGAAAGGATGGAATTAATTGCTTAATTAGAAAGAAGGTCTTGCTTTGTAATGCCGGATCAAAGTAAGATAGTCACTTTGTATTCTTGAGATTTTTCTGTGTCCACCTAGAACTAATTTGGGGAACTATATGAATGCAATAATACTATAGTCAAATATTGTATTTATCTATTATTAAAATTTGGTAGTGAGGGGTCTTAAAAGTACAATACAACAAGTCATTTTTCAAAGGCTATATAGAAATTTAAAAGTTAAACTGATATTTAATTCCACAAAGTTTTATCTAGAAAAATATTTTAAATCTATCAGACCACATAAACAAGCAAGGCTAGTTGTTTACTATTCAAAGTTAATGAAAATTAGCCCTTGTTTAGAAATAAAAATACAATTTCTGATGAAAGCATTTCTATTTTCAAAAAATAAAACTTAAGTGAGAATAATACTCACATTGGGTTGTACAAAATGACTTATTGTGAATTAATACTAATTTGTTAAAAACAGTACTTTTCAATGTGGGGATGTAAGAGCAGTATAAAGCAAACTGTGACTTATTTTCCATTTCAATCCTCCCCTCATCTCTATTATCTCTGGAAAACCCACAACTTTGTAGAAAAATTCCTATGAACATAACTATCAATTTAGGTAATAATTCTGATCTGCACTTGAGTAAGTTATTGTTCTAAGATGATTATTTTCTTCTTACAGTATTGAAAAATTTTAAATATTTTTCCTGGTTCTGTGGAAGAAAACTGATCATTAATGGAAGTCACTGGTTCCCTCTTAAAATTCTTCTAAGTTTTTTGACAAATTTTCCTTTAAAAGTGATCTCTGGTGACTATTAATAAAATGATCAAGAAACTGTGATCAAAACAGGGCTGGTTTTTGGAAAAGAAAAACAAGAGAGAGAGAGAGGGAAAGACAGGGAAGAAGTTGAAACAGAAACAGGTTTTAGGGCAATTGTTCTTAAAGTGTGTATCATGGACCAGCAGCATCTGGATCACCTGAGAAGTTATTTGAGATGCCAGTTGTCAAACCCCATTTCAGACCTGCTGAATGGGAAACTCTGGAGTGGAGACTGGAGATCTGTGTTTTGCCAAGCCCTGCAAGGGATTCTGATGTCAGCAATAGTTTGGGAACCACTGCCTTAGAGAATCCTGATTCTGTCACCACACAGGATTTTAAGACTTTTGAAAATGTTATTATTATACTTTAAGTTCAGTGATACATGTGCAGAACATGCAGTTTGTCATATAGGTATATATGTGTCATAGTGGTTTACTGAATACATCAACCCATCATCTAAGGTTTTAAGACCCACATGCATTAGGTATTTCTCCTAATGCTATCTCTCTTCTTGCCACCCAGTCCACAACAGGCCCCATGTGTGATGTTCCCCTCCCTGTGTCCATGTGTTCTCATTGTTCAGCTCCCACTTATGAGAAACAGAAAGCCAAATCATGAGTGAACTCTCATTCATAATTGCTACAAAGAGAATAAAATACTTAGGAATACAACTTACAAACCACTGCTCAAGGAAATAAGAGAGGACACAAACAAATGGAAAAACATTTCATACTCATGGATAGGAAGAATCAATACCGTGAAAATGGCCATACTGCCCAAAATACTTTACAGATTCAATGCTATTCCAATGAAGCTACCATTGACTTTCTTCACAGAATTAGATTTTAAGACTCTTTAAGAAAACATTTAAGCTGTAGTTATTTTAAAGTACACATTTAAAGCAAAGTTAAGGTTCATTAAAGAACCACAACAACTCCCTGCTATAGTTTGGCTATGGCCCTATGCAAATTTCATCTTGAATTATATCTCCCATAGTTCCCATTGTTTTGGGAGGGACATGGTGGGAGACAGTTGAATAATGGTAGTGGTTTCATCCATACTGTTCTTGTGACAGCAAATAACTCTCATGAGATCTGATGGTTTTATAAGTGGAAACCCCTTTTGCTTGGTTCTCATTCTATATTTGCCACCATCCACAAAAGATGTGACTTGCACTTCCTTGCTTGTCATGATTGTGAGGCTCCCCCAGCCACATGGAACTGTAAGTCCATTAAACCTCTTTCTCTTACATGCCCAGTCTCAGATATGTATCTATCAAGAGCATGAAAATGGACTAACATATCCCCTTTGTTCCCTAATCATCTAGGTCTCAAAGATGTATGACTGAGAAATCAACATAATTGTCTATTTAAGAAAAAATGCTTAGCTTATATTTATATGTCATAGTTGTTAATATACTACTTTCCAAATGCCAGTAATTCTTGCAGGCCAGCAAGATTAATAAATGCTACTTAGTATTAGATCTCCTGAGAGTTACTTGGTTTGACTCAGGCAAGTCTCTTATCGCTGAAAATAGAAAGGGCTAGAGAAGAATATGAAGATAATCTGATCCCAATGAAGGCATCATTATGTTGCTATGAAAGTTACTGATTTATGCAATTCATAGTCTCTATTTTCATTGAATATGACTCATTATAGATAGTTTGATGTAAAAGCATTGGTGTTTGCGTAAATATGTACAATGAAGAACACTCACATTCAACAAAAAAGTCGGTATCAGATGTTGGACTCTTCCAGCCTAGACGGTAATTGAATCTACCTTTATTTTCAGAATGTCTAGTTAGCATTCAACAAACAAAGATATTTCTATATTGTAGTATGCTGACAAAAAAGAAGTTTAGGAACACAGTTGGACTCAGATATTTTAATGGCCTAAATACAAGAATGACTTGATATGACTTTATATGTTAGAATCTGGCTATTGAGTTATCTAATTTGGCATAAGATTAGCTGTTTCTTCCATTATAGTCAGTATTCGTTTACAGGGCCTTCAAAACAGATCTTTGTCTGCCTGTGACAACCTGCCTGCTTGGATCTTAGCACTGCCTGCCTTGATCTTAGCACTGAGGCAAAGATTATGTGAGTAATGAAATGTACCCAGTGATGCCAAATACATAGATGATTATGTTTTCAGAATATATAGATCTCTACAATCTATTAAAATAGAAAGTTCCTTTGGCTCCAGAAAAATTATGATCATTTACATTTCGCCTATAATCATTACCATTGACACATAACTGAGCAAATCCTGATAAACATTCTAAAAGTGATTTTTTTGGATTCTAAATGACACACTCTTAAAAAAATTAAACAGAAACAGTAATATTACAAAGATCAAATTCCAACAACACAAAATTAGATCTTTTATGTAGTCGTTTTTATCTGTTTTTCAGGACAAATATCGAAACTTACATTTGAATCGAAATTATTCTTGCAGCTGCTAATCATAAACTTAGTTTAAGAATGTATAGATATCTCTATCCACACTATTAATAGGAGTCGAATAACGCATTTTAAGGTCAAATTATCTCTTCAATGTCTAAGAAGTCACATCTATTATGATCAATAAATCTGCTTTGAAGTCTGTTCTTTAAAGTGGCACAAAAACAAATAAATCATTCTCTGAAATATTTCTTGTAGCATATGGCTACTCTGGTAAGTAACATTAATGACCAGAAGCTGATTAATATTCAATACCTAATATTATGCTTTTCCATCAATTTCAATTAACAATAAATCCCAAATGGCTGTAAGAATTAAGAAGTTTTGTCTAATTAGATTCTCTCTCTGAGAATGTATCCAGAGATTCACCAATGCCTGCATTAGTCTCCCAGGGCTGAAGTAGCTATGTACTACTGATAGTGCCAGGAGACAGACAAATTACTAGGCAGATATAGGTGGGTTCCCGGTGAAACCTGGTCTTCAAGCCAAAGACGGACTGAATCCTGAAAAGTGGACTGCCACTTCCAGGCAGAGTTTATGACTGGAGTGACAACTTCCTCGATGCCTTTTAGCAAATCAAATGGTGCTTTTTTCAGTCCTACTCATGGACTAATTAGCATGTTCTCCCCCACTCTGAGCCCATAAAAACCCGAGACTCAGCTACATGTGGGGACTACCTGCCTTCGGAACCCCTCTTACATAGAGGGCTACCAACTTCAGGTCCCCTCTCATTTTGAGAGCTGTTCTGTTAAAACCCTTCTCCACCTTGTTCACTGCTTGGTGTCTGCATAACCTCATCCTTCTTGGAGAGACAAAAACTCAGGACCCTCAGAATGGGAGGTGAGAAATGAGCTATAACAGTGTAGCCCTTCTGCCGTCTGCTGGTGCTGGGTGGCTGTCCCACATGACAGGAAGTGGCAATGGGGCTGGGCCAGCCCAGGAGCCATGGGAGCTAGAGTGGGAAGCTGGGACCAAACAAGCTTTAACACGGACAAGCTGAGACACACCCCACACCCGATTTGCTGTGCTGTGGGCAGTTGGGAGGAGAAAGAACTGTAATGCTCCTTGGGGCCTCAGACCTCAGGACTCCCCAGGGAAGAGCCATAAAACCCCTTGGGCCTCCATGGTTGCTGGCATCTCTGAGTTTTCAGGTACAGGTGATTCCCCCTTGTCCAGACGCTGGCAACCAAGGTGGAAGATGGTTGCCACATACCCGGACCAGCTGCAAGCTGGAATCTGGGCAAGCATGGAATCTGGGCCCATAGCATGAGCTGAGTGCAGCCTACTGAGCCAAGTGGGTGGAGCAACCCCAGCAGCAAGCCTGAAGCTGAGTGAGATTCAGGCAGGAGTGCCACTGGTGACAGCAATTTCTCGCAGAAGTGGCACCAAAAGGATTCTGTGTCACTACAAACTGAGTGGCTTAGGACAACAGTTTAAAGTCTCAGCATGGAGTCTAAGGGTCCAAAATCAAGGTGTCAGTAGGGACATGTTTCCTCTGAAACTTGTAGAGAATTTTTCCTTGCTTCTTCCTACCTTCTGCTAGTTTAGTCACCATCTTTGGCTTTTTTTTGGCTTACAGCAGCATAATTCCACACTTTGCCATCATCCTAACTTGGCATTCCCCCTGTGTGTCTCTTTCTTTGCATGGCTATCTTCATATAAAAATAATAGCCCTATCTGATTTGGGGCCTAATATTTTTCAGTATGAACTTAAATTTAGTAATTATAATCTGCAGCAATCCTATCTCTAAATAAGGTTAGATTCTGGGACACTGGGGGTTGGTACTTGCTTTCTTGATTTTATTTCAATTTCTGTACATGTTCAATATCTTTGCACTTTTCTCTTAACTTTTTTTTAACCTCCAAATGTGGGAACATTCCAAACCTCGACTCCTGTATTTTAGTACTCACTTTTCAAATTTTATGCACCAATAAGTTCAGAAAAATTAATAATTCCTGCAGTTTCCAAACCCTACTGACTGTTATGTCACCAGCCCAACAAATCAGCACACTATTCACCCATTTCCTCAAATATAAAGCCTAAAGCCCATCATGGGTCCTTCTATTTATCTTGCTTCCTATATTTAAACCCTCAATCCATCTATTAGATCTGCTTTCAGAGTGTAACTTGATTCTAACCATTTCTGTTTTTTGTTTGTTTGTTTGTTTGTTTTCGGAGTTTCGCTCTTGTTACCCACGCTGGAGTGCAATGGTGTGATCTCGGCTCACCGCAACCTCCACCTCCTTGGTTCAAGCAATTCTCCTGCCTCAGCCTCCCAAGTAGCTGGGACTACAGACGCACGCCACCATGCCCAGCTAATTTTTGTATTTTTAGTAGAGACAGGGTTTCACCATGTTGACCAGGATGGTCTTGATCTCTTGACCTCGTGATCCACCCATCTCAGCCTCCCAAAGTGCTGGGATTATAGGTGTGAGCCACCGCGCCTGGCCCTAACCACTTCTTTCTATGCCGTTGCTATTTCTGCAGGCTGACTCATGGTCCACTCTAACACATATAATTTGATTAAACTTTCAAGTAGTTTTTCTGTTCCCTTTCTTCCTCACTTTATTCTTTGCAAAATAGCCACAATAAAGAAGGTAAAACATCCTTTTTAAATCAATCACACTATTTTGTGTGGGAAAACTTAAATACTCAGTATGACCTTAAAATGTTTTACATAGCTTGTCCTCAGGAGCCTTCTACCACCTCATTTTTTTTAACCAAATTAATTCTCTGTCACTTGGTCTAGCCATACTGACTTCCTTGCTATTCTCAAGTTCACAGGCCTTTTCTTCATTGGCTCTCTCTACCTGGTATATTCTTCTTCCAGATATTCACATCCCTTACTCCCATGTTTCATTTAGATCTGTTCAAAAAATTATTATAATTCTACTCTTTATGATACTCCTCTTCCATCACTTTCAAATTCCATGAAGTTGCTCTTCAATCGAAATATCCTCTATTAACAAGAAACAGATTAACTCAAGCAGGTTTTATAGTGGATCGTGTGATATTATACTCCACAACGCTTCCTGTTTTGCCAGTGCTATAGGGAGGTATCGTTTTCTGTTTTATCAGTTAAGTAAATGTCTAAGTTTGAAAGGATACAGGTAAAAGAGCTAGATCCATAGCTACGTCATTTAATATTTACAGTCTGTCCCTCATTTTTATTTAATAGCCTGCCCAAACAACAGAAATATTTCTCTAAATTAAAGACCTTTACTAGGTATCTGCTAAGTTTCTGAAAGAACAGTGCAGCGATACAAAATGTAGCTTTGAAAATCAATGGAAATATTACATTTTAAGTTATTTCTGCATATAATTTTCTTGAAACTAATCACCAAATTTATGAAGTATATGGAAATTTAAATTATGCTTTAAGGCTAATTTTATTTTAATAAAATTAGTAAATCTAAATCATCATTCCTAGGTTTGTTTTTATTTTTTCTTTCTTTTTAAAATGATTTGGTTCCCTAGCATTGAAAAATAATTAGCAGAGATTTTGGCAAGCTGAGGGACTGTAGCATATGCATTATAAACTCACATTACTTAAAAATGGACATATAAATTATCCCAATTGCTAAAATATTCACAGGCTTAACCTAGTACCGTCCATCTATTTCCAAGGAAGCAATATAAAATAGAGGAGAGACAATGGCCTCTAGAATGAAACAAAATTAGACTGGTACCCCTATTCTGCCATTTGCAAATAGTGTAAATTTTAGCAAATCCCCTAATCTTTCTGAGTTTTTGTTTCTACATCTGTAAAGTAATTGTTAATAATATTTGTTCATTTTTCTAGCGCATGTAAATCTTCAAGAAAGTTCTTTATGATGTTGCATTTATTATTTGTATTCAAGGGGTGATATATGCAGCTAACCAACAGTTCACAAGACCAACTCACTTTAACACTAACTGCAGTATTTATGGGGGCTCCTGAAACTACCCCCAGCATCAATAATTTGCTAGAAAGTCTCACAGAACTTATCAAAAGTTGTTATATTCACAGTTATGGTTTATTACAGTGAAATGATACAAATTAGAATCACCTAAGGGAACAAGTACACAGGAAAGTATCTAGGTTTCAAATTACAGATCTTCAAATTCCAGCCTTTCCTCCATGGATTCATGGGTAGTGTTAACTGCTCCCATCAGTAACATATGTCAATGTGCATGGAGTACTGTCAACCAGGGAAGCTTACCTAAGGCTGGTGTCCAGAGTCTTTATGGGGACTCCATGTTCAACTACCCTTGTGGCTGACCTTATCTCCAGCCTCTCCAGAGGTTAATCTAATACCATGCGACTCAAAATGCTTCCATAAATCACGTGAGACCTTCTAGTGTGAATCAAAACCCTCAGGTAAACAAAGACACTCCTCACAAGCAGGATATTTTAAGGGCTTGGACATCCCTCTAGGTTGCCAAGAGCAAAAGTGACTTTACTTAGGGCAAAGTTAAATTCTTTACTACACAATATACATCTCATAGTTTTCTTGTGAGTATTGAGAGAGATAATGGATATAAAGCTTTTGAAACTGCCTAGCAAAAGTAAACATCCAAGAATTTTTTCTACCGTAAAAAGCGCTGAAAAACTGCTCATTTTCCACCGATCCTAGCAAAACTTTTACTCCCAAATGTTCTGTTTATCCCTTTTGCTAAGCCCAAAGTCATCAATCAAAGGCTACAAAACAGGGTAAACACTTACTTACCCCCTCCACCCTCCCCATAAAATCTTTAAACTTCTTGCTCCCTGCAGAGCACTCATCTTATAACTGATTTCATATTGCAAAGTTTTGATAAAGACTGGAGTGAAAAAATTTTCATTATTTTTCTTTCCACAGTATTATTATATATTCATAAGTTATTTATATATTTTGCAAATTAAATTTATATTAATTTCTTTTTTCTTTTTTTGTCAATGTTTCAGTGTTCTTTATTTCTTCATATTTAAGCCATCTTTAACAATAATCTCAGAAATGGTGATATAAAAAAAGTATCTTCTGATGACTTTTCAGCCAAGAAGTGGAAAACAAAGGTAGAGAAAAAAATAAAAGTGGTATTTTCTGTAAAGTTTGGGGTTGTTTTTCGCTTCACTGAGGTACAATTGACAAATAATGATATTCAAGGTATACAGTGTGATATTATAAATTGCCTATAAATTGTGAAATGATTATCACAACCAAGCTAATTATTATATCTTTCACCTTGCATATTTACAGTGTTTTTGATGATAAGGATACTTAAGATCTACTTTCTTTGCAAATTTCAAGTATACAATACATTATTATGACCTATAGTCATCATACAGTACATTAGTTCTCCAGAACTTATTCATCTTGTAATTGCAAGTTTGCATCTGCTAATACCTTATTTTCTCCACCTCTCAACTCATGTAACCACAATCTATTCTCTTTTTATGAGTTTGATTGTTCTGCATTTCATATAAACAAGAGATTATGCAGTATTTGTCTTTTTTATTTATTTTTTTATTTTTTGGTCTGGCTTTTTCACTTAGTATAAGGTTTTTCAGGTTTATCCTTGTTAAGTGGCAGAATTTCCTTGTCTTATAAGGTTGGATAATATTCTTGTGTGTGTGTGTGTGTGTGTGTGTGTGTGTGGTGTGGTGTGTGTCAGATTTTTTTATTCATTTATCAAGGGTCACGAAGGTTGATTTCCTGTCTTTGCTATTACCTGGGATACTTTTTAGTATGCTTGAAAGTCCTCAAATCTGTGGCAACCCACCATGTATCATAATTTTGCCATGTTTTTACTCAAGGTGAAGCATAGTTAGGCCAGAGGTTTTAGAATAATACAATCCTTAAAAAAAGACATTTGGATAAAAATAGTAATTAGGTGAACACAGAGAATATAGATTATTTCCTAGGTTAGGTTTGTTGTAGTGACAACAATTTTTTTATCATGCTTAAGCTGCAGAGGACAAGTCTTGTTTCAGCTACTTAATGGCATATGCATCTCAAATTATCAATCAATGATTTTTAATAAGGTCAATGCTCTGGCTGACATATTTCATTTAGACAGAGAAGATTCCTGAAGTCAACATGTGCCTGAAAAAGAGTGATTATCCAACCAGCTGAATTATGTGCAAAAAGAAGTTATTCTCCCTGAATCAATTTATTATCTGTCTCAGCACCTTTCCTAAGCTACTTCAAGTCTGACACTTTTACTGACTTCAAAGGGAGTTTGGCAATGCATTAGCTTTGAGGGAGCATGCAACTAGGCCAAGACATACTACCTGCTGACATTAAAAGCAGCCTATGAGCTATATTTAAAAATAACGGTTTATAAAGAAGAGATAGCTACTTGAGAGGAATCAAGAGCATGTACAAGGAAACTATGTTTGGTAATTGATGAATTATAAAAGATAAATATTGCACATAATGAACATATGAAAAAAGAACTACACCATTTAATTTATAACTTCATCTTTGGGCTTAATAGTATTACTCATGAGGTGTCAATATAACCATGAATGTAAGGAGTGGCTCTGAACGCAGTGAGAGACAATTTGCTCTCATACGGTGGCCATCAATTTGTATTTTATTGTCTATGCATGGCCAACTATCCTTGAATAGGCACTTTTTTTCCCCAAAGAAACAGCTATACTACTACTTTCTGGGTAGACTACACATGCTAGAAGGTCAGATTTTTCACAGGGGGAGAAGAAAGATGAAGAATAGAATAAGTAATTAAGTGGAACCTTCACAAAATTTCATATGTATAGCATTTTGTGGAAGAAGAAGAAAAAAGAATGCTTGGCCAAAATATTGTATCTAAATGGTTAGTGCTTTAGAGGTGATACTTTAATTCTCCTAGCAGAAGCGCAGTAAAAATAGTCTTATTTCCTACAAGTCAGTCTATGAAGATCTACAAGTTCAGAGCAGCTGAGAGTTATCTTAAATACTCAAAAATTACCTGGAAAAAATGGATAAAGAGATAGGAATGAACCAATGTATTATCGAGTCCTTTGTTTACCCTTTCAACATAACCCATTCCACTGTTCCTGGGGACCACCACAAATGCCCCATGAGACTTGATATTCCTCATTGTTAATCTTTTTTATTCCATGCTTTCTTTTTACATTTTATTGAGATATAATTGATGTACAAAAATGTTCATAATCAATCTATATATAATGTATACATTTTGATGAATTTGGAAATATGTATATATCCATAATATCATCACAATGCTACTAAACATATCAATCACCTCCCAAAATTTCTTTGTGATCTGTGTATATATATAAAATTTAACATATTTGTAAGTACACAATACTGTGTAATTTAGCGTAGGTACTATGTTATATAGCAGATATCCAGAACTTGCTGATCTTGCATAGCTGAAACTTTAAAAAAAATTATTTTTTGTTATTTTTTCATTTTATTTTTTTCAGACAGGATCTCACTTTGTTGCTCTAGAGTGCAGTGGTATGAACACAGCTCCCTGGAGCCTCAACCTCCTGGGCTCAGTGGAAACATCTTTAATTTCCTCATCAGTGTTTTATAGATTGTAGTACCTCATTATTGATCTTTTAAAAAACACTTAAAATAAAATTATCTAAAATTAGATGTGAAACCTAATATCTGAGCATCTGATGGCATTAACTTTTGTATTGGTGATTTTTATTTTACTGATAGAGACAGGAGAGAGTCAAATGCCACCCAGGTCATTGTGCACAGGGGGATTGCCTAAGCATGTCCACGATGAAAAATTCTGTCCCTTAACACATGTGCAGTAAGGGAAATAAATCAATGTGGAGTGGCTAACACTAAGGGCCCACCTGCCCACTGGGAGAATGGGGTGGAGCCACTGGGAATTCATGCCTTATGCAAGGGGAGGAGCCTGGCCACTACAGCTCATGTGTGGTGGCATGGTATTCAATCTGTGAGGTATTCAATCTGTGAGGTGGGGACCTGTTGGCAGGAAACCCCACTTTTTTATTTTTCAAGGACAGCTTTCTTTTAGTAAATTTCACTTTCTCCACCTTTCGTGTGTCCATGTGCCTAATTTTTCCTGGCCGTGAGATAAGAACCTCAATTTTAGCTAAACTATGGAGCAAAGAAATCTTTCATCATTACCAATGATGTTTAAGGCACCATAAGATAAAGCTCCTACATCAGTACCTCTCTGTTCAAGCCCTCTCTGTTCAATATATCACCCTCAGCAGCAATAGGTAAGAAAATTACTTTACAGAGTAAATATTATATTTCTAAGAAGTAAAATTTAATAAGATTGAATCTTGTTACCATTTTACTCCTAGGTTTTAATAAATTTACCCATACAAAAGTTAATGCCAACAGACACTCAGATATTAGGTTTCACATCTAATTTTAGATAATTTAATTTTAAATATTTTTTAAAAGATCAATAATGAGATACTACAATCTATCAGGAATGGGAGCTTTATAAAAATATTATTTTGCCTTGAAAACATATAGATATCAGTTTGAGGTAGTTGGATTATTTATTAAAATACAGAAGAAATCACTTTTAATAGAGTACCAGAAATACGAACTTCAGAAGTTTATTTTCCTTAGTTTTCTAAATAAGTCATATATGTTTTCCTAGGAATAAATTAATTTAACAAGAACATTTTTATCTTATTGTAATTAAAAACAAATGAAACAGAAACAAAAACACTGAGAGAAACCAGATAAATTTGGGGTTCTCTAAAGTTAAATTAGAAACACTTTAATTAAAATAAGGTGTTATAAGTGCATATTTAATAAGTTATGGATACATATTTAATATTTAGTTAATATGTTTTAAATGTTTCATTCAAAACACAGATCCATTTAAAAAGTAAACTCACTATCTAATAAGATATATTTCCCTGTCAACATATTTAAAAAGCAATCAATGTATCACCGGACACCTCTTATTTTGTCTCAATTAAAACGAAATATAAATGCACAAAAGCAATATGAGAAATGACTTGAGCAAAATAAATTCTGACAAACCAAAAAGATCACTGGTATTTATCTTAAATTTTGCTACTGTGCAAATCTTTTTGCTGTAGCATAATATGAACGTATCTGTAGTACTACTTAATAGAAGAGAAAGCCCTTCCAAAATTAACTCTAAAGCACTGTTTTATAAAACGAAAATAACATTTCTGTAAGCTTATTTACAATTGTGATTTAGCGATTTTAACTTGAGAATCTGACATTAAAATTAAGAAAGTAAGGAAGAAGCTACCAGTAATCATGTTTTATTAAATTTTCTATCTTTTAATAATTTTGTATCTTTTAATTTGCTCACAGATTTTCTGCAGCTTAGTTTATGTACCCAAAAGTATGTTTTATAACATCCACATTCTGTAACACCAAATCTTACTTGGCAATGGGAAAGAGGTTATTCTCACATCTTCTATGTCACAAGGTAAAATAAAAAGAGAAAAATCTTTTAAAATTGATACATCTATATATGGTTATTACTAATATATTTATTTTTAAAACTAGAAAAAGCAGAGGTCAGATTTTGTACATCGTGTAGTTCTGGATGCTGACAAATAAGCATTTCTAATGACCATGAACTTCGTTTTTTACCATTTTTTGGTGTTAGACACACATTAAATAATTTTAAATTATATTAACTTAGGCATTGGCTGTTAATATTTTTAAAGATTGATTATAAGAAATGGGAGACATAGCAGAAGAAAGAACATAAAGACAAATGAGGAAGCATCATCTGTCAAACTCATATTACATATATAGCATACTAACGTATTAGTTTATTGAATCCGCAATGTAGCAAACTCAGTTTTCACAGAAGTTTACATAAAGGTAAATAACTGCTGCACATGGGGAGCAGTAAGCAAATTCTAGAGTAACTCAGATATAGATTAGATCCTAGCTGTCCTCCTGCTGATTTTATGGTTTGGCAAAACATTTGATTCTCTGAGTTTTGACCTCATTAGATATAGTATGAGGTAAATAATATTTGGATTAAAATTATATTAAAGAAGAAAATAACAAGTATAAAATGCTTAACACAATGTGAGACTCATAGTAAATGATCAATTCATGCATTTGTCTCTCTTTGCAATGCCACAAAACTTATATGTTGTAATGCAAAACATATTTGAATTCAGAGGTCTCTCCCTTTACTACTTATACTTAACTAATCTGTGGAGGTTAATATTTACAATATGGAAGTGAATAATTCCTGAATTATTTTATATTTCAGAAGATAACTATAAACATTTAGTAACTTTAATTATATAGATATCTGAATTAATAATGTGCTAAATTTTAGAATCAATTAGAAATGTAAACATATAGGTATTGATCAAACAGAAAAAATGCATTTATGAGTCCACTGAGTCAAAGTTAATAATTTTAATAAGAATCAAAATATTAGCAGTTATGTGCATTTGAAAAAAAAATATTTGAAAGTGATAGAAATAGTATCTCTGTAAACCTCTTTACCAAAGCAACTCTGCTCTCATGTTTCACAAATGAGAAAGTTTCAAATGTGAAATGTTCTCAAACATTTTAGGTAATGTCATCAAATATTACCCAATGAGACCTACATGTCCTCTAGCCACTGCATCCCCGTCCTATGTCCTCTTTTAGACATATTTTCTGAAAGTTTCTCACAGACACAGGATAACTCATGCTTTTACTAATTAGCATGTTGCCAGTAAAATTCCTTACCAGAGTTTTCCAGAAATTCTTTAGACCTTTTACTTGCCAGACACTTCCTTCTATGCATATTAAAGAGAGAACATTTTGAACTGCCCAAGTATGTAAGATATTGGGTGTAGTGTTTACAGTGAAAAAAGCTGTGTATTTCAAGAAAATGTCATTAATTGAACAACCGATTAGGCATGGTATACAAAAATCAGTATGATTATTTACACCCAGATAATATCACAGCCTCTGTAGTCAGAAGACTTAGAGTCAAGACATGGGTGAGCATATAGTAACTAAGAGATGTTAGTCAATCACAGATACTCTGATACCCTCTTTATTTGTTTTAAAAAATGCAGATTTAAAAAATCCCTATTTTCCAGATTTGTGAGATTCAAATGGTTGTAAAGGGCCCTGAAATACAGTATGGAAAACTCAAATCTCAAACAAGGCACCATCTCTCTGTGATTAGGACAAAGCTGTTTGATTCCTTACTTTTGTGCCTTTACTTTCCCAAGTGTAAATCAAGGGTTAAAATACTGCTACTTCACATGGTTTCATTAAAATGAATAGTGCTAATTACCATAGTCAAAGAGCCTGACACTTAATAAGTGCTCAGTTAGTATTAGCTATTAGGTTGTGTTTTAAGGGATTTCAGATTCCTACTTATTTCCTACTCATTCATTTTCCAAAACAAACCTAAACAAAATTAAATACATTGTTTATACATATATTTTTTTCTTTATACTACATAGTTAGTTTCCTTAAGGCAGTGATCTCCTATAATTCATCTTTGTACACTTTCTACCAGCTCATAGACTAGTTTACATTATAGATATCCAATAAATTTTGAAAAGTGTAATAAATATATGCATTGGCCTCACTGCCTAAAAGTAACATCAGAGGAAATTCTCCTATGGGTTCTTCAGATACATAACTTTAATAGGATCCTGACTTTTTTAAAAAAATTATTTTTGTATCAGATATGTAAAACTACATACTTTATTGTCAATTTACCTATAACTTCTTTATTATCAGCTCATATTTAAATAAATGAGATTTGCAAAATATACATCTTAATAAAAGACAAAGGAATTAAAAATCAACTTAAACTTTTAAGCAATGACTTAAATGTTTGAAAAATAAAACAAAAAGCATTATCATACATCTTAGCCATCAATATAATATTTTAAATGGTGTTCCCAATTTATATCTACCAGTTTTTAAGTGTAGCTATTACTTTTTTATTACAGCCCATTAAAATATTATTCAGGATATGATTTCAATCATCCTTTTAGTTTTTCAGTACAAATGCTACAAAAATTGCATTTGAAATCCTATGTAGAAACAAGGATCCTATATTAACCATGACAAATAAAGTAATCTGAGAAAAGCAGATGCCAGTATCTTGTATTTATCTAAATAGAAATGAGAACATGTTAAAAATCATTTCAAGACAAGGAAAGGTAACAGAAGGTTATACAATTATTCATTGAATTCGGGTTTTCTTAATAGACAATTCAACTTGTCCAGGCAAAACAAGTCCTAATATATAGTTTGAAGATAATATAATGGAGCTGAACATAGCCATAGACTTACAAGCACAGATGAGCCTTATAATAATATGAATGCAAAATGAATGCTCATGTGGCTCAAAATGCAGGACGTTAGAATTTTGAAACACTGAGCTGGGCATCAAATATCAATAAAATATTTCTGGCTATGTTCCTAAGTATACCTACAAACCAGTTTGCAAAGTGAGCAAAATAGCACAAAGAAAAGAAATAGTAGATTAAAATGAGAAAGTCCATTTTCTAGAAGCAACTCTATTATAAAACACAGTAGAACCATGTCATGTCACATCCACTCTCCATCCCTCGGTCTCTTAGTAGAATTAAGAGTTTGGAGTGTATTACTTTTATACAAAACTTTGATCATCTATATATGAAATAGTTTATGGCTTATGAATTATTTATTTTAAAATTAAACCATTATTTAATTTATATTAATTATTTATGGTATATGAATTAAAACCTACTTGTTGCTTAAACGGTACCTAAATCCACATGCTCCAGTAGTTACCATGTAGAGTAAAACTCAGAGAAAGAAGGTAATTTTTATTATAGATCAATGCATATTGACAGAATTTTGACTTTAGGTCCTTTGTCGAAGAAGGTAGTTTGATTTAAATAAGTAGTCCTGGAATTCATGTCATTCTAATACATTTTTAGAAAGAACTGTAATCTTTGATATTTTTAAACATAACAGTACAAATGTGACCCGTAATAAAATGCATTGCAAAATTAAGATTTTATCTGAAATGTAAATAGTGGCATAATTTTCTATCGCTGAACAGGAGATACACACACACACACACACACACTTTATATATATATACACATATATATAAATATTCATATGAATATATATACACACACTTTTTTTTAAATACAAGTCTTTCTCTGCTACGAGGCTGCAGTGGCACAATCTTGGCTCACTGTAACCTCCACCTCCCAGTTTCAAGAGATTCCCTTGCCTCAGCCTCTCAAGTAGCTGGGACCACAGGTGTGTCCCACCACGCCCAGCTAATTTTTGTAATTTTAGTAGAGACAGGGTTTCACCAGATTGGCCAGGATAGTCTCAATTTCTTGACCTCTTGATCTGCCTGTCTCAGCCTCCCAAAGTGCTGGGATTAGAGGTGTGAATCACTGCACCTGCCCCAGAATATTTTCTAATTGGAGATTTTCAATCAATACTGCAATGCTAAGGCTGACTTAAATTTGTCTCCTCCATCCTCCAATTTTCATGAGGCTTATGTACATTTCTCTGACAGTCATTTGTAGAGGATAAAACAACTCCATCTTGGATGTGAATCTACCATGTTAACTTCTCACTAACTCCTGTTCTAGAATGCTTATACAATTTCTACTTTATGTACTGTTACCATAAATCTTGTCCTTAGGTTAAAACAGCCTTAACCAAATCCCCTTCCCTTAGGCAGACACATATAGCATTCTTACCTTTCCTTGAGGGGTCGACTTAAATTGTCCCACACACCCCTCTCCTATGATATATAAGCTCTGCCTCTTGTGGGTAATGGCACAGGGATCTGCTATGTCTACTGACCATTGAAGTCTATAGACCATGGCTCCTCTTTGTAAGTCCCTATTCCATGTTTATTTTATTTTATTTTTGTCCTGAGAAACTGAATAGATTAGCCTCTTTCTTTGGCCCCTCAGCCTTTGGGAGGTAGTTTCGTAGACTTGCTCATGATGGCACATGATTATTAATGCTTTTGCTAATTATTACATAAGTTAATGCTCTAAGGAGAGGTTAGAAAATAATTTAGATACTGAAATCTCAAACTGAGTATGAGTCTGATCTGATAGTCTTTTCACTATGGAACTACACAACAAGCTGACCATAAAATTAATTATATTTTAATACAATTCCAAAGATAATAGCCTATTGAAAGTGAATCTGATAATATATACAGGAGAAAAAAGCTGAGAAAATGGTGAGCCCGCTGAAAACAGTGAGCCCGATGAAAACAGTGAGCCCACTGATTTGGGATGATTCTAATGGACTCTTGACTTTAAAATAATATGAAGAGACATATTTTGTTAAAAGTAAAATTTTGGGCTACTATTTAGAGTTTTCCATTTTAAAATATTAAGAGCTAAAGAAATCAATATAAATTATTTCACATTAAACCAACAAATAATCTAAATAGTTTTAAAGACTAAGATTAAACCAACAAATCTGATTTGATTTCTAAGCCTCCTTTTAAGTGTTTAGACTGGTATTTCTGTTATTATTATTTTATTTCCTTAACATGTAACTATTTCTTTGATTCCACAAATTATCGATAAATTTAAATAATATCTCTGTTTTTGTAATACACAGTTGGAGTGCAGTTGCTATGGAAAGCAGTTTCACAGTTCACCAAAAAGTTACACATATGGTTGATTTATGATTTAGTAATTACACTCCTAGGTTTTTATTCATGTTACTTTTAAACATGTTAACACAGTAATTTGTATTTGAATATTTATATAAGGATTAATGATCATAGTCAAAAAATAGAGCAATGAAATATCCATCTATTGAAGAATAAATAAATCATATCTATTCAATGGAATATTATTCTTCAATAAAAATAAATACTGACTCACATTATAAGAGAGATAGATTATAAAAATAGCATGCTAAGTCAAAGAAGACAGCCACCAAAGGCTACATATTGCATTATAACATTAATGTAAAATGTTCTGAATAAAAAAATCTATAGATACTAAAAGTATATTTATGGTTTCCTACGGGTTGCTGGGTTTGGAGAAATTGATAGAGAGTGACTGCTAATGGATGTGGAATTTCTTGATGTGATGACAATTTAAACTTATATGGTGATGGTGCATTTAAATGTCTATGAATATACCACAAATTAAGTTATAATATTTAAATAGTAAATTTTACAGTATATTATATCTCAATAAAACTGTTAAAAAAAGATAATTAAGGTCAAAATGAAGCTTCATACATATCACTATAGCTATCTGTTGATTCCATTAATCCAAATGTTTTACTAGCCGTGATAATGGAGAATGCTATCAAGACAGTGTCTGATATGATAGCATCTCTGTGGAGGAATGACAAGACCAGTGACAGTTACTGAGAACTTGTGGTATGATTTAATAATGGTCTTTTAATGGGATCTGAAGAGTTGTTGGATTATGATTGGGTGAGAATCATAACATGATTATATAAGATTTGTGGATATAATATTGGGGAAACTATCAAAATAAAACATTTTTTGCCAACTCGGAAAATTATCTTTACAAATGAAGAAAGAAAGCAGTATTAATTAGAGAATCAACATTAAGGCATACCGTGATGTACATCACAGGCAATATGCTAATGAGATTGCAAAGGAGAATGAAATCTCAACCTTTTATAGCCACACAGATACAATTCATTGCATGCATGTTTTTAAGATATAGAACTGTTTGCTACATATTCTTTCATAGTTCGCTCTAAACTTTACCTGATAAACAGGATAGCCATCTGTGTAAGATAATTTCCTTTAAATAAAGGAAAACGAAATTTTATTTTTATGACAAGCTTGAAGCAAGAACTCTAAGGTAAACTCCCATGGTGACAGGTATGGGTTCTATCTTCCTTGATGTTTACATTGCAAAGAACATGGCTCCCAACCCTTAAGAAAAACATTGCTGAGTTGTAATGTTGGCATGACCTTATTTAACCTTTAAAAACATGTACGTATATCAAAGAGACAAAGAAATGACTTAGAATTATATGTATTATTAAGGAACTCTTTAAAAAAAAAAAAAAAGGATAGAAGGTCACTTTTCCTTTTGGAAACACAGATTTAAACAAAACAAAACAAAAAAACCCCACAGGATCAAAGATGAATTTGTGACTAGGAGTTCAAAGATTATTAGAATTTGAAGGTATGAACCCAGAAGAGCTGACATGTTTGTTAAAGTGTTGATAAGCTCTACTTTATTCCAGAAGCTTCTGGAATGAATATAAAATATTTTTTTACTTTTCGATTCCTAATTGTCCCCGGAACAGAAATGTTATGCTAATAAAAACAGTGCAATAGTAATGTCAACTTAATAAAGTAATTCCTTAATAAGCAAACTGTAGCCTTTGGGCCAAATCCTGCCCACAGCCTGTTTTTGTATATCCTACCAACTAAGAATGCTTTTATATTTGAACGACAGAAAAAAAACTTAGAAAATAATATTTTGTGGCACGTGAAAATATGCAATTCAAGTTTTAGTGTCCATAAATAAAGGTTTGTTGGTATAGTCACATTCATCCTTTACATTTTTTTCTATGACGACTTTCACACTGCAATGACAGAGTTGAGCAGTTGGGACAGAGGCTGCTCTGCAATACCTATAAGACCTTCCAGATCAAGCTTGTCCAACATGTGGCTGATGGGCCTTATGCCTCCCAGTACAGCTTTGCATACAGCCCAACAAATATTTGTTTTCTGTGACTTTTCCCAGATCATCAGCTATCATTAGTTTTAGTGTATTTTATGTGTGCTGCAAGACTTAACTCTTTTTCCAATGTGGCCCAGGGAAGCCGAAAGATTGGACGCCCCTGTTTTAGATCAAATATGGTGTTCTGATTCAAACCCTACCTAAAAGTGAAGGTGTGAAATTGTGGGGATTCTTCATGTCTTTTTTATAACAAACTATCTAAATAAGCCTTAAAGTTGTGTAAATGTAAGGCAAAATTATTTTTAGATTGAAAGTGTTCAGTATCCAGAGGTTCCAAAGAGACATGACATCGTCTTGAATTGAAAAGAATAAAGGGTATCATTTGCAGGGATAAACTAGGAAGATTCCCTTCAAGCTCAGTGAATGGGTAAAAGACAGCAAAATCTCTTATGTAGGAAATGTATTGCATAAATAATAGAAATAAAAAGTTAAAGATAATCCATGATTCAGTCTAGAATGATGGATTATTAGTTTAAGAATCACCTCCTGTTAAATTATCAAATCTTTATACCCTACGTATTAGAAGCTGAACATAAATACACATTTTTTAAAAACTCATGAAAATGTATTAACAACAGTAAATTACAATGCAAAGAACTGGTGCTGATATCAGGGGTATAGTGTTTAAAAAAAATTGCCCTGAACAATACTGGGAAATTGTATTTTATAAAATGTCATATATCCTGCGGCGACAATCAAAAACACAATAAAACCTTTGTAATGATTGCTCTCATTTTCAGTTTTTCTGGAGTCCATTTAAACAGAACTCATTAATACTAAAAAATGCATTTTAAAATGCACTGATTTAAAATTTGCATTGTCCATAACCAAGTATGCCCAGTTTCATTGTAATATAATAATATTTCTAAAATCATTATATTTTTAAGATACAGAAACTTTGGGCAGTAGTTTCCAAGCTTGACATACACTCTCCCTTGATGGAATCTATTGCTGCATTCAAGTTATTATCCGCATCTTTTGTTAACACCTTAATGCTCTGCAAATGTTGCTACATTATTCTCATGTAGAAAGAAAACATATCTTCCCTAGTGACAGGAAGGTAAGAGCATGTTGTTACATATTTTGCTGAAACGAACTAATCCAATTTGGTTTGAAAAGAACAATAAATTCATTTTATTAGTTGTCAATGAATAGATGTGGACAAACATTATTTCTACACAGCTTGGCTACCAGGATATCAGGAAACAAATCTAAGACAAAAATCTGCCCCCTAGATATTAAATAGACATTAGGAAGCAGCCACAGAGTTCACATAACCTGTGTTGTAAGTTCCATTATGATAACAGGGTGTGTGTGTGTGTGTGTGTGTGTGTGTGTGTGTGTGTAAGGCTCTATTTTTGTTAGGTTTAGGTTCACAGTAAAATTGAGAAGTGCATAGATATCCTATATATCTCCTACACCCACACAGGCACACTTTCCAGTTTTATCAACAGTTCTCGCCAGAGTGGTACATTTGTTATAACTGATGAAGCTACCAATGAAGAACTGATGAAGAAGAAGGTGTTCTTCCTTCTATGGGTTTGCGAAAATGTATGATATATATGTATCATTGTAATATCATTCAGAATATTTTCAATGCCCTAAAATCCTATGTGTTTTATCTATTCATCTCTCCCTCATCCTAACTTCTGGCAAAAACTAATGATTTTGCTGCTTCAAAGTTTTGCCTTTTCCAAAATGTCATATAACGGAATCAAATAGTATGTAATGTTTTCAAATTTACTATTTCATTTAGTAAGATACATTACAGTTTCCCCAATGTCTTTTAATGGCTTTATAGCTCATTTCGTTTAGCACTTAATATAATATTCCATCATCTGAATGTACCAGTTTATCCATTAACCTACTGAAGTTCATCTAGGTTGCTTCTAACTTTTTACAGTTATGAATAAACGACTATAAATGTACATCTGTAGGTTTCTGCATGGACACAAGTTTTCAACTCTTTTGCGAAAATTCCAAAGTATGTGATAGGCATGTGATTGCTGGATTATATGGTAAGTTTCTTTCTATTTTTTTTCTTTTTTTTTGCGATGGAGTCTTGCTCTACCACCCAGCCTGGAGGGCAGCGGCATGATCTCGGCTCACAACAGGCTCCTCCTCCCCAGTTCAAGCGATTCTCCTGCCTCCGCCTCCTGAGTAGCTAGGATTACAGGTACCTGCCACTATGACTGGGGAATTTGTGTAATTTTAGTAGAAATGGGTTTTCACCATTTGACCAGGCTGGTCTCAAACTCCTGACCTTGTGATCCACCTGCCTTGGTTTCCCAAAGTGCTGGGATTACAGGCGTGAACCACCGTACCTGGCTGAGTATGTTTAAGTTACTAAGAAACCATTACATTGTCTTCTGTAATGGTTACAAAATGTCACAAGGTGACAGAATTATTGGCATTCTCACCAGCAATGAGAGTTCCTGTTGCTCCACATCTTCACCAGTACTTGATGCTCAGTGTTCTAGATTTTGACCATTCTAAGTGTGCAATGGCATCTCATTGTTTTTCTTTCCATTATCCTGAAAATAAATGATGCAGAACACCTTTGCATATGCTTATTTGCCATCTGTATATCTTATTTGGTGAAGTATTTGTTAAGGTCTTTGGGGTTTTTTTTTTAGTTTTATTCCTGTATAATTGAAAAATAAAATTTTTATACATTTGGAGAATAAAACATGATATTTTAACCTATGTGTAGATTGTGAAATAATTACTACAATCAAGCTAGTCACTATATGCATCAGCTCACATAGTTATCTCTTTTGTTGTTTTGTTGTTTGTGTTTGTGTGACAAGAACACTTAAGATCTACTCTGTTTGCAAATTTCAAGTATGCAATACAGTATTACCAACTATAGTCTCCATACCGTACATTAGATCACCAGAAGATCTTCTGATTTTCCCCACCCCTCAGTCCCTGTTTACCACCATTCTACTTTCTACTTCCTTCTATGAGTTCAACTCACCAGCATTCTACTCTGCTTTCTTCTATGAGTTCAATACATACGTAGGTGACTGAGTTCATGCAACAGTTGCCTTTCTGTGTACGGCTTATTTCACTTGGTATAATGTCCTTCAGGTTCATTCAGGTTGTCTCAATTGGCAAGGTTTCTTCCTTTTTTCTAAGGCTGAATAAAATCTTTGTGTATGGTGGTAGATGTGTGTGTTGGGGGGATGGGTATGACTGTTACATATTCTTTATCCATTTATATATTGGTCGACAATTAGGTTGTTTTCATATTTTGGCTATTGTGAATAATACTGCAATATGCATGAGATCACAGATATCTCTTCAAGGTAATGATTTCATACACACACACACACACACACACACACACACACACATGCATACACACACACACACACACAAAATTTCCCCACAAGTGGGGAGATAATGATTACACACACACACACACACACATAAAAAATTTCCCCACAAATGGGGAAATAATGGCTTCTTCAATAGGTGGTGTTGGAAAAACTGGATATAAATTGGACCGTTACATCATACACAAAAATCAAATCAAAGTAGTTAAAGCTTTAAATGTAAGGCCTGAAATAGCAAAACTATTAGAGCACAGATATAAAGCTTCTTGACATTGGTCTGGACAATGATTTTTTAGACATGGCTGCGAAATACATGCAATAAAAGCAAAGACAGACAAATAAAAAGCTTTTGCACAACAAAGGAAACAATCAATAGATATAAAATATACCCTACAGAATGGAAGAAAATATTTTCACACCATATTCTTGAGTTGGCCCATTTTTTAATTGGGTTGCTTGTTTCCTCATTGCTAAGTTTTAATAGTTTTTTGCATATTTCAGATAATGATCCTTCCTAGCAGTCCTTCCTCATATATATTTTGCAAACATTTTCTCTGAGTATATGGCTTTTTTCTTCTCTTCAGTTTCTTTTGCAAAGCAGATATTTTCTATTTTAATAAAGTTCAGCTTATCAGTTATTTCATTCATGGATCATGTCTTTGGTGTTGGACCTAAAAATTCATCTTCAAACCCAAGTTTAAGTACATTTTATCCTATCTTCTAGGAGTTTTGTAATTTTGCATTTTATGTTTAGATCTATGATTCGTTTGAGTTAATTTTTATGAAAGGTGAAAGGTCTGTCTATATTTACATTTTTTTTTTTTGAGACGGAGTTTCGCTCTTGTTACCCAGGCTGGAGTGCAATGGCGCGATCTCGGGTGCGATCTCGGCTCACCGCAACTTCCGCCTCCTGGGTTCAGGCAAGTCTTCTGCCTCAGCCTCCTGAGTAGCTGGGATTACAGGCACGCGCCACCATGCCCAGCTAATTTTTTGTATTTTTAGTAGAGACGGGGTTTCACCATGTTGACCAGGATGGTCTCGATCTCTTGACCTCGTGATCCACTGCCTCAGCCTCCCAAAGTGCTGGGATTACAGGCGTTATATTTACATTTTTAAAGGTAGATGACCAGTTGTTCTAGCATTTTATGTTGAAAAGACTCTCTTTGCTCCATTGTATGGTCTTTGCCTCTTTGTAAAAATTCAGTTGACTATATTTATAAGGGTAAATTTCTGAACTTTTATTCTATTCCCTTTATCTAGTTGCCCATTCTTTGGTCAATATCACACTGTCTTAATTACTGTACTTTTATTGTAAGTCTTGAAGTCAAGTAGTGTCAGTCCTCCAATTTGGTCTCTTCTTCTACACTGTATTACCATATATGTCTCTAATTGGTTCTGTCCCTCTATAGAACTCTAATAAAATAGGTAATACAATTATAGAGGACACACACACACACACGTTTATTAAGGAGTATTAAACTCACAGGATAACAAGGTCCCACAATAGACCATCTGAAAGCTGAGGAACAAGGAAGCCAGTTCGAGTCCCAAAGCTGAAGAACTTGGAGTCTAATGTTTGAGAGCAGGAAGCATTCAGCATAAGAGACAGATTTAGGCTTGGAGACTAAGCCATCTAGCCTTTTCATATTCTTTCTAGTGCTTTATATTCACAAACAGCTGATTAGATGGTTCCCACCCAGGTTAATGGTGGGTCAGCCTTTCCCAGCCCACTGACTCAAATGTCAATTTCCTTTGGCAACACCCTCACAGACACACTGAGGATCAATACTTTGTATCTTTCAATCCAATAAAGCTGATGCTTAGTATTAACCACCACATCTACTTTAGGACTTTTGTCTTTTTTTATGAACTTTAGAATCCATTTGTTGATATCCACAAATTAACTTGCTGTTATTTTGATTGGAACTTTGTCAAAACTATGAAGTTAGGGTGGGACACGGTGGCTCACGCCTATAATCCCAGCACTTTGGGAGGCCAAGGCAGGTGGATCACGAGGTCAAGATATCGAGACCATCCTGGTCAACATGGTGAAACCCCGTCTCTACTAAAAATACAAAAATTAGTTGGGCATGGTGGTGCATGCCTGTCGTCCCAGCTAATTGGGAGGCTGAGGCAGAAGAATTGCTTGAACCCAGGAGGCGGAGGCTGCAGCGAGCTGAGATCGCGCCATTGCACTCGAGCCTGGGTAACAAGAGCGAAACTCTGTCTCAAAAAAAAAAAAACTATGAAGTTGGGAATAACTGACATTTAACAATATTGAGTCTTCTATTCCATGGACTTGACATGGAATATCTCTTCATTTATTTAATTATTCCTTGATTTCTCCTATCAGTATTTTGTATGGTTCCTCGTGTAAGTTTTACTCATATTTGGTTAGATTTGTAGCTATTTCATTGTAAACGATTATGTTTTTAATTTCAGATTTTACTTGTTCATTGCTAGTATATAGGAAAGTGACTTACCTTTATATATTTGCTTTCTTTTCTGTGATCTTGCCATAATTTTGCTATAATCACTTATCAGCTCCAAGAGTATCTCTGACTTTTTGATTTTCTACATAGAGATAATTACCATTATGCTAATAAAAGACACAACGTTGACTTAAATAATTGAGAAAACATAACATGTTTTTCACAAGACAACAATTCATTTCTTTCATTTAGTTTTGAGAAGAGATCTTGCTCTATTCCCCAAACTGGAGTACAGTGGCACAATTATAGCTCATCAAAGCCTGAAATGTCTGGGCTTAAGAAATCCTTCCCCTCAGCTTCCCTAGCAGCTGCGAATACAGGAGCACAACACTGTACCTGGCAGAGAGCTCAATTCTTTAACATGTCATTTCCCCTTACTAAATTTATCAGTGTGATGCATTTCCAATTAAAAAATGCCATGTGTTTTCTTCCTGGAAATTATATAAAGTTGGTATGAAAATAAATTAATAAAAAAAGACTGTCAGAATTCTGGGGGAAAGAGCAATATGGGATGCTAATTATATCAAGTATTTAAAATATTATAAAATCTCTAAAGTCAAAGCTTTATGATATCGACATGTGGTAGAGAAACTGACCAAAGCTTGTGTTTGAATAGGAAATCAAGAAATAAAGTCATATGGTTATAGAAATTTAATAAATAATATAGGTATTATCTCAAGTGATGGGGGCATTTTAGATTATATAATAAATGACATTAAGCTTCAAAATCAATTCAATCATTATAAAAAATTAACAAGATTATATAAAAATAGTAAAGAAAAATGTTATTACACTCTACTTAATTTTTGGCTAACAGTTATGCTTAGTAATATTTGAGTACATGAATCTACTTTTCCAACTATAAATTACTTGAGATCTAAATACAGACTATTTTTCTAATTTTAGGATAGCTTCCAAATTGAGATGTGCTATATTCCAATGTGTATTCCAATACACATTGAATGTCTAAGTATGAAAAGAACTATAAAAATTTTGTTAATATTCTTTAAATTGATTAAAAGCTGAAATGCTAATATTTTGAGTTTATTGGTTTAAATAACATATATTAATAATGTTAATTTTACCTGGTTTTCCTTTTATTAATTATGCTATTAAAATGTTAAATACATATGGTCTTTATTATATTTTTACTGCACATCACTTTATTTAAAAATAAGCCATATCATTAATGATAACCCTTATCACATTTCCCATGTTTTAATTGATGAGCTATACATTTTGCCAATGAAAGCTAATTTCCAATATTGCTCTGTTATGAAAGATATCAGTGTTGATCAAGATAAATGTAGCCAAAGTATAGATAGTAACTATCAGTAAGATTTAGCTTTGAAGTCTTTGGATTAAATGCTAGCTGGTCACCTCTGTATTAGAATTTGCGATTAGCACCTCACTTTTTCTAGAACGTCGCTTAAATGAGCACATATCTTTGTACAATTATATTCCTGTAGAAATACTTCAAGTAATTTATAGATATTGTAACTTCTGTAGCCCCACTTCAAGCACTGGGATTTAATGTGATGAACACTGGCAATAAATTTTTTTATATGTGTTCTAGTCTGTTCTCACATTGCTACAAAGAAAAGTATCTGAGACTAGGTAATTTATAAAGTAAAGGTGTTTAATTGGATCATGGTTCCACAAGCTTTACAGAAAGCATGACAGCTTTTGCTCTGCTTCTGGAGAGGATTCAGGAAACTTACAACCTTGGTGAAAAGCAAAGAAGAGCAAGGCACGTCATATAGCTGGAGGAAGAGGCATATAGAAAAGGTGGAAAGTAGTGTTACATGCTTTTAAACAGCTTGATCTCACAATAACTTGCACACTCACTATTATGAGAGCAGCGCAAAGCAGATGGTGCTAAGGCATGAGCAACCACACCCATCATTCAGTCACATCTCACCAATCCTCATCCCAGGCATTATGAATTACAATTCAATATCAGATTTAGGGAGACACACAGACACAGTTTAGTATCCATGTTTACAGGTATCATGCTGTATCTAGAAAACTACATAGTGTCTGCTCAAAACCTTCTTGATCTGATAAACAATAACAGAAATGTTTCAAGATTTAAAAAATGATATACAAAATCAGTAGCATTTCTACATACCATCAACATAAAAGCTGAGATCCAATTCAAAAGTGCAATATTATTCACAATATCCACAAAGAAGAAATACTTAGGAATACAGCTAACCAGGAAGTTAGAGAGAATGACAAACACTGCCGAAAATAATGAGAGATGACACAAATGAGAAAACAGTCCATGCTCATGAATAGAATCAATAGTGTTAAAATGGACATAACTGCCCCAAACAATTTATAGTTTTAATGTTATTACTATCAAACTACCAATGGCATGGCATCCTTCACAGAATTAGAAAACAAAAACTATATTAAAATTTGCATGGAACCAAAAAAGAGCCCAAACGCCCAGGGCAAGCCTAAGGAAAAAATCAAAGCTGGAGGCACCACATTACCTGACTTTATACTTACTAAAGGCTACAATATCTAAAATTTCAAGAAACTGGTTCAAAAACACATAGACCAACAGAACAGAATAGAGAGCCAAGGAATGATATTGGACACCTAGGACTACTTGATGTTCAACAAAGTCAACAAGCAATGGGGAAAAGGCTCCCTATTCAATAAATGGTGCGAAGATAACTGGCTAAACATATGCAGAATATTTAAACTGGACCCCTTCCTTATATGATATAAAAAAAAAAAAACTCAAGATATATGAAAGACTTCATGTAAAACTTAAAACCATGAAAAGCTTGGCAAATAATCTAGGAAATACCATTCTGGACATAGGACTAGGCAGATACTTAATGATGACGATGCCAAAAGCAATAGCAACAACAACAACAAAAAACAAAGAAAAGAAAAAAAAAAAAGACAAATGGGATCTAAACGAAAGTGCTTCTGCATAGCAAAGGAAATTATCAACAGAATTACTTGACAACCTACAGAATGCTTCCGTTCTGATAACTATGCATCTGACAAAGGTCTAATATACAGGCTCTATAAGAAACTTACAAGCAAAAAAATTACCTCATTAAAATGTGGGCAAAGAACAGGAACAGAAACTTTTCAAAAGAAGGCATAATGCACAGACAGCACCTCTCCCAGGACCTGTCAAATTGTAGATACTAAATATAATTATCGTTTTCTCCATACGTATCATCAGCATCAATGTCATCACAAGTTAAAGAAAAATATACATGGAAATGCAAAAGAAAGAGTATCAGCCCCTGACACTATAAAAGAGACAGAGAAAATAAGATCAAAGAAAATGACCATGAGAGAAAAATCTGCTTGGTAAGATGGATGTGTAATTAATCAACTACAACAGCACACTGACAACAGAGACATTTACAAAGTGCTACAGAAAAGAAGCAAAAAAAGAAAGGTCTTATTTTTGCCTTCAAAAACAAGGTAAAACTCTTCAACAGTGCCGTGATAAATAACTTGGAATGTATGTAAGCTCAGAAAGCCATTAAAAAAATTGGCAGGAAAACGGTATTACTGAATTTGTCATCATGTAGAGCATTAAGATGATGGTGAGTAGAATTAATTGCAGAATCGTGTTTCCACAAGGAAAATATATCAGTGAAGCGGTTGTTGCAACGTTCTAAAAGAAAGAAAAGAAAAAAATCATTTGGTGTTGGGAAAAAGGAAAAATTGGTAATTTATCAGAAGATACTCAGAATCCATTTTGACTTGGTGTTCCAATTCCTTTCCTTTGTAAGGTCAGCCAAAGAGAGGTGCTTTCCTGGCATAGGACATACCCAAACAGTTTGAAGGGACTTGGGGCATTTAAGTGTTATGGAAAAAGCTCCTGACTTCAGTGTCAGGTATACAGAAACTGTATAATATTAGAAATTGCACCATAAGTGGAAGCCATGTTATAAAAATGAGAGAGGAAGAGTAAGGGAGAGAAGGAATATATGAATATATTCCTCATATATGAGGAATATATGAACTAAGTAATAAACATTTCAATATATTCCTCATATATGAGGAATATATGAACGTAAGTAATAAACATTTCATAAAAATAGATAAAATATCTAACACATATGAATACGTATAAGGAAGACATATTTCTAGTGGATTGCAAATGCCTTATTATCAAAATTCATTTTATTTACTTTTGTAATTTCTGCCTTTGATAAATACTGACCAGAGGAGTTGGAACCAGTATTATAGACACTGAATAATTACATAGTGGGTTGCATATAATTAAAATAAACTCGCTTTGGACTTAGAATAAATATGGCTTAAGAGCTTTTTATTTAATTATAGGTTGTTCATTTATTTAATTTACCTTATTTCAAGAAGGCGCCTGAGATTAATGAGTGGCCTTCTCATTGTGAAGACAGTGGAAGGCTGAATTTAAGTAAGTTAAAAAATTAATCCTGGTAATCACAAAAACAGCCAAATGATGGTTAGTTTTTAAACACTATGCCACAAAATTACCACCATTTAAGCTTCTTTGTTTTATGGATTTCTAATAACTATGAAGAAAAATGTACACATCTACAAAGTGGTCAGAACATAACTGAGTTTACTGTATATATATAAGCATATAACATAATCCCAAATATCAAGAAGAATAAAATATTTATTATGACTGAGTTTATCTTTCCTTTGAAATGTAACGGGCATCATATCTTGTTTTAGGAAACTGAAAAGAATTCCTGAACATATTAATGTTATTTATTTTTTCGATTTTTTTTATTATTAAGTTCTAGGGTACATGTGCAGATTGTACAGAATTATTACCTAGGTGTATATATATGCCATGGTGGTTTACTGCATCCATCCCCTCATCATCTACATTGGGTATTTCTCCTAATGTCATCCCTCTCCAATCCTCCTACCCCATTATCCCTCACCTAGCTCTCTCACCCCCAACAGGCCCCCAGTGTGTGATGTTCCCCTCCTTGTGTCCATGTGTTCTCACTGTCCATGCTACCTGACTTCAAACTATACTACAAGGCTACAGTCATCAAAACAGCATGGTACTGGTACCAAAACAGAGATCTAGACTAATGGAACAGAACAGAAACCTCAGAAGTAATGCCACACATCGACAACCATCTGATCTTTGACAAACCTGACAAAACCAAGCAACGAAGAAAGGATTCCCTGTTTAATAAATGGTTTTGAGAAAACTGGCTAGCCATGTGCAGAAAGCTGAAACTGGACCCTTTCCTTACACCTTATACAAAAATTAACTCCAGATGGATTAAGGACTTAAATATAAGAACTAACACCATAAAAACCCTAGAAGAAAACCTAGGCAGAGCCGCCACCCAAGCAGTTGGAGTCAACCAGATGTGTCCCAGGGGACCCCAGGGGCACAGGGGTAGGGTCGCCCTCTTGTCACCCCTGCCAGACCCTGGACACCATGTAGCCCCCAAATCCTTATGGATGCGGGGTTGCCCTGGGGAGCGGCTGAAGCCTAGGACCTGGGGAAAGGAGGATCCTATATTCAGCTGCAGCCCCGGGTCAACTCTGGGGGATGGGCCAATCTCCTCACCCAGAAACCCAAGCAGGGCACCTTGGAAGGCAGACTCCAAAGGCAGAACCTCTACCAGACAAGTTAGTCATGGCTTGGAATGAGGGAGTCCTGAAACCAATGTTCATTTTAATCAGCCTCTCTTTTCATATTTAAAATTATTTTATTGGAAATGATCCAAGATGGTGAATAGCAACAGTTCTGGAGTACAGTTCCCAGCGAGAATGCAGAGGGTGAGTGATCACTGCATTTCCAAACAAGTTTTTACTGCCCCTAGACCAGGAGATTCCCAGATGGAAAAGCACCACGAGTCTCCAGCACGGCTGTTTCAGCCAGTGCACTGGGTCTCCTCACAAAAACTCACACAAATCTGGGTGGCCATTTCAATTGATGCCTGGAATACCTGGGAGACAGAGCTGCCCATTCAACTGAAAAAAAGGGGGCTGAAACAGGAATCCAGGTGATCTGGCTCAGCAGGTCCTAGCCCCACAAAGACCAGCAATCTGAAATGCTCTAGATTGAGAGTTTCAGAGCAAGCACAGCGGGATCCAGGACGGTACAGCTCTGTGGGGTAAGGGTGTCCGCCGTTACCAAGGGAGCCCACCACTACCAAGGCAGTCTGGTATTACTGAGTCAGTCCACCATAACTGAGGCAGTCTGCCATAATTGAGGAAATCCGCCATGACCAAGGCAGTCCACCATTACTGACACAGATCGCCATTACTGACACAGATCGCCATTACCAAGGCAGTTCTAACTATACCTCTATAGAAAAACCACAAGGAAGTTCACACAGCAGCTGGGCAGAGCCCACAGCAGCTCAGCAAAACCTCTGCTAGCTAACTGTGACTAGGCCACCTCCTTACTGGGCAGGGTGTCTCTGAATAAAGGGAAAAGCACACCAGGAACTTATAAATAAACCTCCACCTTCCCAGGACAGAGCACCTGGGAAAAAAAGGTGGTCATGAGTTCTGTTGCAGCAGACTTAATTGTACATGCTCAGTAGCTCACAGCTCAGCACTTGAGCTCCTGTAAGGGACAGACTGTCTCCTCAAGCAGCTCCCTGACCCCTGTATATCCAAAGAGACACCTCATAAAGGACAGCTCAGACTGACATCTGGTGGGTTATCTGTCTGGGACAAAGATAACACAAGAAGAAAATGGCAGCAACCCTCTCTGTTCTGCAGCTGCTGCAGGTGATACCCAGGCAAACAGGGTTTAGAGTGAACCTCCAGCAGAGGGACCTGACTATTAGAAGGAAAACTAAAAAACAGAAAGAAATAACTTCTTCTTCAACAAAAACAACATTCACTCAGAGACCCCATACGAGAGTCACCAACTACAAAGACCACAGGTAGATAAACACACAAAGATGGGAAGAAACTAGAAGAAAACAGGATGAAAACACCCAAAACCCGAATGCCTCTCCTCCATGGGATCACAACACCTCACCAGCAAGGGAACAAGGCTGGATAGAGAAGGAGTCAGATGAACTGACAGAAACAGGCTTCAGAAGGTGGGTAATAACAAATTTCTCCGAGTTAAAAGAACACGTTCTAAGCCAATGTAAAGAAACTAAGAACCTTGAAAAAAGGCTTGATGAAATGTTAATGAGAATAAACAGCTTAGAGAAGAATATAAATGAATTGGTGGAGCTGAAAAACACAAAACAAGAACTTTGCAAAGCATACACAAGTTTCAATAGCTGAATCAAACAAGCAGAATAAAGGATATCAGAGATTGAAGATCAACTCACTGAAATAAAACAAGAAGGCAAGGTGAGAGAAAAAAGAGTGAAAAGAAATGAACAAAGCTTCCAAGAAATGTGAGATTCTGTGAAAAGACCTAATGTACCTTTGATAGGCATACCTGAATGCGACAGAGAGAATGAATCCAAGTTGGAAAACATTATTCAGGATATTATCCAGGAGAACATCACCAACCTAGCAAGGCAGGACAATATTCAAGTACAGGAAATACAGAGAACACCACAAAGATATTCCTCAGCAAGAGCAACCCCAAAGCACATAATCATCAGATTCACCAGGGTTGAAATGAAGGAAAAAATGCTGAAGGAAGTCAGAGAGAAAGGTCAGGTTACCTACAAATAGAAACCCACCAGACTCACAGCAGATCTCTCAACCAAAACCCCACAAGCCAGAATAGAGTGGGGGCCAATATTCCACATCCTTAAAGAAAAGGTCTTGCAAACTAGAATTTGATACCAAGCCAAACTAAGCTTCATAAGTGAAGGAGAAATAAAACCCTTTACAGACAATCAATTGCTGAGAGATTTCATCATGACCAGGCCTGCCTTACAAGAGCTCCTGAAAGAAGCACTAAACATAGAAAGGAAGAACCAGTACCAACCACTCCAAAAATGTACCAGATGGTACAGATCATTGACACAATGAAGAAACTCTGTCAACTAATGGACAAAACAACCAGCTAGCTTCAAAATGGCAGGATCAAATTTACATATAACAATATTAACCTTATATGTAAATGGGCTAAATGTCCCAATCAAAAGACACAGACTGGCAAATTGGATAAAAATTCAAAACCCATCAGTGTGCTGTATCCAGGAAACACATCTGACATGCAAGGACATACATAGGCTCAAAATAAAAGGACGTACAAGATTTACCAAGCAAATGGAGAACACAAAAAAGCAAGAGTTGTAATCCTAGTCTCTGATAAAATAGACTTTAAACCAACAAATATCAAAAGAGACAAAAAAAGGCATTACATAATGGTAAAAAGATCAATGCAACAAAAAGAGCTAACGATCCTAGATATATATGCACCCAATACAGGAGCATCCAGATACATAAAGCAAGTTAGTTCTTAATGACCTACAAAAAGACTTAGACTCCCACACAATAATAGTGGGAGACTTTAACACTCCACTGTCATTATTAGACAGATCAACCAGACAGAAAATTAACAAGGATATCCAGGACTTGAACCCAGATCTGGATGAAGCAAACCTAATAGACATCTACAGAACTCTCCACCCCAAATCCACAGAATATACATTATTCTCAGCACCACATCACATTTACTCTAAAACTGACCATATAATTGGAAGTAAATCACTCCTCAGCAAATGCAAAAAACGGAAATCATACAAACAGTCTCTCAGAATTCAGAAACTAACTCAGAACTGCACAGCTTCATGGAACTGAACAACTGGCTCTTGAATATTGACTGGATAAATAATGAAATGAAGGCAGAAATAAAGATGTTCTTTGAAACCAATGAGAACAAAGATACAATGTACCAGAATCTCTGGTACACATTTAAAGCAGTGTCTAGAGGAAAATTTATAGCAATAAATGCCCACATGAGAAGCAAGGAAAGAGCTAAAATCGACACCCTATCATCAAAATTGAAAGAGCTAGAGGAGCAAGATAAAAAACAAACAAACAAACAAACAAACTCAAAACCTAGCAAAAGACAAGAAATAACTAAGATCAGAGCAGAACTGAAGGGATAGAAACACAAAAAACCCTTCAAAAAAAACAATAAATCCAGGAGCTGGTTTTTTGAAAAGATCAACAAAATAGACAGACCACTAGCCAGATTAATAAAAAAGAAAAGAAAGAAGAATCAAACAGATGTAAAAAACAATGATAAAGGGGATATCATCACCAATTCCACAAAAATACAAACCACCATCAGAGATTACTACAAATAACTTTATGCACATAAACCAGCAAACCTGAAAGAAATGGATAATTTTATGGACACTTGCACCCTCTCAAGCCCAAACCAGGAAGAAGTCAAAACCTGAATAGATCAATAAAAAGAATGGAAGTTGAGGCAGCAATTAATAGCCTATCAACCAAAAGAAGCCCAGGTCCCGATGGGCTTACAGCTGAATTATACTCAACACACAAAGAGGAGCTGGTAACACTCCTTCTGAAACTATTTCAAACAAGGAAATCCTTCCCAAATAATTTTATGAGATCAACATCATCCTGATACCAAAAACCAGCAGAGGCTCAAAAAGAAAAGAAAACTTCAGGCCAATATCCGTGATGAATATAGATGCAAAAATCTTCAACGAAACACTGACAAATCAATTACAACAGCACATCAAAAATCTTATCCATCATGATCAAGTAGGCTTCATCCTGAGGATGCAAGGTTGGTTCAACATAAGCAAGTCTATAAACATAATTCACCACATAAACAGAACTAAAGACAAAAACCATGTGATTATCTCAATAGATGCAGAGAAGGCCTTTGACAAAATTCAACAGCACTTTATGCTAAAAACTTTCAATAAACTAGGTATTGACAAAACGTACATCAAAATAATAAAAGCTATTTATAACAAACCCACAACCAATAACATACTGAATGGGCAAAAACTGGAAGCATTCCCTTTGAAATGTGGCACTAGTCAAGGATGCCCTCTCTCACAACTCCTTTTCAATATAATATTGGAAGTTCTAGCCTGAGGAATCAGGCAAGAAAAACAAATAAACAGTATTCAATTAGAAAAGGAGGAAGTCAAATTGTCTCTATTTGCTGATGACATGATTGTATATTTAGAAGACCCCATTGTCCCAGTCCAAAATCTCCTGAAACTGATAAACAACTTCAGCAAAGTCTCAGGATACAAAATCAATGTGCAAAAATCACAAGCATTCCTAAACACCAATAACAGACTTAAAGAGAGCCAAATCAAGAAGAAACTGTACATTCACAATTGCTACAAAGAGAATAAAATACCTAGGAATACAACTAACAAAGAATGTAAAGGGTCTCTTCAAGGAGAACTACAAAACACTGCTCAACGAAATAAGAGAGGACACAAACAGATAAAAAAAATATTCCATGGTCATGGTTAGGAAGAATCAATATCATAAAAATGGCCATACTGCCCAGAGTTATTTATAGATTGAATGTTATCCCCATCAAGCTACCAATGACCTTCTTCACAGAACTGGAAAACAAAATCACCTTAAACCTCATATGGAACCAAAAGAGAACTGGCATAGCCAAGACAATTCTAAGCAAAAAGAACAAAGCTGGAGGCATCACACTACCTGAATTAAAACTATACTACAAGGCTACAGTAATCAAAACAGCATGCTACCGGTACCAAAACAGAGATATAGACCTATGGAACAGAACAGAGGCCTCAGAAGCAACACCAGACATGTACAACCATCTGATCTTTGACAAACCTGACAAAAACAAGTAATGGGGAAAGGATTCCCTGTTTAATAAATGGTGTTGGGAAAACTGGCCAGCCATGTGCAGAAAGCAGAAGCTGGACCACTTCCTGACACCTTACACTAAAATTAACTCCAGATGGATTAAAGACTTAAACATAAGACCTAACACCATAAAAACCCTAGAAGAAAACCTAGGCAAAGTAGTTCAGGACATAGGCATAAGCAAAGACTTCATGACTAAAACACCAAAAGCATTGGCAACAAAAGCCAAAACTGACAAATGGGATCTAACTAAACTCCAGAGCTTCTGCACAGCAAAAGAAACAATCATTAGAGTGAACCATCAACCAACAGAATGAGAAAAATTTTTGCAATCTACCCATAAGACAAAGGGCTAATATCCAGAATCTACAAAGAACTAAAATGGATGTACAGGAAAAAAACAAACAAACCCATTAAAAAGTGGGTGAAGGATATGAACAGACATTTTTCAAAAGAAGACATATATGAGGCCAACAAACATATGAAAAAATGCTCATCATCACTGGTCACTAGAGAAATGCAAGTCAAAACCACACTGAGATACCATCTCATGCCAGTTAGAATGGCGATCATTAAAAAATCAGGTGACAACAGATGCTGGAGAGGATGTGGAGAAACAGGAACACTTTTACACTGTTGCTAGGAGTGTAAATTAGCTCAACCATTGTGGAAGACAGTGTGGTGATTCCTCAAGGACATAGAAATAGAAATTCCATTTGACCCAGCAATCCCATTACTTTATATCTAAAGGATTATAAATTATTCTATTATAAAGATACATGCACATGTATGTTCATTGGGGTATTGTTTACAATAGCAAAGACCTGGAACCAACCCAGATGCCCATTGATGATAGACTGCACAAAGAAAATGTGGCACATATACACCATGGAATACTATGCAGCCGTTAAAACTGTTTGCATCCTTTGTAGGTTTATGGATGAACCTGGAAACCATCATTCTCAACAAACTGTCACAAGAACAAAAAATCAGGCACTACATGTTCTCACTCATAAGCGGGTGTTGAACAATGAGAACACATGGACACAGGAAGGGGAGCATCACACACTGGGGTCTGTTGAGGGGTACTAGGGGAGGGATAGCTGGCGGTAGGGAGTTGGGGAGGGATAACATGGGAAGAAATGTCAGACATAGCTGATGCGGATAGAGGTAGCAAACTACATTGCCATGTATGTACCTATGCACCAATCCTGCATGTTCTGCTCATGTACCCCAGAACCTAATTGTGCAATTACACACACACACACACACACACACACACAGGCGCATATATATATACGTATATATATATATATATATGAAAACCTAGGAAATATCATTTAGGACATAGGCATAGGCAAGAAATTCATGAATATAACACGAAATAGAATGGCAACAAAAGCCAAAATAGACAAATGGGATCTAATTAAACTTAAGAACTTCTGCACAGCAAAAGAACGTATCATTAGAGTGTACCAGCAACCAACAGGAGAAAATTTTTGTAATCCACCCATCTGACAAAGTGCTAATATCTAGAAACTACAAAGAAGTTAAACAAATTTACAAGAAAAAAAAAAACCCATTCAAAAGTCGGTGAAGGACAGAACAGACACTTCTCAAAAGAAGACATTTTTGCAGCCAACAAACATATGAAAAAATGCTCATTATCACTGGTTGTTAGAGAAATGCAATTCAAAACCACATTGAGATACCATCTCATGCCAGTTAGAATGGTGATCATTAAAAAATCTGGAGACAACAGATACTAGAGAGGATGTGGAGAAATAGGAATGCTTTTACACTGTTGGTAGGAGTGTAAATTAGTTCAACCATTGTGGAAGACAGTGTGGTGATCTAGAAATAGAAATACCATTTGACCCTGCAATCCCATTACTGGGTATATACCCAAAGGATTATAAATCATTCTGTTATAAAGACACATGCACACATGTTCACTGAGGCACTATTTACAATAAAAAAGACCTGGAACCAACCCAAATGCCCATCAGTGATAGACTGGACAAAGAAAATGTGGCACATATACATAATGGCATACTATGCTGCCATAAAAAAGATGATTTCGTGTTCTTTGCAGGGACATGGATGAAGCTGGAAAGCATCATTCTCAGTAACCTGACACAAGAACAGAAAACCAAACACCTTATGTTCTCACCCATAAGTGGTTGTTGAACAATTTTTCAATATC
This sequence comes from Sapajus apella, assembly GCF_009761245.1. Lineage (NCBI taxonomy): Eukaryota > Metazoa > Chordata > Mammalia > Primates > Cebidae > Sapajus > Sapajus apella. The sequence continues at coordinate 16,156,035 of NW_022436942.1, forward strand.
AACAAAAATTGTATAAGTTGCCATAGGTTACAATAAAAATAAATTCTACTTTGAAAGTAATATTGCATGTGAGCACTAAATATTCATATATAACAGGATAACAAAAAAAGGCAATAATTTAGGTGAATTAGACTATCTCTGGCAATTGCTTGTCAAGTGCTGAATTCTAACAGGACTTGAAAACACGCTGTGGGATCATATGTTGGAGGACAATCTGTAAAATATTCCATTCTAAATAGAATTTTTTTATATTTAATAGTATTACTGCAGTAAAATTCACATATGTACAATTCAACATGTTTAAGAGTACAATTCAGGGACTTACATAATAGTCACTATATTTTGCAACCTTCAAAAGGTTGCAACAGGTCTTATTCTAGAAATTTTTCTTTACTCCAAAATGAAATCTACATCCATTACGGCAGTCACTCCCTATTCTCATCTTCTTCCAGCATATGACAACTGCTAATTTGCTTTTTGTTCCTATGGATTTGTCTAATCTGGATATATCATACAAGTGGAGTTATAGAATAAGTGACCTTTTGTGTCTGCCTTCTTGCCATGATTTTTCTAATGTTAATGCTACAGCATTTATTAGAATTTCTTTCCTTTTTATAACTGAGTAATGTTCCATTGAGTGGTATACCACATATTGTGTACCCAATGTTCACCACTTGACATTTGGATAGGTTTCCATCTTTGGCTACTATAAATAGCGCTGCTATAAACATTTTTTCACAAGTTATTTTTTACCACCCATTTTTAGGTATTTTGGGTATATAACCTGAAGGAATTGATTGGCCATCTTGAACGATTATGTTTAACTTACAGAGGACTGCCAAACTGTTTTCAAAAGTGGCTGTGCCATTTTACATTCCTATCAGCATTGCATAAGGTCTAATTTCTCAAAATCTTCAAAAACACTTTTAATTTTCAACTTTTGAAATAATTATAATTATTTTGGGTGGTGAGGAATTTCTTACAGTGGTTTTTATATGCATTTATCCAGTAATTAATGAAGTTAAACATCTTATCATGTACCCATTCGTCAAATATATTTGTTCTTAGGAGAAATGTCTACTCAAGATTTTGACAAATTTTCAGGTGTCTTGAAATAGTTTTTAAAAATATATTCTAGATATTAGAACCTTATCAGATATATGATTTACAAATTTTTTTTTCTCATTTTGTGGGTTGTCTTTTTATTCCACTGATAGTGTCCTTTGATGCACAAAAGTTTTAAATTTGGATCAACTCCAATTTACCTTTTTCATTGTTTTTGCTTTTGGTAGCATATCTAAAATAAATCAGTGCCAAATCCAAGGCACTGAAGATTTATCCCTATATTTTCTTCTACGTATTTTATAGTTTTAGGTCTTAAATTTACCTATTTGATCTATTTTGAATTGCATTTTTGCATGGTGTGGGATGAGTGTACAACTTCATTTTTCTAACCAGTTGTGTCAGCATCATTTGTTGAAGAGACTATTCTCCTCCCATTGAGTGATCTTTGTATCATAGTTAAAAATGGAGTTGCCATAGATGAGAGAGTTTATTTCCATTCTATTCCATTGATATAAGTGTTCATCCTTACACCAGTACCATATTGTTGTGATTACTGCAACTTAGTAGTACAGTAAATACTGAAAGCAGTACTTTAGAAAGAAGTTTTTATGGGCCCTATTTTCAAGTGGCATACCTACTTCTATCCAGCTCAGTCACAAATCAGTTATTTGACCACATCTTATTGAAAGAGAAACCGGTAAATGTAGTCCAGCTGCGCAGTCATGATGTAAAGGAAATTTGCTTTTAGAGAGCATCTAGTCAATTGTTACCCCATCCATTAATATTAGCCTTTCTTTTTATAAACCCCAAGACGTATAATCCTCCCAAGGATGCCTAACAGTAAATTAATCAGATAATTCATACTTAGTTTCAATTTTCCATTTCAAGATTCTTTCTTAATAAATTAAAGCCAGTTTTCTAAGCATAAAAAAAATGGTAAATATAATTTAATTTTTATTTGGTTCTATTCATTAAAACCGTATTTAAGTCTAGATGACATAAAAGTGAATAATCTCTGAAAAAAAAAGAAAAAGAAAAAAAGGAAATTATATTTTAAGCTCATTTATAATTCTTCACCGAGATTAATTTTGTAAGAGTAGTAATTATGTAACATCCACACTGGACAGGTAACCACTGAAAGAAAATATACTATTTTAGAGTTACTCATGTTACCCCACAGGTATTGATGCTGATATACTTAAAATACATGCATTAAAAGGTGATGAAAATACTTGTTTTTGAGATTTTATTGGCACCACTTATTCTTGGAAAATTTGGCTGAATCATTTTTGGAAAAAAAAATGTTGCCTTATATATCTAATCACAAAATAAATAATTTCTATGGACCATTAGCAAGCTTGTTGGTCATTACAAAATATATAATTTATGTTTTCTGAAAACCAAGAGTTTTTAAATTAACACTCTCTGACACCTACACGTTAATCTTCTGGCATCATTTACATACAATTTGTTTAAGTCCCCTGGAATTTAATTGAAAATATAAGGCATTTGCCTTATAGGGGCATGATTTGGTCAGCTGGCAGTCTGTAAATACCTGAAGCTCGGTTGTTGTGGCTGAGACTCAGCTATCTGTTACAAGAATGTACTCTTAGGTTACAGCTTGTTATTTATTTATTTATTTATTTTTGAGATGGAGTCTCACTCTGCCACCAGGCTGGAGTGCAGTGGCACACTGTCAGCTCACTACAACCTCCACCTCCCAGCGCTCAAGGGGTTCTCCTGCCTCAGCCTCCCAAGTAGCTGGGACCACAGCTAAACGGCACCATGCCCAGCTAATTTTTGTATTTTTAGTAAAGATGAGGTTTCACCATGTTTTCCAGGATGGTCTCGATCTCCTGACCTTGTGATCCATCCACCTTGGCCTCCCAAAGTGCTGGGATTACAGGCATGAGTCACTACGCCCGGCCCAGGCTACAGATTGTTTACAAACTAAGTTAGGTTGCAGTTTGCTTTGTAGGGATTCAAAGTATCGAGGCATCTTAGGTAAAACATAATTCAATTTAACAATACAAATATGTTTTACTAAACTCATGTATGTGAAAATCAAAACATCCTGAGATCCAGGCACCTCATATACTGCAGAAAGTAGAATCTCACATCAAATTAAGATACAACTAAAAAAAGAAAAGTGGAAATGTAAAATGATACAGCAACTATGAGACACAGTACTGACAATCCTCAAAAATTTAAAAGCAAATGTACCATATTATCCAGCAATGCTGCTTCTAAATATACATTCAAAGAATTGAAATCAGGATCTTAAAAAGATATTCACAACTCCATCTGTACTGCAGCACTATTCACAATAGCCAAGATATGGAAACACTTCAAGCATTCATTAATGGATGGATCCAGAAAATCTGTACACACACACACACACGCGCACACACACACACACACACACAATGGAATATTATTTAGCCTTAGAAAGGAATTCTTGCCATTTGTAACAACATGGGTGAATCCCTTGGACATTATGCTAAGTAAAATAAACCAGTAAGAGAAGGAAAACTATTGCATGATTCCACTTATATGAGGTATCTGTAACAGTAAACTCATAGAAGCAGAGAACACAATCATGGTTGTGAGGGGATGAGGATGGTGGAAGAAATGGGGAGTTGTTCTTTAATGGGTATAGTTTCAGTTATGTTAGATGAATAAATTCTAGCGATCTGCTATATAGCATAGGAACTGTAGTTAACAATAAGGTATGGTGTGTGTCAGAATTTGTTGAGGGTAAGTCTCAAGTTAAGTGTTTTTATTTGCAAAAAAAAAAAAAAAAAGGAGGAGGAACATAAGGAAACTTTGGGAGGTAATGCATATGTCTATTATCTTGATTGTGGTAATGGTATCACAGATGTTTGCATATGTCCCAAATCATAAAATTGTATGCAATAAATATGTGCAATTATTTGTCTATTGAATATACCTTAATAAAGCTATTTAGAAAAGGAAATCTATGACTATTGCCTGATAGGTTAAGTCTTATTCGAATGTGGAACTGTTCTAAATCAATTGGGTATTATTTATTTTCAAAATCTATTAAAAACTTGAAATTCTAATAACTTGATATCAAAAGTATTAAATATAACACTTAGGGGAAAATTGCTTTTATTATAAAGCTTGAAAAGACTTAAAACTCACAATTGAGTTATATATGCTTTAAAAAGGTGTTTAATTACTGTACCAATTCACTCTTTACTATTTTGGGTGAATAGAGTAGCTAACAGATATGAAGGTGGAATGAGTTAAAAAAGAGAGAGAGAGAGAGTTCTACTGTTTTCATTTAATCCTCAGTAAATAATAGGTGCCAAACAAAATATTGGAAACCCGAACCATCAAACAGCATAGATGGTTCTGATCTAATATTGTTATGGTTTAGACAAGAAATGATGTGCTATTGTGTTTCCTGTGTTCAGATTATTCAGTATAAACCAGGGTTTCGTTGTTAAATAAAGTTCATAAACAAAGGGAGACACTAATACAGAAAAAAAAATCACCTAAAATGTTTTGGCAAGATTGGGTAAATTATGGCCTCATGGGTTTATCATTTCAGATAAAGAGTGGTGGAAACCAAAATGTCATTAAACACTGAATTTTTAAGAAATATTCAGGTTTTATCCTTTGGTACTAATGCATTGTATAAATTCATAATTTTCTCTAATGGCCTCTGCATTTCTCATTTCCTTTACACAGTGGGGAATTATCATTTTTGCAGTCTTATTCTGAAATAGAACTTTGGATGCAAGAAAAAAATATATAATCTATTTTCTTGAAGAATGAAAAAATAGAATTATTCTGTTATTTCTACATTTTCTCCAAATGTAAGTCATATCCCACTCATAGGTATTCAAGAAGAAAACCTATGAGTTTGTGTGTATGAAACAAAAGAACCTATATAATTTGGTCAGTAGAATTCTGCTTCTGTAAGAGCAAGACAGAGAAGTGTGGAGGTCAGTTCCCAGAAGCAAACAGGAAATATCCTTCATACAATGTTGGCTGATGTTGCCACATTGATACACAAAGCCAATTGAACAGGTTACTGACTTCTCAACTGTAATCTGAAACCTCACATCACACATAGATCAAACATATTTCTTTTTTGTACTTTCAAGGTTTGAGAGATTTTAGTGAAATTTTCTTTTTATGTACTTTGTGTGGCCTTTGTTTTTGGAATCTGCCACAATATCAAAAATATCAAAATGCCAAAAAATTAAGGCCAAAGCGTATTATAAACAAAATATATTTCCCAAACATTTTCTTTTCTTTTGATACAGGGTCTCACTCTATCACCCAGGATGGCATGCAGTGGTATGGTCACAGTTTACTGCAGCCTCAACCTCTTATGCTCAAACAATCTTTCTGCCTCAGTCTACCAAGTAGCTGGGACTATAGGTGCACACCACCAAACCCCACTAATTAAAAAAAAAATTGTAGAGACAGGATCTCACTCTATTACCCAGGCTGATCTCGAACTCCTGGGCTCAAGCAACCCTCCTGCCTTAGTCTCCCAAAGTGCTGGGGTCACAGCCTTGAACCACCATGCCTGGCCTCCAAACATTTTCTTCATCTGCTATATATCCAGATTCTATGGGCTTTCTAGATAGCCCAACAATAATGAAATTTTTAATATGATTTCCTGCTATATATAATTTTAAGAAAAGATTTTTTGTTGTTGTTCTGAGACAGGGTTTCACTCTGTCACTCAGGTGGGAATGCAGTGGTATAATCACAGCTCACTTCAGCCTTCAGCTCTCAGGATCAAGCGATCCTCCCACCCAAGCCTCTCGAGTAGCTGGAACTACAGGTGCATGTTACCACATCAGGTTAACGTTTTTGTGAATTTTTTGTAGAAATGGGGCTTCTCCATGTTGTCCAGGCTGATCTCGAACTCCTGGGCTTAAGACATCTGCCCACCTCAGCCTCCTAAAGTGCTGGGATTACATGTGTGAGCCACCACATCAAACCAAAAAGATTTTAATTTACACTAATATGAAGAACGTGAATGTGTATACTATAGAAGACCTTCAAATAAATTTAGTTGCCTTTCTTTTAATACACATAAACATGGAAGTTCATACATACACACACATGCACACACACATTACACGAAGATTTATGGGCTAGCTTTGGAATATAGTTAACTGTTATTTTAAATAATTTTCAAATATTATAATATTTTAAAATTAAATGGACAAATTGTGGTATATCCTGCACATGTCATTAAACACAATATTAAATGATTGTCAATGGATTTACTTGAGTGTTCAGATTTAGATACCCACAGATCTGATTACCAAATAGCTAACTTATTCTTTCCAGTATATTGGAGAAAATTGAGAAAATGTCTCTACTTTTTGTATGACTCCAAAGAATTAATTTCTGTCTTTTTATGTTTATTCCTTTCTGCTAGCCTAGGAAAATAAAAATTCCAAACAAATCAGGAGCAGATGTTTTTTGCTGACTTCCAATTGGTGAAGCAGTTCAATTCTGGAAATAAGATAGCTTCGTGCACTTTTTTCCCCTTCATTTGGCTGATGGTCTCTTTCTATTGTTGAATTGAAATCCATTCTTTCCTTGAGGGCCTATTCCTATCTCTAATGCTGAAGTGTGAATGGTTTATAATAAGCCAGGGCAGGGGTTTTATTCTACAGCTGTTTTCAGTTATTCAAAACCACAGTGCATGTAAGAGAAAATACTAACCTTGGACAATGTCATTGCTTCCTCCCAGCCCCCAATCCATTATTACCGGCGAGCCATTGTGCAGATTCCGCTACTGTAAGCAATCTGCTCTAGCTATAATCATGGCTATTCTGTCCCCTAACAAGCACACTAAGTCCATTCCTTCCAGCAACTGGTTGTTCTATTCAATCTAGTTAGTTTTTATGATGCAATCTTCTGAAAATATTGCTTGCTTAAAACAAGAAAATGAACAGATATTTGAATTGTAGATGCTTGTTTGCAGTTACATCATGGAATGAAAATAAAATCAATATGTCATTATAAAGGAATGTCTAGCAAAAGATACCAGACATGTGTAAACAAATGTGAACTACCAAAAGATTGCTTGAGACAAGGGTAACATTACCTCATAACTATAGGACAGTTTGTATTGGATTATGATATGAATCCAAATAAAACAAACTGTATAGCTTTTCAAAGGACAGACAAGTCATTATTTTTAATTACAGAAGGAGGGAGATGTAGAGGGAAGAAATATAAAACAAACTCTTAACAATGTGTATAAAAATTACTTTGACTTCAATAGAGGAACATTTTGTAGCTGTGGTTTGCCATAGACTGCAGAAAACATCCTGCTTGGTGGATTATTTTCATTTATATATCTAATAATACAAACGTATTACTATAATTATTGTCATTATTGAAGGAGTTAAATGGTTAGACAACATTCAAGCACTGTTTCTGCATGTCTTGTGAGCAAGATACTTTGTCCTTTATCATCTCTTTAAAGATGTTCGTATAGCAAATTGCCTTGGGAGATGGAAACAGCTCCAGCACCAAGGGAAGGTGATTTATTGGATTTTATATGAATACTTTCCCTCCAGATAAAAGGGCAATATGGATTATTACCTATTATAAAAGATTTAGGTTCCTTAAACAAAGTGTTTCCCTGGTATAATGTCACACATTATAGTGTGTAGGTGGCATATGGTCCATTCTGTGGCATTCTGTGAGAATTGGAACTTTTGGAAAGGATGCAAGAATGCTGATATTCTGGCTACTGCGATTTCTCTGAGTCATAAACTGGACTTTATCTTTGATCAAGGAGTCTTGTGTCTTCTACCAGCATCCACAAAAATGTGGAGGACTGATTTGTTGGCTTGAAATTAGGGTAAAATCTCAGATCCTTCATGGTTCTTGATAGTCAATATTCAGAAATAAAGAAGATTAGAATTAGTGTCACAAAAAGGAGGTATAGTAGTGCCACATTTTGAACTGGGGGGACTTTGAAAATATTGGCCCTCTTAAGATGGTCAAGGTACATCTACCTAAATTACATTTTGTTCCACTCCACAGGAAAATAAATGTATGCAAACGACACTTACACAAGATGTGTTACTACATATTACCTTTTTCCATGCTAATCCTCTAAACAAACTTGCTTAGAATCATCAAGTTGCCACAATGCAGTCAATATCCATTCACTTTCATCTTTAGCCCTTTAACGTATAAGAATTATAAGATGTTAATGAATTATAAATAGGTTATGGAAGAGAATCAGGAGCAGGTATACATGGAAAAGTGAGAGATGAAGCAACAACAATTATTTAGATTTATCAGGCTTATCTATTGAGATACTACACAATTTATGTACCTGACCTAAAAAGAAAATTAAACCTGTGTAATCCTGGAGATGAGGAAATTTATAATTAAGTATTTACAGTAATACAAATTAAGTCTGTATACAACACTACAAAACAAGCATTTCTGTTTTATGGGTGAATAAGATGATACTCCAGAAAAATTAAGGAAACATACTTAAAAGGCTTTCACTTTCACATGGAAGAAATGAAAATTTGGCCTCATTTTTGTTGTACTTAAATCCTCAAGTGTTTTGATACTATTTCACTATAAGAAATGTAAGAGCAGAACACAGGATTGGCTGATTCAGATTCAAGTCAGTGTTGCAAAGATAAAGCAGCTATAACAGAAGTATATACTGAACACAAGTATATTAAACATCAGTGTATACAGTGACCTGCATTCAGCCACCTGGCTCCATCACAGCAAATATAAACATACAAAACAGATTACAAGAATTGAAATGCCCACTTCAAAGTAGCTTAAAGAACTGAACTCAGGAACACATAGGAACAACTCTCTGGGGATTCTCTGAAATACTTTCATGAGGAACTGGCCTTTCTATAATTGTTGGATAGAGAAAAATAGAGACAGGGTCTTACTATTGTTATTGTGGCCCTGGTTTTACTAGTTAATTCTGGTGGCTGGGGAAACAAAGAGTTATGTCTCTCTTTCCCGTCTTCTCCAATTGATCATAAGATTTTAAGGGTAAGGTCTCTGTGTTAGTTATCTGTGTACTCCCAGCAAGTAATACAGTAATTGTCCCATAACAGTTACTAATTAAATGTTTAATAAATTAATTAATAATAAGTGAAACATTAAAAAAAACTAAAGAGAAGGTTAATTATGACAGAAAATATGAGTGATGGAAAAGTATTTATCAACAGTAAATACATTAAACAGAAAATAACCAGGAAACTTGTTTTCTATTATCTCAGAGCTTAATAAAATCGTAATTTAAAGTTAAAAACTTACTTTAAATAATTTTAAAACTACCCAACTTTTGATTGAGGAAAAATCAAGGCAAAGGAGAAAAAAATGAATATTTATATACTAGATTTTTTTGCTTGATGGATCAGTGATCAGTATTTGCCATGCAAGAGATATTCTTAATGATATAATTGCATTACATTAGATTTATCTTTTTTATAATTAGAAAGTTTTCAGCAAGCATAGTTTACTCATGACAAGCTAATCTGTGTCATGAGTAACTTTGAGGATGCTATATGACATAGGGTTATATAAAGATAATTCAATAATGCTACAGCCAAGAACTGTAACAAAATCTGGCCGAGAAGAATGAAACACAAACTAATAGTAATAATGCCGTGTCCAGGACAATGAATAAGCTCAGTACAGAGGAAAGAGTGGCACCAGTGCATCAAAAAAGCTCTTTAGATGAGATAATGCTGGAGATGAATCACTAAACCCAGGACAAAATGGTTTTCACCTACACAGTTTCATACCTAAATATTTTCACTTCTCCACAAGAGACCCTATTTGTAAACACGTACAATCCCTTTAGGCCCTCCTCATCCCCTCCAGCAGAGCACATTCAAATCCATTTTATCTTTGGAATTTTCACAGAATCCTTGAAAATGTGTGTGCATGTTGGGAGGGAGTTAGGGAAATAGTAAGAATTATTACTGGTTTAATAGTAAGAAAAGGAAAACATAGTAAGAAAAAGGACATTAGCAAGGTGTTGGAATAGGAGTTCCCTAGCTCTAGCCCTCTCAAGTCAATCCAACTAACAACTGTCTACAGATAGTAATTTATTCATAAATATTTCAAACTCAGAAGTGAGGCTGATACAAACTTTCAAAACGCAGAACTGAGAAAAGCTGCATTAGAACATTAAGACATAGTTTCACCTTGACCATGCCTCCCACAAACCGGCACAGCACCAGAGAGAATTCCCCTGGGCTCATAGTTTTGACAATGGAAAAACAGAGCTGAAAGCAGACATCTAGCATCCCCAGAATTCTTGAAAAATTCATAGTAGGCCGATTTCTGTATAACTTGTCCTTGACTGTTTTTGGTTGCTGTAACAGAATACTACAGACTGGATAACTGATGAAGAAATGATATTTATTTCTGATAGTGCTGGAGGCTGAGAAGTTCAAGATTAAGATTCCATATCCAGTGTGGGCCTTTTTGCTGTGTCATAACATAAAAGAGGGCATCACATGGTGAGAAGGCAAGAGCTTCTGTGTTGGCACAGGTCTCTCTTCCTTACCCTATAAATCCACAAGTCTTGTTGAGATGTCTCACCCTGATTACTTTATCTAATACTAATTACCTACAAATAGCTTCACCTTCAGATACCATCAACATATTAATTTGAGTATTAAGTTTCCAGTATGTGAAAATGACAGATGCATTCAAAACATAGCACACCTCAAAGAAAATATTGGCAGTATCAGCATGTGTAGGCCACCAGGGGCCAGCCAGAAACCAAGAAGGGAGATGGAGTTAACAGTGCCTGGACTTTGGCAGTGGCTCTCCATTCCAGCCGACAGAGGTGCCTCACTAAACAAAGCAGGCAAGAGAATCACGGTACAGAAGGCGTGGCCACAGGTCTGCCAGGCTCTAGTTCTTAGTCAGGTTTTCTGCTGAATCTCTGTCCCCTGCATAAGCCTTCTCCAGGCCAGGAGACAAGCGTATGTTTGTGCATATCTGAAACAAGAAAATAAAATTACAAGCCTATATCTCTGACAATAATAGATGCAAAAATCCTCACAAAAATACTAGCAAACTAATTTCTACAACACATTAAGAGTCACACTAATCAACTGAGACTTATCTCTACGGTACAAGAATTGCTTTTCATTTGCAAGTCAATAAATATGGTATACCAAATTAACAGGATAAAAAATGAAAATGGTACAATTAATAGACACATAAAAAGCATTTAAAAAAACTAACATTCAGAGAAAACTCTCAAAAATACGTATATAGGAAATGTATCTCAGTACAATAAAGGTCATATATGCAAGCCCACGGCTAACATACTCAGCAGTAAGAAAGGTGAAAGATTTTCCTTTAAAATCAGGACAAAGACAAGGATTCTCACACTCTCACTATTTCTTTCCAACATAATACTAGAAGTCCAAGTCAGATGAATTAGACAAGGGAGTGAAAGAAAAGACATCCTAATATGATATGCAGATGTGAAAATGTCATTGTTTGCTAATTCCATCATTTTGTATATGGAAGACTCTAAAGATCACACAGGCACGCACGCACAGAAAGGGCGAGCCAGGGGAGAGAGAGAGTGCGAGGAGAGACTGTTAGAACTGACAAACAAGTTTAGTAAAGTTTTAGGATAAAAAAATCAACATAAAAATGAATAGCATCGCTATACACTAAGAAGAAACTGACTATCTGTGTTAGGCTGATCTTGCATCACTGTAAAGAAACACCCGAGACTGGAAATGTATAAAGAAAAGGGGTGTAACTGGCTCACAGTTCTGCATGGTATACAAACACAGCTCTTGCATCTACTACCTTCTGGGGAGGCCTCAGAGAGATTTTACTTATGATAGAAGATGAAGCAGGAGCAGCCATATCGCATGGTGGGAGCAGGAGCAAAAACAAGAGAGAGTATGGTGGGGGAGGTGCTACAGACTTTTACGTGACCAGATCTTGCAAGAACTGCAAGAACTCCCTATTACAAAGATAGCACCAAGTCATGAGGGATCCGTCTCCATGACCCAAACCAGACCATACCTCCAGCACTGGAGATTACAATTCAACAAGAGACTGAGGAAGGGACAAATATTCAAATTATATCATTCCATCCCTGGCCACTGCCGAATCTTGTCCTTCTCACATTGCAAAATACAATTCTGTCATTCCAGCAGTCCCCTGAAGTCTTAACTCATTCCAGGATTAAATTAAATAGTTAAAGCCTAAAGTCTCATCTGAGACAAGGCAAACCTTTTCCACTTATGAGTTTAAAAAATTCAAAACAAGTTACTTACTTCTAAAATATAATGTGAATACAGGCAATGAGCAAACATTCCCATTCCAAATATGAGAAATCAGCCAAAAGAAAGGGGCAAAGGGCCTTATGCAAGTCTAAAACCCACCAGGGCAGTCACTAAATCTTAAGCCTCCAAAATAATATTTGACTCCATGCCCCTCATCCAGGGCACATTGGTACAAGGGATGTACTTCTGAGGCCTTGGGCAGCTCTCTCCTCGTGGCTTTGTAGGGTGCTGTCTCAGTGGGTGCTTTCATGGGTTGGAATTAAGTACTTTGCACGTGTTTCATTCTGAGGGTCCAAGCTGTTAATTCCCTAATCTACCATTCTAGGGGCCAGAGGATAGTGGCCCTCTTCATATAACTCCAGTGGGAAGTGTTTCAATTTGGACTCTATGTGGGGCTTCCAACTTCACATTCCTGCTCCTCATTTCCCTAGGAGTGATTCTCTGTAAAACTTCACCCCTGAAACAGTCTTCTGCCTGGACATCTAGGCTTTCTCATGTATCCTCTGAAACCTGGGCAGAGGCTACAAGGCATGCGTCACTTCTGCATTCTGGGCACCTACAGGCTTACCATCACATGGAAGCTGGCAAGGGTGATGGCTTACATTCTCCAAAGTGGCAGCCCAAGCTGTGTCTGGGACCCTTTGAGCTACAACTGAAGCCAGAGCAGCGGGAATGTAAAGAACACTGTCCTGACACCATACAGGGCATCGGGGTCCTAGGCCTGGCTCATGGAACCACTTTTCCCTCCTCTGGGATTGTTATGGGAGCAGCTGCTGCAAAGGTGTTTGGAGTGCCTTCAAGGTCTTTTACCCACTGACTTGGATATTAGCACTTTGTTCCTTTTAGTTATGCATATATCTCTAGCAAGTGGTTGCTCCATAGACTGCTTGAATTCCTCTCCCAAGAAAAGCTTTTTCTTTCTCTGCCACATGGCTTGGCTGTACATTTTCCAAACTTTTATGCTCTGCTTTATTTTTAAATATAATTTCCAACTTTAAGTCATTCTTGTTTTTTTTCTTTTTTCTTGTGTGTGTGTGTGTGTGCGTGTGTGTATAAGACAGTCTTGCTGTCATCCAGGCTGGAGTACCAAGGCATGATCTTGGCCTACCACAACCTCCTCCTCCCAGGTTCAAGTGATTCTCCTGCCTCAGCCTCCCAAGTAGCACACACCACCATGCCCGACTAATATATACGTAGTAGAGGTGGGGTTTCACGATGTTGGCCAGGCTGGTCTTGAACTCCTGACCTCAGGTGATCCACCCACCTTGGTCTCCCAACTGCTGGGATTACAGGCATGAGCCACTGTGCCTGGCCTAAGCCATTCTTTTCCTTCTGCATCTGAGTACAGGCTGTTAGAAGCCGCCAGGTCATATCTCGAATGCTTTACTGCTTAGAAATTTCTTATGCTAGATACTGTAAATGATCACTTTGAAGTTCAACCTTAGGCAGAGTTCTAGAGCATGAACATGGTACAACTAAGTTCTTTGCTAAGGCATAACATGGGTGACATTTACTCCAGTTCCATATAAGTTTCTCACTTCCATCTGAGTATGTTAGCAGTGATCTTGTATATATGACCTTTATTTGATTCAGATACATTTATTACATACATATGTATGGCTCCCATAACAGCTACAGAGGCCAAGGAGGGAAAAGTGGTTTCATGAACCAGGCCCAGATGCCCTGTATGGCATCAGGACAGTGCTCTCCATATTCCAGTTGCTCTGGCTCCAGTTGCAGCTCAAAGGGCCCCAGACAAAACTTGGGCTGCCACTTGCATACATGCATAACACTATAATTTTAAAATATGTTATAAACAATTATAATAAAAGCAACATGGTGCTGGCATAAAAACAGACACATGGACTAATGGAAAATAATAGAAAACCCAGAAATGAACCCATATATTTATTAAAAAAATGATTTTCTACAAAGGTATCAAGTAGACACAATAGGAAAAGGACAAACTCTTCAACAAATGTAGAGAAGTCCAAATTAAAATCACAATTAGGTATTATCTCAGACATGTTAGAAAGGCTATGATCAAAAAGATTCAAGGTAAGTGTTGATAGGATGTGGGGCAACAACTGGAAATAGAAGCAAAGAGTGAAGTTGGACCCTTACTTCACAGCGAATATAAATAACAACTCAAAATTCACTGAAGACTAAAATGTAAGATCTGAAACTCAAAACCACTAGAAGAAAACATAGGATAATAACATTGATCTAGGCATAAATTTTTGGATACACCTCTGAAAGAACAGATGACAGTGGCAAAAGTAGACAAATGAGGTTTCATCAAACCTAAAAGCTTCTTCACAGCAAAGGATAAAACACAATGGAGAAACAACACATGGAATGACAGAAATATTTGCATGCCATATAGGTCTGACAATGGGTTAATATCAATATATAAGGAACTTAACTCAAAAGCAAAAAAAAAAAAAATAAGTCTGATATCCTTTCTTCTGCTTGGTCAATTCTTGTATATGCTTTGCGAAGTTTTCATGTTGTGTTTTTCAGCTCCATCAAGTCATTTACATTCTCTAAGCTGTTTATTCTCCTTAGAATTTTGTCTAACCTTTTTTCAAGGTTCTTAGTTTCTTTGCATTGGGTTAGAACATTCTTTTAGCTCAGAGAAGTTTGTTATTACCCACCTTCTGAAGCCTGTTTCTGTCAATTCATCAGACTCATTCTCCATTCAGCTTTGTTCCTTTGCTGGTGAGGAGTTGTGGTCCCTTGAAGGAGAAGAGGCATTCTGGTTTTTGGTGTTTTCTTCCTTTTTGCACTGGTTTCTTCATGGATTTATCTGCCTGGGGTCTTTGTAGTTGGTGTAGATGGCGTCTCTGAGTAGGTGTCCTTTTAGTGACGTTGAAGTTATTTCTTTCTGTTTTTCTAGTTTTCCTTCTAACAGTTAGGCCCCTCTGCTGTAGGACTGCTGGAGGTCCACTACAGACTCTGCTTGCTTGGGGATCACCTGTGGTGGCTGCAGAACAGTAAGAGTTCCTGCCAGTTTCTTCTTCTGTTATCTTCATCCCAGAATGGCACCACTAGATGTTAGCCTGAGCTCTCCTTTCTGAGGTGTCTCTTTGGATATGGTGGGGAAGCTGCTTGAGGAAATAGTCTATCCCTTATAAGACCTCAAGTGCTGAGCCTGGAGCTCTGTTTTTCCATTCAGCACTGCTGGGCAGGTACATTTAGGTCTGCAGCAGAACTCATAACAGTCTTTTTTCCTAGATGCTTTGTCCAGGGAATGTGGGGCTTTATTTATAAGTTCCTGACATGCTGCTGCCTTTTTTTTCAGAGATGACCTGCCCAGCAAGGAGGTAGCCTAGTCACAGTCTATCAGCAGAGGCATTGCTGAGCTGCTGTGGGGTCTGCCCAGCTGCTGTGTGAACTTCCTTATGGTTTTGTTTACAGAGGTATAGTTAGAACTGCCTTGGTAATTGTGGTTTGCCTCAGTAATGGCAGGCTGCCTCAGTAAAGACAGATTGCCTTGGTAATGGTGGAATGCTTTAGTAATGATGGACTGCCTTGTTAGTAGTAGACTGCCTCAGTAATGACTGATGTCCTTCCCCACAATGAGCTGGACCATCCAGGGTCCAGCTGAAGTTGCTGCCAAACTCTCAATCCAAAGAGTTTCAGATTGCTGGTCATTTTGGGGGTGGGATCCACTGAGCCAGATCACCTGGCTCCCTGTGTCAGCCCCGTTTTTTTTAGTTAAATGGACAACTCTGTCTCCTAGGTGTTCCAGGTGCCAGTTGAAAGGACAGCCCAGATTTGTGTGAGTTTTTGTGTGGAGACCCACAGAGCTGACTGAAACAGCTGTGCTGGAAACTCGTGGCACTTTTCAGCCTGAGAATCTCCTGGTCTGTGGAGAGTAAAAACTCATTTGGAAATGTGGTAATCATCCACCGTCTGTGTTTTTTCTCTCTGGGAACTGCATTCCAGAGATCAACTCAATGAAATAAAATGAGAAGGCAAGATTAAAGAAAAAAGAGTGAAAAGAAATGAACAAAGCCTCCAAGAAATACGGGATTATGTGAAAAGACATGATCTGCGTTTGATAGGTGTACCCAAAATGTGAGGGAGAGAATGAATCCAAGTTGGAAAACACTCTTCTGGGTATTATCCAGGAGAACTTCCCCAACCTAGCAAGGCAGGCCAACAATCAAATCCAGGAAAAACAGAGAACACCACAAAGATATTCCTCAAGAAGTGCAACACCAAGGCACATAATGATCAGTTTCAGCAGCGTTGAAATGAAGGAAAAAATGCTAAGTGCACCCAGAGAGAAAGGTCAGGTTACCTATAAAGGGAAGCCCAACAGACTCACAGCAGATCTCTTGGCAGAAACCCTATAAGCCAGAAGAAAGTGGAGGCCAATATTCAACATCCTTTAAGAAAAGAACTTTCAAACTAGAATTTCATACCAAGCCAAACTAAGCTTCATAAGTGAAGGAGAAATAAAATCCTTTATGGACAAGCAATTGCTGAGAGATTTGTCACCACCAGGCCAGCCATACAAGAGCTCCTGAAAGAAGCACTAAACATAGAAAGGAAAAACCAGTATCAGCCACTCCAAAAACATACCAAATGGCAAAGAACATCGACACAATGAAGAAATTGGGTCAACTAACAGGGAAAACAAACAGCTAGGGTCAAACCAGCAGGATCAAATTCACACAAAGTAATATTAACTTTAAATGTAAATGGGCTAAATGCCCCAATAAAAAGACACAGATTGGCAAATTGGATAAAAAGTCAAAACCAATTGGTGTGCTGTATTCAGGAAGCACATCTCATGTGCAAGGACACACATAGGCTCAAAATAAAGGGATGGAGGAGGATTTACCAAGCAAATGGAGAGCAAGGAAATGCAGGAGTTGCAATCCTAGTCTCTGATAAAATAGACTTTAAACCAACAAAGATCAAAAGAGACAAAGAAGGGCATTACATAAAGGTAAAAGGATCAATGCAACAAGAAGAGCTAACAATCCTAAATATATACGCACCCAATACAGGAGCACCCAGGTACATAAAGCAGGTTCTTAACGACCTAGAAAGAGGCTTAGACTCCCACAAAATAATAATGGGAGACTTTAACACTCCACTATCAATATTAGACAGATCAATGAGACAGAAAATTAACAAGGATATCTAGGACTTGAATTCAGATCTGGACCAAACAAACCTAATAGACATCTACAGAACTCTCCACCCCAAATCCACAGAATATACATTCTTCTCAGCACCACATCACACCTACTCTAAAGCTGACCAAATAATTGGAAGTAAATCACTCCTTAGCAAATGCAAAAGAATGGGAATTATAACAAACAGTCTCTCAGACCACAGTGCAATCAAATTAGAACTCAAGATTCAGAAACTAACTCAGAACCACACAACTTCATGTAAACTGAACAACTGGCTCTTGGATGTTGATTCAATAAAAAATGAAATGAAGATAGAAGTAAAGATGTCCTTCAAAACCAATGAGAACAAAGACACAACATACCAGATCTCTGGGACTTATTTAAAGCAGCGTCTAGAGGGAAATTTCTAGCAATAAATGCCCACATGAGAAATGAACAATGACCTAAAATCGACACTCTATCATCAAAATTGAAAGAGCTAGAGGAGCAAGACCAAAAAAGCTCAAAAGCTAGCAGAAGACAAGAAATAACTAAGATCAGAGCAGAACTGAAGGAGTTAGAGACACAAAAACACCCTTCAAAAAAATCAATAAACCGAGGAACTGGTTTTTTGAAAAGATCAACAAAATAGACCTATGGCTAGTCAGATTAATAAAAAAGAAAAGAGAGAATAATCAAATAGATGAAATAAAAAACAATAAAGAGGGGATATCACCACCAATTCTACAGAAATAAAAACTACCATGAGAGATTACTACAACCAACTCTACGCACATAAACCAGTAAATGTGCAAGAAATTGATAAATTCCTGGACACTTGTACCCTCCCAAGACTAAACCAGGAAGAAGTAGAAACCCTGAATAGACCAATAACAAGGGTGGAATTTGAGGCAGCAATTAATAGCCTATCAACCAAAAAAAGCCCAGGTGCAGATAGGTTCACAACTGAATTATACCACACAAAGAGGAACCTGTACCATTCCTTCTGAAACTATTCCAAACAATCCAAAAAGACAAAATCCTTCCCAAATCATTTTATGAGACCAATATCATCCTGATACCAAAACCCAGCAAAGAGTCAACAAGAAAAGAAAACTTCAGGCCAATATCCATGATGAACAGAGATGCAAAAATCTTCAATAAAATACTGGCAAACCGATTGCAAGAGCACATACAAAGCTTATTCATCATGATCAAGTTGTCTTCACCCTGGGGATACAAGGCTGGTTCAACATATACAAGTCTATAAATGTAACCCAACACATAAACAGAAGCAAAAACAAAAACCAAACGATTATCTCAATAGATGCAGAGAAGGCCTTCGAAAAAATTCAACAGCACTTTATACTAAAAACTCTCAATAAACTAGGAATTGATGGAACTTATCTCAAAATAATAAAAGCTATTTACAGAAAACCCACAGCCAATATCATATTGAATGGGCAAAAACTAGAAGCATTCCCTTTGAAATGTGGCACTAAACAAGACTAAACTAGACAAGGATGCCCTCTCTCACCACTCCTTTTCAATATAATATTGGAAGTTCTGGCCAGAGCAATCAGGCAAGAATAAGAAATAAAGGGTATTCAATTAGGAAAGGAGAAAATCAAATTGTCTCTATTTGCAGATGACATGATTGTATATTTAGAAGACCCCATCATCTCAGCCCAAAAGATCCTGAAACTGATAAACAACTTCAGCAAAGTCTCAGGATACAAAATCAATGTGCAGAAATCACAAGCATTCCTATACACCAGTAACAGACTAAAAGAGAGCAAAATCAAGAGCGAACATCCATTCACAATTGCTACAAAGAGAATAAAATACCTAGGAATACAACTAACAAAGGATGTAAAGGACCTTTTCAAGGAGAACTACAAAACGCTGCTCAAAGAAATAAGGGAGGACACAAACAGAAGAGAAAACATTCCATGGTCATGGTTAGGAAGAATCCATATTGTGAAAATGGCCATACTGACCAAAGTTATTTATACATTGATCATTATCCCCATCCAGCTACCTATGACCCTCTTCACAGAACTGGAAGAAACCTCCTTAAACTTCATATGGAAACAAAAGAGAGCCCACATAGCCATGACAATACTAAGCACAAAGAACAAAGCTGGAGTCATCACACTACCTGACTTCAAACTATACAAGGCTACAGTAATCAAAACAGCATGGTACTGGTACCAAAACAGAGATATAGACCAATGGAACAGAACAGAGGCCTCAGAAGCAACACCAGACATCTACAACCATCTGATCTTTGACAAACCTGACAAAAACAAGTAATGGGGAAAGGATTCCCTGTTTAATAAACGATGTTGGGATAACTGGCTAGCCATGTGCAGGAAACAGAAACTGGACCACTTCCTGACACCTTACACAAAAATTAACTCCAGATAGATTAAAGACTTAAACATAAGACCTAACACCATAAAAACCCTAGAAGAAAACCTAGGCAAAGTAATTCAGGACATAGGTATAGGCAAGGACTTCATGACTAAAACACCAAAAGCATTGGCAACAAAAGCCAAAATTGACAAATGGGATCTAATTAAACTCCAGAGCTTCTGCACAGCAAAAGAAACATCATTAGAGTGAACTGGTAACCACCAGAATGAAAAAAATATTTTGCAATCTACCCATAAGACAAAGTGCTAATATCCAGAATCTACAAAGAACTAAAACATATTTACAAGAAAAAAAACAAACAAGGCCATTCAAAAGTGGGCGAAGGATATGAACAGACACTTTACAAAAGAAGACATACATGAGGCCAACAAACATCAAAAAATGCTCATCATCACTGGTCATTAGAGAAATGCAAATCAAAACTACACTGACATACCATCTCACACCAGTTAGAATGGCCATCATTAAAAAACCTGGAGACAAAAGATGCTGGAGAGGATGTGGAGAAATAGGAATACTTTTACACTGGTGGTGGGAGTGTAAATTAGTTCAACCATTGTGGAATAAAGTGTGGTGATTCCTGAAGGACCTAGAAATAGAAATTCCATTTGACCCAGCAATCCCATTACTGGGTATATATCCAAAGGATTATAAATTGTTCTACTATAAGGACACATGCATACGAATGTTCATTGCAGTACTCTTTACCATAGCAAAGACCTGGAACCAACCCAAATGCCCATCAATGATAGACTGGACAGGGAAAATGTGGCACATATACATCATGGAATACTATGCAGCCATCAAAAACGATGAGTTCATGTCCTTTAAAGGGACATAGATGAACCTGGAAACCATCATTCTCAGCAAACTGACACAAGAACAGAAAATCAAACACCACATGTTCTCACTCATAGGTGGGTGTTCAACAATGAGAACACATGGACACGGAGGGAAGGATCACACACAGGGGGAAATAGAGGAGGGACAGTGGGGTGGGGATTTGGGGAGAGATAGCATGGGGAGAAATGGCAGATATAGATGATGGGGAAGAAGGCAGCAAATCACACTGCCATGTGTGTACCTATGCAACAATCTTGCGTGTTCTTCACATGTACCCCAAAACATAAAATGCAATTTTTTAAAAAAAGAAAATATGTACAGAAAAGGAAACTCTTGTATAGTGTTGCTGGTACTGTAAATCAATACAGCCATTATGGAATATGGTATGAAGAATCCCCCAAAACCTTGAAATGGAAATTCTATATAGTCCAGCAATCCCACTTTATTTATATCCAAACAAAATGAAATCCAAATGAAGTAAAACATGTCTTATAGAGTATCTGCATTCCATGTTAACTACTTTATAATTATCACATTATTCATAATCACAAGGCACGGAATCAAAGTGCTAATCAACAAATGAATGATGAAGTAAAGGTAGTATGTACACGTAATAGAATACTATTCAAACTATTAAAAAATCTGTTATTTGAAACAACAGGTAAGCTTGGAGGACATTATACTAAGTAAAATAAGCCAACCACAGGAGTATCACATAATCTGACTTACATGCGAAATTTTAAAATGTCAGTCTGACAGAACGAGAGAGTAGAATGGTGGTTACCAGAAGCTGAGACGAATTGGGGAGATGGGGAATTGTTGGTCAAAGGATAGAAATTTTCAATTAGACAGCAAGAGTAAATTTTTGAGTTCTATTGCACAGCAGGTGACAGTATGTAATGAAAATTTGTTGTGTATTTCAAAATTTTTCAGAGTAAATTTCAAAAATTTTACCATAAAAATGATGACTATGTGAAGTGATAGATATGTTAACTTGATTTCATCGTTTCACATTGTGTACATATATCAAAACATCACATTCTATTCTGTAAACATTTACAATGGTTTTATAAGTAAAATTAATATTATTTTTAAACAGAAATAAAAATAGGAAAGTCATATAATTTGAATAATCCGAACACCTGTTAAATTTTTAAAATTATTTATTTAAAAAGGTGAATTTAAATTCTATGAGACAGATTAGGCAACTATTTCTGAAACTAATCCTTAGACGTCTGGATATTTATCGAACCTGTTTGACCTAAATGCTGGAGGTTATATGTGGGAAAAGTTTATAAACCCTAGCCTCCTCTTTTACGTATCAGGGCTCTCCGTCTTGTTTGTTTTCTATATTGTATTTCTTTTTAATATTTTCTAAAAATAAATATCCGATAATATCCAAAGCTTGAAGTTTAGTATCTGAAGAAAAACCTCTCTATTGTCACATTTCTGAAAAATTTCCCCATTCTGAAATTTTTCTCAATAAACAATACATAAAGATTGATTAGTTTTGTAATCTACTTTTGATTATTTAAGAAGTGATCATGATGGGACCTCAAATACACACATGTATATGTTTGTTTGCATGCATGTTTGTTTATACCACAATAGCTCTCATTTTTGTCATATGCAAATTCTTCAATAATATATTAACAGTTTATCTTTCTACATGCTGCACACAGGCTGTAGTAACAAATAGACCAAATTTAACTCGATTTATTCCATTTAATCCTGATAATATGATATAAATTGATACTTGATTCAGGACAAATACAATGTATGACAACACAGATTTTCTAACTGGGGAAATCTCAGAAATAGCAAGACATATTAGGTAATGACTTGTAGAAACAAATGTATCGTTTTCAATTTCTAGTTAATACTATGTAATAAATGTACTTTTTAGTTTTTTAACTAAAATTGAGGATTCCAAGGAAGGGTTCTTGGAACACGGTGGAGTAGAGTACCAGATATATGTCTTCCCACCTAGATAACTGCAGTTTGGGAAACAGATGAAATGAAAAAAGCCATAGGAAAACAAAACCTTAAATGACTTAATTACATATAATTGGAAAGCCTGAGTAGAACTATAATAAGTGATGAGATTGAATCAGTGATCAAAATGTTCTAAGAAAAAAAAGCCCTGAACCTGATGTGTTCATGGATGAGGTCTACCAAACTTAAAAGAAAAACTAACACTAATCCTTCTCAAACTTTTCCCAATAATCAAAGGGGAGGAAAAGCTTACGAATTCCTTCAGTTAGGCCACTATTATCAAAGAGACACAAAGATACAACTCGAAAATAATATGACAGATCAATGTTTTTTGTGAATATTGAAGCAAAAATCCTCAACAAAATCCTAGCAAACCAAATTCAGCAGCTTATTAAAAGGATTATCTAAGATGGCCAAATGGGATTTGTTATTGGAATGGAAGGATGATTGAACATAGGAAAATTGATCAATGTAACAAGTCACATTAACAGAAAATAGAAAAAGAATAATAAAGATCATCTCAATTTTTGCAGAAATAGGATTTGACAATAGTCAACTCCCTTTCACAAACACTCAACCAACTATAAACAGACATGAAATACTTAAATATAATAAAATCTTATATATGAAAAACCTATAGTGAGAAGTATATCAATTGTGAAAAGCTAAAAATATTTTTCCTAAGGTCAAAAACCAGGCAAAGATGCTCCCTTTGCTACTCCTATTCAACATAATACTGGCAATACTAGCCAGAGAAATTAGGCAGAAAGAGAAAGAAAAGTCAACAAAACTGGGAAGGAAGAAGTAAATTTATTTCTACCTACACATGATATTGTATCATGTTTAGAAAATTCTAAAGCTTCAAGAAAAAAATCTATTAGAACAAAAAATGATTCCAGCCAAGCAGCAGGAAAATAACTCAACACACAAAAATAAGTTGCATTCTATTAAGTAGAAACACATAATCTAAAAAGAAAATCACAAAAGCCATTTCACTTATAATAGCATTAAAAAGAATAAAACACTTATGAATTAACTTAAACAAGGATTAACTGACATGAATGCAAAGACTTGTGTAGTGGAAACAAACATTACTGAAGGAAATTTAAAAATATATTAATAAATTAAGTTGTATACACTCTTTAAAAAATTTAATATCGTTAGGATGTCAAGAGCACCCAATCTACAAATTTAATGCAACCCCTTTCAAAATCTTAATTACACTTTTTTTTCAGAAATAGAATAACCATTTCTATAATTTATATGGATTTTCAAGTAACCCTAAATAGCAAAACAATCTTCAAAAACAACAAAGTTGAAGTAATACTTCCTGATTACAAATTTTGCTACAAAATTCTGTTATCCAAACAGGGTGACACTAGAATAAAAACAAACATACAAAAAAAATTATTAAAAAAAAAAGAAAGAAAAAAAAAAAAAACTCTCTTGCATATGGTCAAATGATTTTGTTAAAGATCCCAACAACATTTTAATGCCGAAAGGACAGTCTGTTCAATAAATGTGGTGAGAAAACTGGATGTCCACAAACTAAACAAGGAAGTTAACCCCCTACCTAACACTGTATACAAAAATAAACTGAAGATGAATCAAATACCTAAGTACAACAAATAAAAGCATAAACCTTTTTTAGGAAAACTGGACAAAAGCTTCAGTATATTGGATTTGTCAATGATACTTTGGATATGAAACCAAAAGGCACAAAGCAAAAGAAAAAGTTGACAAATAGAACTTAATCTTTTTAAATAAGCATCAAAAGGCACTATATACACATAAGAAGGCAACCTACACAATGAGAGAAAATATCTCCAAATCCCGTAACTGAGAAGAACTTCAGGTTTAGAAGATATGCACAACTACTAAAACTCAACAATGAAAACAACCAACCTGATTCAAAAACCGGCAAAGGCTAGGCGTGATGGCTCATTCTTGTAATTCCAGCATTTTAGGAGGCTGGCATGGGAGGCCAAGGATTTGAGACCAGCCTGGAAAGACACCAAAACTCCCATCTCTATTAAAATTAAAAACATTATTCAGGCATAGTGGCCTGCTCCTGTATTCCTAGCTACTTGAGAGGCTGAGGTGAGAGGATGACTGAAATCCAGGAAGCTGAGACTGCAATGAACTAGGATAGCACAACTGTACTCCAGCTTGGGCGACAGGGAGATCCTGTATCTTAACATACATACATATATACATACATAAATGACTAAAATATCCATTTCTTCAAAAGAAACATGCAACTGGCCAAAAACACATGAAAAGATGCTCAATATCACTAATCGTTAGGCAACGGTATATCAAATCTGCAATGAGATTCCATTTCACACCCACTAGCATACCTATTAAAAAATCAGAAAATAACAAGTGGCTTTTAAACATATACATCCTGCTTTACAAAACGAAGTTGAATATTAGGTATCAGGAGATCTGTATTCGTTTAGACAACATAATCGTAAACTGTTTTTGAAACACAATTATAACTCCACCATCTTAACAATTCCTCACAGAGTAAGTCCAAGAAGATAGCCAAATCTCACTGACTTTGCTCCAAAATTATTGCACTAAAATACAGAGGATACTGTTTATACAGAGATTCAAAATAAGTAATAGTAAAACTAGGCTTTTAACCATTCTTTGTTTATCCACATCCCCAAATTTTCAAGTAATTATTAAACCTAAAATTTTTAAACAAGGTATTAAAGTTCACCTGAGTTAAAATTGTTTTCAAATTAAAATTTTTAATTTCTAGCTGTTCTATTGTAGAATACATTCAGAAGCTCTTCCAAGACAATATCTTCCATTTTTCACTTCTTTCTAGGCAAATTGATCAGTGGTGTTTTGAGGATTGGCTGTGTGCCCAGTTTCCACAAATGCCAAAGACTTCTGTGCACCAACTTAATTAAAATTGACTGCTTGTTTTAGGCAGAAGAAACAGACTGAATGCTGGATAGTTCTAAAGAGTGATTGAACAATTTAAGCAAACGGAATAACCTGTCTTCAGGCTAAAGAATAAAAATACTTTATTATGTTGTGTTTGCTCAAATAAAAAGCTTTCAAAATGTTGTTTTTAATTGAAAAACATGAAATATATACCCTAGTCACACTGAAAATGCTATATTACTCATAAAAAAACACAAATATGTAAACTATCACTTTCACAAAACCTATAAATCAGACATTTTGATGGTCTGAAAATATTTGCTTAGGTTACCAATATATGCTAAATTTCCTGGACTACTTTCTGTATAAAAAGGCACACTTTCTAAAATTATGTTCATATGTGTTATCAATGAACATCTAATTTTAAAGGAGAGACAAAATTCAGAAGCTTAGGAATACTCAAGCAAACTTATTTTTAATACAGTGAATTGGTAAATACTGAACTGACTTTTAAATAATACTCTAATTGCTTATGGAAATTCTCTGGATTCTTTTGCACTAAAGGCAGTTACCAATTTACATATTTAAGATATGATGTTAACATGGCTTAATGAGCTGAAGCTTGATTCCATAACCAGAGTTTGGTCACTTTTGAGGCAAGAAATGGAAGACTGTTAACATGTACTGAGAGGCTACTAATCAGCAGGGACACCATCAGTTACAGGGTATTTATTGTCTAGTATTGCTTTTAATTTCCTCCACAACACTATGACATGAATATTCACGTGCATATTTTACAGATAATAAAACAGAGAAACAGAAATGGAAAGTGACTTTATCAATGCCAGAAAACTGTTAGGATTAATGAATTTGTATGACTTAGTATTAATTATTTATTTTTAGTTTGAATGAGTCCCTGAATTCATTCTTTTCAGATTGTTTAACTGTTAGTTATGTAGAATGAATTCTTAATGTGGATACCCTAAAGATCCAATGAGATTTACTGTCAAGAACCAATAAGCTGCATGAAGACAAATGCTTCCTAATTGCCAATTTCTTTATTCACTTATTCATCAAACATATTTGAGTGCTTTTTTGATGCAAAGCATTATGTTAAGTACATACTTAGTTGGATAATGCTGATAATAATATTAATTATGATAGTATTGATGTTAAGGCAAAATCTTTAGAAAAACAGTTGTAGTCAAATTCCATTTTCTTTAGCTGACTACAGAAAGAACTTAATATAAGGAAATGTAGATTTTGCAGAAAAAGGAAGTTTAGAGCAACTGCTATAGGATTTGAGATTGTCTTGGATGTTAAAGAAGAAATTAAGAAATTAGAGACCTGGATTGGATCTCTTAAGAACTGGGGTCAATATGGATAAATGATATTCTTACCAACCACTTAGTTAGTGGAAGAACTAAAGAGGGACAAGAGTTACAGTACTAGTAAAAACAAACAAAAAATGCAGAAATTGCCTATCTTTGTCTCAAAAGGATTGTTATTTTTATAGTCATGGAGAACCTTGTCATTGTCATGTTTCTTTCAGCGTAGTAAAATGGCCTTGTCTATGTCTTGCTCTAAGAATGGCTTATGTTCTCTGGTTATCAGCTGAAATATTCTCAATAATAACTAAGGCTGTTTTTTCAGCTGTTCATTGCATGCCTAGCATTATTCTGAGCTTTTACCTGTGTTAATTTTTATCTTCATAAAAATATGTAATATAAATGCAATTATTATATTATTTAAAAAATAAAGAAGGTGAGACAGAGAAGGGATGAGCAACTTGTCCAACGTCACACACCTGATAAGTAGTAGAGCTGAACATAAATAGTAAATATTAACTTCCTTTTTCTTTCTCTTCATCATACAGTCACTGTTCATTTATATCATTATTTCTCCTAACATGACGCTATTCCTTTACTCATCAACATATCTCCAGTATAATTATTTATAGCTCATAATTTAATGGAACTAAATTAAAACTGAATTATGATTACATCATATTCCTTTATAAAAGTATTTTGTTCCCATTGGTAAGAATAAATTCTAAATTTTTGAAATTATATGCAATCCTTATATTATATATTCACACTCTTTTCCATATTCCTAACATAACTTTCTGACCATTTCATACAACAAATACTTCATTATAATAGATTTTGCCAATGGTCTTCCACCTTTCTGTATGTGCTATTCTCATTCATGTCTCAATTTCTTTTAACGGCTATTTTCTACTGTGTTAAATACGTTTGCCCATGTCTGCCTTAAAAACATAATTCAATTTTTGAGCTCAATTATCACTCTGTCTGCAATGTCATCCTCTGTACTACTCTTAAGAAATTTGTCATTTATTATTATGATTCTTCATCACTATTTTTGTAACTGACAATATTAGTCAAATGTTAGGTACCTAGTGTTCAACTAATATTATAAAATTAATGAGTAAAGAAAAAAATAAATAATATACTTAGAGGAATATAAAGGATTGCATCTATACCTATCTATCATAAGCATAAAACTCTCTGAAACGTTAAAATCTCAGCTCATGAGTAAGTAAGATTGGTGTGATCAACATTCTAATTTAGTATTTCTTTGTTCCAATGAAGATTGCCCTCAGTATTATGTTATTAGGTAGAAACACTTTGTCCAAATACTGGAATAAGTGGGCATATCTCACAAAATGGAAAAGATGGAAAGAAACTTAGACATCTTCAAAACTAAAGCCCCAATTATAATATTAAAATAGAAATATTCTAAGTCACTATTACCTGAGATAAATTTGAGTTACTAATACATGTAGGAGGAATTAAAGGAAGTTCATACATTTCCACATTATTCCCCCAACACTGCACTTCTCCCTGATTCAACAATATCCAGCGAAAAGGAAGCTGAAGGAGCTCACTTGCTCAAAATGGTGAAACCCACAGGCCATCCTCATCTCCATTCTTCCTCCCCACTGCTAGAGCTAGAATATAACCTTGTCACCAGGGCAAATTGTTTAGGAGACCAACTGTGAGAGGGAGGCTGTAATAAAAAAGTATTAATAATCTTTTATCAGTAGACCTCCAGGACTAATTATATCATGCCTTATGTATCTTTACCTCATTAACAATAAAAAAAACCAGGCCTCCTTTGTATTCCATCACTAATGTAACTTGTATCCTTTTTAGCCTCTGCATGCCAATTTTCGGCCTAGTCTTATACGCAATGCAGATCCCATGAATCCTTTTTACTAAGTCTTCTAAAGTTCACACACCATTAGCAACACCAGCTAAGCCCTCACCACTTTTCAGAATATTCCCGTTTCTCATTTTTATTGAACTTTTGACAATACTTTGATGGCATTGCATCTCTTACCTCCTTCTCTTTGGTGACTCTTTTGCCTCTTATATCCTAACTACCTTGAATCACATGCTCTCGTATTTTACCATCTTCTGGTTCTACTCGTTTCAGTATTCTCTACATCTTTACGGGACATATTTGTAACTGCTTTAATAGCCATGTCTGCTAGTTCAGTGTTTTCTCCTGATGGGGGATTGTGCATTCCTATTTTTGCCTGCTTGATAATTCTTGATTGGATGCAGGCCATAATGAGTTTTCTATTTTAGGTGCTGTTTTCTGTACTTGTATATGATTCAATTACAAGGAATTTTACTTATTTTGAGACTTTCTGTTAAATTTTGTTATGGTGAGTAAAGGGTAGTCTAATGACTGTCTAAAGAAAATTTAAAGCACTAGCAAGATGATATTCTTCTCAGGATTTTCTCCCATGCCCCATTATCACAATATCTCTCCTTCTGACTCATGAAAACACAAATTATTCCTATTTTACTGTGAATTCCTAAAACTGTTTTCCCTTCTACTTACGGGTGATGTCTTGTTCTTTCTCAATTTGTATAGTATTCTATTAAGCATGTGGATATCAGGACTCAATCAAAGAATTAAAAAATTCCTAATATCTGCAGGGCTTGCTCTCCATGTAGCATTCTCCTTTCCAATATTGTGTTCTCAAATTCTAACGATATTTAATGTCCTGAACAATGATCTCTGTCTATATAACACAGTAGGACCACATGGCTGTAATTGTGCCTACTTTCGCTATGCTAGGGCTTGGAAATGATCTGTAGGTAGCAAAAATACTGCTCTTCTGAAATTCATTTGTTTTCATTCTCTGAGGAATTACAGCCCAGTGCTGTACGTTATCCAATTTTGAAAGCCATTTTATACATGCATTTTATCAACTTTTTAAGTTGTATATCTACTCCTTCTTACTCTGTGCTGCCCAGAAGTAGTTTCTATAAATGTGTTGGTTTCAAATTTTCAGAATTTTGAGGTTCTCAGATTTTGTCATGAACCATTAATTTGTATTGTGTCTAGAGAATATGAGCTTTACATTACAGATGTTTTTAATAGCAAGATATGTTTTTAAGGTCAGCTTTATAAAATATTCCATGTGAGTTTACAATGCATGTGTATTCTGTAAATCCTAGGGGCAATGTTTGCAAACATTTTGTCCGTTTTATGCAGCTTGTTATTTGTATTTCTTTCCAAATTTTCAATAATTTGAAAAAAGTTTTTTCTGTCATTTATACTTTTAAAAAAATTGTATATCCTCATATAAAGTAAAATATTTCTTATCAGTTATTCTGATTTATGATAAAGCTGTCATAAAACATTAATTTTAAAAAATATTTTGAATACTAATTTTTAGATCTGAATTTAAAATGGCTAATTTGCTCCATTTACATTTAACACAATTATTGACAAAGATATATTTCTAAAATGTTATTTGTTGCTTTCCATTTAAGCTGCTTGTTTGTATCCCTATTTCCTCCTGACATGTTTTAAATTACTTCTTCCTTATTGCTCTATGTAGTTCAGAATTTATATAATTTGCTGAATCATCTCTTTCTTACCGCTAATATGTTTACATATGGGCTGACAAAGTAAAAAGCTAATGAAAATACTTCTACCTACAAAATAGTGCAAAAATTTTGAATGATTTTAATGTCAATTAATATTTTAATTAATATTTAATGCCAGTTCAATATTTTTATCCATTTATTAACTTTCACATTTTGACAATTCTACTAATGTATTATGAATTCAACGTTCATTTCACTGTACCATATTTCTCAATTCTTTGTTGTCATTTATTCCTGTGTATCACTCATTTTTTCTGAGATCATATTTCTTCCATTCCCAGTAGGTTTAGAAATTTCTTTGGTGAGGACCTATGTATAGAAAATGCATTTGCCTGAAATGCTATCATTTTGCTTTGGTGCTAAAAAGTCAGGCTTTCTAATGAAGTTACTCTTGTGAAAGGTATTTTTTCTTAACATTTTGAAAAGTAACAATCTACATTTATTCAGGCATCTCTTTTTGCCATTGGTAAAGTCTGGTGTCAGGCTATTATTCCTGCTTAACCAATCTGACTCTTCTTTCTGTCCTATTTATTTTAAAACTCTTCCTTTGTATTAAGTGTTAGTTTAATTGCAACGAGTCTAGGGGTGTGTGTGCATGTTTTCTTAATTTGGCTCATAATTTAATATCTAAATTTTGTATATTTTTTTAATTCTAGAAAGTTCTCTTTTTATGTTAACTTTTTCTTTACTCTTTCTTCTACTTTATCCTTCTGAAGTGCTATTTAGATGAGTCTGGAACCTTTTTCATGTTCCTTCAGCTGTTGTTTCTAATATTTTTGGTTTACTTTTTGACTTCCAAACAATTTCATCAGATCTATTAAACAGTTTACTCTTCTTCAGCTGCATCTATTCTATTGTTTCTGTATTGAGTTTTACTTTTAATGTAATTTTTATATTTAGAAGTTCTAATTTGTTCTTTTCAAAGTTGCCCAATATTTTATAGTATACGATTTTATTACAAAGGCTTTGAGTATATATATGTACTAATCATTTTATTATATTCATATTATACCTATTCATGATAAATTATCTTAGATCTTTATACATCTAAACCATGCTGATAGATTTTTATTTATTTCTCCCAAATATGTCTCATAATTGCTTTTTTTCTTGTGTGCTTTACATTATTAACTTGTAGTTCATAGGGTTTATCTATTAGAATATCGAAAGGCTGGATTTTAGATCATTTTTTTAAAAAATTGAATTGCTTCTACTCATAACTCTTGCCAACTTTTGTTCTGAGGGGCTTTATTTTCTTGCCCTTACAGAGAATGTAAATCCAAATGAAACTGCCTTAAGAGAGCCAGGCTTTACTTATGAATTCTTTTTAAGAATTTTTGGGAAAATGCTATCTTCCTTTGTCTGTATTCAGATTTTATGTTTTATTTTTATAGAAGCTGTGGCGCTTTAGGAGTCATATCTTTATATAGGAGTCCTAGTTCTAACTCATAATTTATGTAGGTCCAAACCTTATTTTCCAAAAAAAGTAAGACCAAATTGTTACTGCCAACCCATGAACAAAAATAATGTCGAAACAGAAAACTTCAGTGCTAGCTAAACTCAATCTATGTTTATCCTGAAGGCATTTACAGATCTTCATAATCTAGGAATCTGGAGTTTAATAACGGTTGGTAACATTTAAGTAGGTCTAAACCTCAAATCCTTTCTCCAGCACAGACTTCCATTTATTTCATTGGTGGTCCTGCTGTTATTTTGAGTGTTGTCTGGGGTCCAAGGGACTGGAAGATTTCCTGTTCCGCTTTAGGCTTCCAACTGTCCCCAATCACCTGCGATAAAAAGATAGTCTCCTCATGCTTGTGATAAAAAGATAGTCTCCTCATGCTTTTGCAGGTCCCTAGTAGTTGCCAGTTACTCAGTGGTAGATTCATGTTTGAGGAACAGGATTTCTCAGTTCTATTCCAGCTTCAGTCTCCAGTAGGTCCTATGTACCTGAGCCTTTCAAATATTTTCTTACATCTATTAACTTTTGGGCAGGACATTGCTTTCTGCTACTACCCAGAAGGAACAAGCCTTTTATCTTCAGGACCCTGGGCCCAAGGGATATTCTGATGATCTTCTATGTAACCCAAAAAGCAGATGATTTTTGCTTCTTTCCCTCCCTTAGAAATGGTGGATTTTGCCTAGGATTTGGGGCAATAATGTTTTCTACCCTTCCCCTAGAGATGAAATGTTTTGATTCTGCCTTCTCTTGGGAATAAATCTTCACCAAATCCTAAGCAGTAGAAGATTTTCTACTCCTCCAACAGTTTAAAGATTTTTCTTTGTATGAAACAAGAGGCCAGAAAAGTAGGCCAGATTTTCTCTCATTGGCAGCCAATCCCTACTTGCACATTGACTCTACTGTTGGGGGCTCTCTTTGGTCTTTTGCTTTGCCTCCAATCTTGTTCAGCAGTACCTGGTACTAGTCTGTGGAAAGTGAGTGCTATTCAGCAGGAATAAAGTTTCTGCTATAGAAGATGAACAAGTTCTAGAGATCTGTGCAACATGTGTCTATATTTAACAATATTGTGTTGTGCATTCAAAATTTGTTAAGAGGATAGGACTCATATTAAGTGTTCTTAACAATTAAAAATATTTTTCTTTAAAAAGAACAGAAAGTGGATGCAGACACAATAGGAGTCTCCCAATTATTCTAAACCACCACTGTTCATACACAGCCCATAAGAATTTGTTAAAATTCAAGGTTTTTTTTCTTATTCTCTTTAAAGATGGTCACTTCTTTCTCCTTGCTTTGCAAAAGATGAAATGGTTTGTGTATTATGTTTCTCATTGTAGAGTTGGGCCACTGTAATGCACTCCTCTTATTTGTTTGCCAACTATGCTGTCTAAGAGGATCAAGAAAAATTATGACTTCATAGATTATTGAGCTTGTTTTTATTTTTAAATTGAAATTGGAGCTATGCTAATTTAGAATTAGTTAATATATCCATCAAAATACAGTTATATGGTATACAACTTAATTTGATCATACATATTTCTTTCATTAATATTTTATAGTTTTTCATTTGTTTTAAATAATTCTTATAAATTTATTTCTAAGGATTTTATGGTATGTAGATACTGAAAAGGAAGATTTTCAGATTTCAATTTCTAGGTCATGGGTAATAATGTGTTTTAAATCTATAAACCTTATATCAATTATTTATTAATTAAATTCTTTTAGCTATTAAAGTCTTTTATTATTACCTTTTGTTATTTTTAAGTTATTTAATGACATCATTTTAAATAAGGAAATGTTGGAAGAAGAGACTGCTTTATCTCTTCCTTTTCAATGTTTATACCAA
The DNA here is from genome assembly GCF_009761245.1 of Sapajus apella. Classification (NCBI taxonomy): domain Eukaryota; kingdom Metazoa; phylum Chordata; class Mammalia; order Primates; family Cebidae; genus Sapajus; species Sapajus apella. The sequence continues at coordinate 16,189,985 of NW_022436942.1, forward strand.
TTATTTCATTTTCTTATCTTTTTATCATATTCACTAATATGCACCTCCCAAACATGTTAAAAGTCATAGACAATTTAATTGTTTAGTAATAGTCCCTTTACTACTAAACAGGTATTGCCTGTGTGTGTGTGTGTGTGTGTGTGTGTGTGTGTATTATTTTGGCTTTACCATTTTAAAGTATTTTTTATTTTATTCCTATTTTATTTAATATTTTAATATAATTTCTTGAGAATAGCTGATGAAATTTATCTCATGTGTTTTTGACATCTACTTATGGAATCATATATTTTTAAACTGTTGACATAATAGACTATAAATACTGAAACTTAATTGCAATCATCTTTGGGAAAAAAATAACTGTTTATGTACAACTATTATACAACAAAATGTGGCTGGCTTTTATCTATTAATCACAATTTCAAAATGAATTTCTACATTCTGATTTTGTGGCAGTATTATTATTGTGGTCCCAGTCTTCTGGACCAGTATTTGTTGGGGAGAACTCGCCGATGGGTAGTTTGCAAATATTTTGTTCCATTCTGTGGGTTGTCTCTTCACTTTGTTGATTGATTCCTTTGCTGTGCAGGAGCTCTTTAACTTGATGTGATCCCATTTGTCCATTTTTGCTTTGGCTGCCTGTGCTTATAGGCTATTACTCAGGGAATCTTTGAACAGAACAATGTCCTGGAGAGTTTCTCCAAAGTTTTCTTGTAGTAGTTTCACTGTTTTAGTTCTTAGATTCAAAACTTTAATTCATTTTGATTTGATTTTTGTATATGGTGAAAGATAGGGGTCTAGAGTCATTACTTTGCATATTTCATTTATTGAAAAGACTCTTTATTCCCCAATGTATGTCCTTGGCACCTTTGTTGAAATGAGTTCACTATGGGTATGTGGATTTATTTGGGTTCTCTATTGTATCCCATCATTCTATGTGTCTGTTTTCACGCAAGTGCCATGCTGTTTTGGATATATAGCTGTGTAGTGTGGTTAGAAGTCAGGTCATGTGATCCACTCAGTTGTTCTTTTTTACTAAGGATAGCTCTGGTTATTCTGGGTCTTTTTTGGATCCATATAAATTTTGGGATTTTTTTTTCTGTGTCTGTGAAGAATGTCATTCATATTTTGATAGGGAGTTTACTGAATCTGTGGATTGCTTTGACTAGTATGGACATTTCAACAATATCAATTCTTCCAACAATAAATATAAAATATGTATATTTTTTGCTTCCTCAATTTTCTTTATCATTTTATAGTTTTCATTGTAGAGATATTTTATTTATTTGATTAGAGTAATTCTTAGATGGTTTATTTTATTTCTTACTATTGCAAATGGATTTACTTTTTGTTTCTTTGTCAGAGTGTTTCCTGTTGGCATATAGAAATACTACTGATTTTTGTATATTGATTTTGTATCCTGCTACTTTACTGAATTTATATGTTCTACTATTTTTTGGTGGAGTTTTTAGATATTCACAAATATAAGATTATAATATCTGCAAACAAGGATAATTTGACTTGTTTTCCAATTTGGTGCCCTTTTTATCTTTATCTTGTCTGATTGCTCTAGCTAGAACTTCCAGTACTATGTGGAGTAACAGTGATGATAGTGGATATTCTTATCATGTTCCAGATCTTAGAGGAAAGGCTTTCAGGTTTTCTCCATGCAGCCTGATACTAGCTGTGGGTGTGTCATATATGACTTTTTTTATGTTGTGGTATTTTTCTTCTAGCCCCAGTTTTTAAGGGTTTTTATCAAGAAGGAATGTTAAGTTTTATCAAGTGCTTTTTCAGCATCAATCGCAATGATTATATGGCTTTTGTCTTTCGTTCTGTTTATACAATGTACCGCATTGATTGATTTGTGTCTACTGAACCATCTTTGCCTCCTTTGGATAAATCTCACTTGACTGACGAATGATCTTATTAATGTATTGCAGAATTTGCTTTGTTAGTATTTTGTTGAAGACTTTTGTATTAATATTCATCATAGATATGGTCCAGCAGTTCTCTTTTTCTTATTGGCATCTTTATCTCACTTTGGTATGATGGTAATAGTGGCCTTGCAGAATTAATTTAGAAGTGTACCCCTTTACTTCATTTTTTTAAAATAGCTTGAGCAGGACTGGTATTAGCTCTTCTTTAAAGAAAACTTTGGTAGAATTCAGCAGGAAAGCCACAGGGTCATGAGCTTTTCTTTACTGGGAGAATTTTTATTACAGCCTTGAACTCATTGCTTGTTATTGGTCTGTTCAGGCATGGATTTCTTCATAATTTAATATTAAAAGGTGTCTATGTCTAAGAATTTATTTTCTCAAGATTTCCCATTTTACTGGCATATAGTTGCTTACAGTATCAACTAATAAGCCTTTGAATTTCTGTGATATTAATTGTAATATCTCATTTTTTTATCTCTGATTTTGTGTCTTCTCCATTTTTTTCTTCATTAAACTGGCTAAAGATTTGTCAATTTTGTCTTTTCAAAAAACTAATTTTTTGCTTCATTCATCTTTTGTACTATTTATTTTTTCTCTGATAATTGTTATTTTGTTCCTTCTACTAAGTTTGTGTTCAGTTTGTATTTGTTTTTCTAGTTCTGAAAGATTCATTAGATAATTTATTTCAAGTTTTTCTTCTTTTTTGATGTAGATACTTACAGCTATAAATTTTGCTTTTAGAACTGCTTTGCTGTATTCTATATGTATGGGTATATTGTGTTACCCTTATCATATATTGAAAAAAAATTCATTTTCTTAATATATTCATTGAACCACTGGTCATTCAGGAGCATATTGTATAATTTTCATGTGCTTATGTAGCTTCTAACATTCCTGTTATTTATCTCGTTACATTCAATTGTGATCAGATAAGATGCTTGATATAATTTCAGTTTTTTTGAATGTTTTAAGACTTGTTTTGTTACTTAACATATAGTCTATCCTTAAGAATGATCCATGTACTGAAGAGAATAATGTGTATTTTGCAGCCATTGGATAAAATATACTGTAAATACCTATTAGATCCATTTATTCTACAGTACAGACAAGTTTGATATTTCTCTGTGATTTTTTGTCTCAGAGATATGTCCAGTGCTGAAAGTCGGAAGTTAAAGTCTCCAGCCATTATTGTATTGGGATACATCTGTCTTTAGTTCTCATAGTATTTGCTTTAAACATCTCGGTGCTCCAGTGTTAGATGTATATATATTTACAGTCATTATATCCTCTTGCTGGATTAATGCCTTCATCATAATATAATGACCTTATTTGTCTCTTCTCAGTTTTTTCATAAAAGTATATTTTGTGTGATATAAATATAGCCACTCCTGCTATTTTTGGTTTCCACTGGCCTGGAAAATATTTTTCTAGCCCTTTATTTTCAGCCAATATGTATCTTTATAGGTGAAGTATGTTTCTTGCAGGCGAAAGATCATGAGATCTTATTTTTTCATCCATTCAACCACTCTCTATCTTTTGATTGGTGAGTTTAGTTCACCTACAATATTATCATTGATAGTAGAAACTTACCTTTACCATTTTATTTGTTTTGTGGTGGTATTCTTTTTTCCTTACTCTCCGGCTTCCTTCTAGTGAAGGTGATTTTCTCTGGTGATGTAAGTTCTTGCTTTTCATTTTTTGTGTATCCATTGTTACGAAGTTTTGAAGGAACTTTTTTTTCATTTAGAATTAAGAATGGCATAAACAAAATTCCTTGCTCTTCTCTCTGTGAACAGGTAATCTTTTTATAGTCTATCTTTTCCTATAGGATTGAAAATTGGATAATTTTACTTAGGATGGATCACAGCTCAAGCTCCCTGCCTTATGCAAACCTAAGTATCCAGATATTGTTTTTACTAACCTTTAATTACCAAACTCACTAAAAGCCCAAAGGCTGTTGCAATAGCAATTTTTGCCTATAATTCTGGCTTTTATCATTCTTTTAATAATTTGCCTTTGGCAATATTAATTCCAGCATTTTAATATTAACTCCACAAGTAAGAAGACATTTGTTCTATTTTGCACAATATTTCTGGATGACTTATTAAAAGAAAATCTTTAAAACATAAACTTTATATTATATTCATAAAAAGAAATTCAACAATCTTTCTACAAGTGCTTTTATCATGTCTTCCCTTGAGATCTAAAATGGCTCTTGTGTGTTTCTTTAATCACTTTTTTAAACATTAGTTTTATTATTATTATTATTATTATCATCATCATATTGATAGGGCCTTGCTTTTTTGCCCAGGCTTGTCTGAAACTATTGGGCTCAAGAAATCCTCCTGCCTCAGCCTCTGAAAGTGCTTGAATTACAGTCATATGCCACTGTGTCCGGCCAATTTTAAGAACCATTATGAGGTGAACTCACACAACGTATTTCAGCTTCTTCTTCACTATCCCCATTCTCTCACTTTTACCCCCATCAGGTCAACATGCTCACTTTGCCTAAACAAATGATACTATTTACTTCATTTACATCATTTCCAATGCTAAAATAATCTTCACTTAGAATATTTCCCTTCTTGTTCTATGAATGCAAAAATCTGACCAGATTTTGCATGATTTTTGCATTTAATCAATGCAAGATTTTTCTTTTTTTAGGGGAACTTGTATGGCTCTCTTGCTTTCATGTAATTATATACATATTATCTTTATCTTCCTGTTGCTATCAATTTTTTTCAGATCTTATCTTACGCATGTGAGGATATGAACTTAGCAAGAGGATTGCCAGATTTTGTAAATAAAAAACAAACACAGGACATTTTTAAATTGAAATTTCAGATAAACAACAAATTTGATTTTTCTTTGGCAATCCCACTTAGTAACCAAACGTATTTTAAATATTTACTTTAGGTAAAATCATCCATATGGTAAATACAAATGTTAAGATATTACTTGTTAATTTTTGACAAAAATAAACCTCATACAGATTATTTACATCTACCCCATTGTTTTAGACATGCTTGTTAAATGCAATTATGAGAAAAGTTGTCTATGAAATGCATTACTTACAAAAACATAACTTTATTTTTAAGCAAAGACACTGGTTAAAGCCTCTTATATTTTCTTCATTATTATTCAAAGATAACACTTAAGGTATAATATTTATTCTTTTATTATTTTATGCTTTTATTTATTCTTTTATTCACCGTGTCTTGGGCTGCCAGAAAGTGGATGACGTGCAGATCTTTTTTTCGTGGCTGTGGACCATTCAGCATGGCTTTCTTGGCCTTTAAAGCCTTCACTTTGAATTCAGCTTTAGGAGGGGCAGGAGCTCCCTTCTTTGCTTTTGACACCGTCTTGTGAAAAGGCTTACATTTTTTAAAAAATGACTCACTTACTTTTCAAAGTCATCAATGCAAAAGTCAACATGAAAATATTAAAAAAGAAGAGGGAGAAACAAAATACAAAAAACAAAAAGAAAGTAATATCTTAATATAAATATACTGCTTTGTTTACTAAATTGGTTCTTGGTTTGAACTGTAAAATAGTCTCTATACAGAAACCAGAGGAAATGAGAAAGTGAAACACTGAAGAAAAACACTCACAGCACAATAGCTCATCAACGCATATATTTATCTAGGGCACAGAGCTTTCAGATGACATCAGTAGCATGTGGTTCTGCCCCCATGAGCTTATTTGCTAAAATGACAATTCTTCTACTGTTTCTCTGGCTTAAAAGACATGGAAAGTCAGCACCACCTCTATCTATATTCATTCTGTTTCTCAAATTTCTGACTTTCAGGTTATTGGGAGACCAATGTTTGGCTAACTGCCCTGTGAACCATAGAAACTCCAGATTTTGATGCTCCCATTGTACCTGTTCTCACCCCTGGGGTGAAGCTTTCCCACTCAAAAGCTTTTAGTTCATGCATGGCATGAGGTACAATCCATGTCTCAGAAAACATCAGTTTGTCAAACAGTCTGTCGTTTCTTTTGGCAAAAATGTCTTCTGCATTCTTCACAGAAGAATAAATATCACCTATTTTAAATCTCTTTAACCTAGCCACATGTATAAACTAAAATAAGAACTTAAAACCAAAACGCTTAGAATGATGGGAGAGTTCCATTCAGGATAAAAATAATAACAAATGCAAACTGGGTGTGGTGGCTCATGCCTGTAATTTTAACAATTTTGGAGGCCAAAGCAGGAGGATTACTTGATCTCAGGAGTTCAAGAGCTGCTTAGGCAACATGAGGAGAGCCTATCTCTACAAAAAATTTAAAAATTAGCAAGACATACTGGCACATGTTTGTAGTCCCAGCTACCCAGTAGGCTGAGGTAAGAGGATCACTGGAGCCCAGGGATTGAGGCTACAGTGAGCCATGACTATACCACTGCACCCCAGCCTGGGCGACAGAATGTGACCCTGTCTCAAAAAAATAAATAAATAAAAAGAACAAATGCAATTTTAAAAATATTTTCTCTATGAATATAATCTTATAAAGTCACATTTTTCTTACTCAGAATGTGCACGGAGATTTTTTGCAGAGGCAATATTTCTTCCTCACTAAACTTTTTCCTGGATAAGTCAGAGTAGTATCCTTGGAATTCTGGGTATCAGTTTGAAAGGAAGTACTTTTTTAAGGAATGCAATATTAACTTTGTATAGTGTTTCTCACCATTGCTTTCTATACATAGCAAGAGAACCTGCTTCCTCGTTTATAATTTCTAAGCCTATAATATCAGAAGGAGGGCAAGGAATGAATCAGCGATGATGTTTGATTGTACCTAAATACCTTATTTCCTCATAAGGCAAGTTCAGGGAAGGAATAAACTTCTTATTTGCCTCAATTGCTGTGTTTCCTTTTGATTAAAAGAAAGTTTGCCAATGCTTACTAATAAATATATTTTGTCTAGGTTTCTCTGGTATTAACGAGTCTATTATTTACATTCTCATGTGAACAACATATTTCAATTTATAATACTTCTTATGCTATTCAAGCATATAGTAGCATCAACAATGTAATATAAAATCTTCTCCATACCAGGACAAAACAGTTTGTATATCTCAATGGGCCTTAAACATAAAGAATGCTTTGAGAACGCTCCACGTAAACATCTTCTCAGGTATACGTGCAATTGTCCACCTCATCACTATCATCTCAGTGACTGCCTAGAAAAGGTGCTTAATATATGTTTGTAGGTGTTTTCTTCAGTGAAACTCCTCTCGGATGCAACTATTTCCTGCTGCTTTGCTGCTAGGCAGGCACCTTTCCTGCTAAGCTCCGCCAGTCTCCTGCTGGCTTTTTCTTCATCTCCTACAGAGTTGTGAGAAGTATCAGCTTTCAGAGATCAGATGATGTAATTGTCTCTTTAAGTCCCTGTTTTTATCCAGTAAAAACTGGACTCAACCTGAGTTTTCATTCACATGTAATAATCTATTCCCTGGAAGAAAATAAGGGAATTTCAGAGATATGTATCTTTGTAACTCTAGGACATGGTGTCTCCAAGTCTAATGTGCAAAATGCACAGCAACAAACATGTAGCTTTAGGACTAAAATACTCCATGAGTGCCGAGATCGATGACAGTTGTCCTGAAAGCATTAGGACATATCATGCATCGCCACTGTTACCTTTCCCACTTCCACTACTACTAGAATAATTTGCATAGCTGGAAATTAGGAAATGATCGAGGAGCACAAATATGACTGTGCACATGAGTGCACAAAGCATGTCACCATCACAGAGAGAAGATACTCTCTGAAGCAATCCTTTAAAAGAAAGGAGATAACTTGACAAAGTTGGTGCTCCCACGATGCCTGGCATAAAGGGCATGATCTCTGTGAAGAGGGGTTACCTTGGTCAGACACCTGGGCAGCCTAAAGCAGCTGAAGCTGAGAAAGTCACTCATCTCTGATGCTCTTGGCATCTCTGTCTTGGAAGTTGGAGGCACGGGGTAACTTTGCTGAAGCTTGATGAATTCCCTTCATCGAGCTTGTTGACTTGCTCAACTCATGGCCATTGATGCATGTCTGTGGTAAAACCCCCAGGACGCTAACAGTATAATATATATTCATTCAGTGAATGAATTCCTAGTGCTACAAGATAGAATGATGCCTTTCTAAGTGCTGTACATTCTCAAACAACACTGTTACTGTGTTGACTCCAAATTCTATCAGCCTTTAGATTTATTTTTATAGAAAATTATCTATGGTGTCAACTGCTACCAGGATAACTGGGTCAAAAATTATCTATCTTTGAGGCAAACAGACTTTGGAAACAATCTGACTTCAGTCAATGCCAATATAATTTAACAAAGAGGATTATGGAGAATAGATCAATGGTTGCCAGGAGTTAGAAATAGTGGGAGGGGGTGTTGTGTGGAAGGGTGGGGTGGTTTTTATAAAAGGGCCACATAAGGGATTTCTGTGGTCATAGAGATATTTAGCATTTTAAACGGGATGTTGAATAACAGACAAGATTAAATTGTATACAACCAACCAACACACACCCAACACACGTAGGAGTTAAACTGGAGAATTTTGAATAAGATTTGTCGTTGTATTAATTTCAATATCTTAGTTTTGATATTACTACCATTGGCGGAAACTAGATGAAGTGTACATGAGATCTCTCTATATATTATTTTTAAAACTACATGTGAATTTATAATTACCTTAATAATAATGTCGATTAAATATTCATCACCAAAGGAAGGAGACTTATGCCCTACCTCCTTTTAATGCTCTCCCATACCTGTAGGTACATTCTTGGATGCAAACATACAAAACACATTGCCAACTCTGTCAGCAATATCAAAACTATAAAGCATAAATTGTATTTTGGTGATAGAGTATATAAATATAACTACTATATCAGAACCCAGGTCTTGGCACAAATAAAATATTCAATTTCATGTATTGGAGAAAACTATACTACAGATATCTCCATAGAATTTAAGGAGAATTTAAAGAGAGAAAGCATAAAATAAAATGAAAAAATTATAAATGACGGAAAAAAATCATACTGCTTGGTTTTTATATTACCCCAGTAATTTTCATCACTGTATGATTTTGAGAGTTACTTATCTTTCTGATACTTTAGATCATCAAAAGAAAAATAGTATCTTCTTTCATAGGTTGGTTATGGAGAGTAAATAAAATGCTGCATGAGAAAGCACCTTGCACAATCTCTGACAAATAGCATGAACCTAATATATTTTGGTTGGATTGGAATTATACTGACAGGAAAAGAAACAAACAAATATAACATAAGCCACTGGAAAAAACAGGAAATAATAAGTAATGGAAATTAGAATCAAACCGGCAAACTGTTAGATAAATTAAAACTGAAATCAAAGCTAACAGCAAAAGACAAAATGTGAGATTTGGATCTTAGGCATGATATGCAACTTCCTGAGTGATATTTGTACTTTCAGTTTAATTTTGATAAATCGAAACATTATAAAATATTATATTAGTATATCCAGTTATTATTCTATTGCAATGCACATAGTGGGGGCCTATTTTTTCTAGCAAACAAATTACATAATTGATAGCAAGTTAATTGAAAAAAAATGGTAGGCATTAATAACTATGAGCACTATAAAGTAACTTCAAATAATAGAATTAGATTCTATTCCTAGTAAATATAAAGAAAACCAAAATAATCTGTTACGTTTTATTTTGGAGCAGTTTTGGGTACTATGAGTTAAAAAGATAAGAGAACAATGTTGTAAAATCTAATAAATAATATAAATATTTATAAAATATGGACCTTTAATTTTTAAAAAGTTAATCTTTGTCATCTAGTCATTTGACAACATAAGATACTCTTACAGAAGAATGAAGATGACTATCCAAACACTCTGCAGAGGAGAGAAACTAGGTATCTCATGGTATGGCTCATTTGATCACATGTTCCCTGCGGTAAAATCCAAACTCACATTTGGTTTGAACATAGAAGACATAACTTATTTTATCTTTGAGACTTGGAGTGGGATTTTGCAGAAGTGATATCTGAGCTGGATTTGAATTTCAAAGGATATGAAAAGGAAGATTCTGTGAACAAATACATAGAGTTTATAATATTTTGGGAGAAATCATTAGCAGTACTCTGTGGGAGCAGCCTAGTTTATGTAGATAGAAGAGAAGGCTAAAAAATATTTTAGGGCTGGGCACAGTGGCTCATGGCTGTAATCCCAGCACTTTGGAAGACTGACACAGGCGGATCACGATGTCAAGGGTTCCAGACCAGCCTGACCAACATGGTGAAACCCAGTCTCTACTTAAAAATACAAAAATTAGCCGGGCGTGGTGGTGTACACCTGCAATCCCAGCTACTTGGTTGGCTGAGGCAGTAGAATTGCTTGAACTAGGGAGTCAGAGGTTGCAGTGAGCCGAGAACACACCATTGCACTCCAGCCTGGGCAACAGAGTGAGACTCCGTCTCAAACAGAAGAAAAAAAAAATTAGTTCCAGATACTGAAGAACCCTCAAACACATTAAAGTACTTTAAATCATGAGGGTAACACTAGATCTATGTTGCATAAACATATTTGTCACTATGTTGAACAAAGGTTAAGAAAAAAGATGAAAATATTAGGAAGATCAATTAAGGATTAAGGTTATTAAATTTAAAATGGTACAAAATGATAAATGGCAACTGAAGAGAAAATTAAGAGAGAAAGCCAATTGAGGAAAGTGTGTATTTTGTCAAATTGAGAGACTTCCAAAAATAGTTAGTTATTTAAAAGAAAGAGTAAGGGAAATGAGAGAAATAGGGCAATATTAGTATGTGCTGTTTTTTTGTTTTTTAAAAAAGGTAGATAGTGATAGTTTTCATAAATAGTAATAGTAGTAGCAGTACTCATAATGATAACAGTAGTATTCATAATAATAACAGTAAATACTGTACCACAAACTATAAAATGAATGGTGTCAGCACTATTTGTTAAGTGATAATAAATAAGTTTTGTAACTTCTGTGAGATTTAATTTATTTATCTTTAAACAGGGTAAGATTATCTGGCATATAGTTTAAGTGAAATTAAAGATCTCCATTTTAAAAATTAGAGAAAAAGTTCAAAGTCACTAATCTTATCAACAGAGTCGTGGTGAAATTTCTAAGAGTATTATTCTGTCTATGAGGGAAAGAGAAGAGTGGGGAGTTGGCGAAGGATTAAGAGATGGCTGGGTGGAACAATAACCATGATGTTGATGAAGGTGATGGTGATAGTGATGACAATGATGATGGCAATGGTGGTAATGATGTAATAATACTTGTAGAGTATATGTGAGGAACAAGACATTGTTCTAAATATTTTATATATATTAATTCATGTATTGCTATTGAGAAACCTATAAACTAAACACTGTCATTATCATCTCCAATTTAGAAGGCTGGATAGTGGTCCCCAAATAGACTTGTCCATGTTTTAGCCCTTGAAACCTAGGAATGTGATTTTATTTTTGGAAAAGACGTCTTTTCAGATTTCATTAAGTTAAATATTTTGAAATGAGAATATATCAGATTACACAGATTGGTCCTAAACATGCTCTTACAAGAGATGGCAGAAGAAAATGCCATGGGAAGGCAGAGGCAGAGATTAGAGTGAGGTACTCAGATGAAACGGTGATGGCTACCAGAAGCTGGAAAAGACAAAGAAGAATGCTCCCCTAAAAACTCCAGAGGGAGTGCAGCACCTTGATCTTGTTTCTGGTTCACAGAATTGTGAAAGAATGATTTCTGTTGTTTCAAGCAAACCAGTTTTGGGTGTTTGTTATATAATCCCCTGAAAACTTATGCTAGTTATCAATTTATTGCTTCTAACCTCCAAATTCAACCTTCTTTTCTGCTCTGTGAAAACCATTACGGGCTCTGTTTCTCCTTTGTAGTTGGAACCACATTAAGCTTTGCCAGTAGATGGCAATGGACAGACATTATAGAAGAAGGAGCTTCTCTTCTCAGTCCTGGTGTTTTCCTCTCGTTTCTCCTCCTTCTTTATCCTTTCTTTTGTTCCTCCTTCTCGTTCATTCTCTTCCTCCTCCTACTTCTACTTCTTCCCCTGCTCCCTCTGCCTCTCCATCCTTTGTTGCTTTTATGGCATGCCTACTAGTGGTTTCTGTGAACATCCAGTGGAATTCTCTGGCATTGAGTTTCAGCTGCAACCCAGCAGCCAAAACTTTCCCTAATATCTCCCTAATATTTTGCCAGCCACTGTGAGTGAATCTCAACACAACCCCACAGGAAGATTCCCAGTGAGACTCCAAAATGCCCCCAGTGTAGACCTCCCAATCTCAGCCTGCACGTACTCCAAAGAGTTATTTCTTGTTTGTTGAATGTGGACACAATTCTACACCCACCAGCCTCTACCTAGATAATGTGATCATCTCTGGCCCAAGCCTACACAGTGAACTTCACAATCCATTTGGCTAAAGCCCCGTCTTCTCTAATGAGTTCTGAATCACAACTGTGGGGAGTGTAGACCCCTCACAAGTTCCTTAGGTATGCTCCTCAGCCCTAGAGTATTTAGAGTTCTCTCCACCCTTTATAAGTGATTTTGTTATGGTTCATAGTTCTTTATATTAAAAGCCCCTTTTCAAATCCTATGTGGTTTCTGTCTCCTGATTGGACCCTGATTGATACATGCATTTTACATAAGAGAAAATCAAGGCACAAAAAGGTTAACTGACTTACCCAAATCAACCCAGCTAGTAGTTGGTAGAATCATTATTCAAGCCGGCTTTGAAATCTGTTCTCTTAGCCACTGCATTGTACCACACTGACAAGAATAAACTAGGTATTTGACATTAAATTAAATATAGAGAAAGATAGCATTTGATTATAGACACAGTATCTGGGTCATATTTATATTAGTTATTTGACAGTTATAATGCCTGGATTAAGAGAGGTAGAGGGAAGAAATAAATATAGATTTAGATAATATAAAAAATGAATCTATCATTCCAAAAGAAGTGTTTGAAGCAGTAAGCTAAAACAAGAAAGAGTAGCTCATGAGTTGGAGATGTCCACAATTTGTTTCATTTATCCTATAAAGTAATGTCCTGCATGGTGTGTTTGAAACATTCTAATTAGCTCACAACATTTTTAATTCAACAAGTTTCACATAATAATAAAGTTTTTAGCTTTTCTGAAGAAAAATAGAATACCACAACCTCAGAGAGGCCTGTTCAAACCGTTAAAATTTATTTTATGTAATACCACACTATTTTGTTAGTTCTGGGCTTTGTTTTTCTTTTGTGGTGGGTTTTTCATTTGTTTGTTTTTGCTTATTTTTATATTATTTATCTTTGTTGATTTAAAAATTATGTGAGACTATGTCTTGTCTATTATTTGTTACTACTGTTATTCAGTACCTGCAGCTATTTCTGATATATATCATCTCAATATTTTTTATTAAGAATATAGACTCAAAGCCAATTTGTTGTGGATAAAGGGCAAGTCAGTGAAGGAAGTAAATATAGATTACTAAATATATCAAAATGACTTTTTATTTTAAAACAAAAATAACCAAAAATTATGTTAAATAGTTATATATGTATGCATTCTGATGTATAAAATATTTTATTTTTTGTTAATGAAATACATTAGAAAAATGGAAAGATAATGACTATAAATTTTGATTTTTAATAAATATTTTGAAAGAGTATATAAGACTTGAACTAAATTTATGTATTAGCAAAAAACACTCTAACAAGACATTCCATTTTTTTTATTGCTGAACTACTGAAATTAAATTATATATACATACAAAACAACAAAGCAAAAATATTAGCCATTACATTTATTCCCATGATAAAATTTAAATCTCAAGTCTAAGATAAAATATTTCCTAGCTCTAAATACCTTTTTTTTAAAATTGCAACTCTTATTTTTTAAAATTCCTACATGATCAATTGTGAATAATTTTTCAAAAATCAAAAAATCATATATTATGTCTGGATAGTTCCATCTTTCCTCTTTTTATAATCTTTTCACACTTTGAAACATATTAACCATTTTTTTTTTTTTTTGAGACAGAGTTTCACTCTTGTTACCCAGGCTGGAGTGCAATGGCGCGATCTCGGCTCACCGCAACCTCCGCCTCCTGGGTTCAGGCAATTCTCCTGCCTCAGCCTCCCGAGCAGCTGGGACTACAGGCACGTGCCACCATGCCCAGCTAATTTTTTGTATTTTTAGTAGAGACGGGGTTTCACCATGTTGACCAGGATGGTCTCGATCTCTTGACCTCGTGATCCACCCGCCTCGGCCTCCCAAAGTGCTGGGATTACAGGCTTGAGCCACCGCGCCCGGCCAACCATTTTTATCTTACTATTTCTCTTCATTAAAACCTTTCTGCTTTACTCCAAAATTGTAACTCAATAAATTTGAAGATAATATTTTCAAAGAAAATAATTATGTTATCTGCTTATTCTAAAAGCACTTTTGCATATTAAATGATGCCTTTATTTCCATATTAAAATATAGAAATAAGATATATAAATTTCTTTATGTAAGTAAATATATATATAAATTATTTGTTTGCTGAATTTTATTTTTGATTTCTTTATTCACTATTAACTGTAAGAGAGGCTACTGCTGAGACTTAATGACAGGTTCTTTCTGGTGTTCTTGCAAAAAGATAAATGAAACACAAGTCAATGTTACTTTTATTCATCCATAAATATATATGGCAACCAGTATAATTATTTAAATTTATAAACCTTATATATCCTGACGAGATTATTCCTTGCCATGCTTTGGTTAAAATTATTTTTTGGTTATAAGAAATCTATTATTGTTATTGTTTTAAATCATTTTTTGACAATCAAAACTATTTAATCTCCTATGTTTTTCTCTTATCTTTGTACTGCTTGCCCATATTTGTTTCCCATGTTTCATTTATTTTACTCTCTACTTTATAATCTCATCTTTATTTAAATTGTCAGCCTACACTGACCTCCTTAAAAGACTCACCTAACATATATTTGCTTTAGAACAAATATCTCCTATGTAGTAACTGTCTCACCTCTTCCATTTGATTCACATTTTTCACCTCTGCATAAAGGCTGTTTTTCCCTTTGTGTGGGGGAAGAACAGAAATACACAGTTGTGATTAACACATGGAAAACAGAAAAGGCTGTAACTAAATATGTTCAAAATTTGAGTTTGTCTTTCAGTGCAAATCTATCAGAGCCATAAAAATGCTGGGTTTGTGTCTAGTCTTTTCAACTCCACTACTAAAGAGAGATTCAGGCATACTCCACTTAATCTCTCTCATATCATATAAATATATAAAAGAATGGATATTGGTAGTGTATAGGTATGCAAAAGTGTCTATAGTATATAATTGAATATATGCAAATATTTATAGTTTACAGTTAAATGTGTAGTAACACACATAGCAAAGAGTTAAATACATAGAATTATTGTTAGAAACTTTCTAGAGTGTTTAAACCAAACTTTAAGACCTATATATAATTTGAGAAATTTAATTCTACCAAAATTTTTAGGTGGTAGGTGCTCATTTGCATCCTGGGATGAAAACTGAGAAAACCTAAGAATAGGGAGATTAGGTTAATTGAGTAAGGTCTCTCAATAACTATATCATGGTGCTGAGATTTAAACCAGGCAATGTAACTCCAGCATTTGTCCTCTTATGGACATAGTGTGCCATAATGTGACAAAATTCAGAAAATATTATTTGATTTCACTGATCCATGGATGAAATATATTAAATATAAATAATAACTATGAAAACATGGATATGTACACTGAGAAAGTACATAAAAGTTCATCACAGTTGTGTGCCTATCATTCTTAATGAGCTTTAAACCTAGATATAAACCTAGAAGAAAGATAGCTTTCAAGCAAAGGTAAAACTAAATTAATCATGATGGTATCTGTCTATTATAACTTATTTGCTGCTTCCTGTTTGCTGAATAACTCTGAAAAATATAGGAGTTAATTGCCACGCAGAAAGTATTTAATATATTTCCAAAGGTTGGGGAATTTCTGCACTATTAAAGATGAGAAAGGCCACTGCTGAGGCTTAATGGTAGCTTCTTTTTGGTGTTCTTGCAAACCAAGATAAATGAGACACAAATCAATCTTACTTTTATTCATAGTTGTAAAGGCTGAAATCTGTTGACCTATTTACTATACAATGATAAAGCAGAGAATATAAAACTATAATAGGATTACATGTATTGAAGAGTATAAACATGTATCCAAAATCTTTCTTCCAAAATCTTCCAAAAGTTTATTTTCTACACCAAACAACACTATAGAATATGAAACAAAATAATACTTCGCCTCTTTTTGTTCGCTACAAATATATCTTCTTTCCTTTCTCTGGGCTCTGTTGTAAAGTATAGTATGGTTCTGTAATCCTGCTTATGTGTGAAGTTATAGAAGTAAAGTTAGAGAAGAATTCTTTGTAACCTTTCATTTTTCAGTTTTAATGCCTTTGTTCTTTGCCTTCCAGTGAAAACAGATTCTCATATACATTTCATTGACTCTTTAATTTTCTAGCCTTGACTTGGAATCCATTTTACAGCCTCATAATTCTTTTAGTTTATACTATTAAGGGACTGTGTTAAGGAAAAATTCTTCTCTTCCTAGGTCCAAGAGTTTCCCAGTGCCATGCCTCCATCCACACCCCAAAGATCAATCACTCCAGAGGAAGTTCGAAAGAACTCCTCTCATTGGACAAGAACATTAATGAGAAGGGAATAACTCCAGGGTTAAAACTCCACTGCTCCTTACCTATAGGAATAACCCCTCCAGATTCCCCTCCCACAGCAGCATGGGAGCTCTCTCTCTTTCTCTCTCTCTCACTCCCTCTGTCTAATGGGTCCACAATATTTATTGAAACAGTAAGTTCAACATGCCTCTGGGGCCCCTTTCCCCATCCTTCAGGGTAAGAGAGGCCAAGGACCTTGGATTAAGAAACTGGGAGCGTCTTCGGCACACCACTGCCCCCTCCCCCGGCTACATCTTTGGCGAGCCTGCCAGCAGGAACATCAGACTTCAGAGCAGTGAGTGGTATGGAACACCTTTGGCTTGCTAATTAGCCCTTTCGAGTCTTTTTAATTTGTTAAGGAGGTAAAGACTAGGTGCAGCATTGGAGGCAAGGCTGGGCAGATGTTGCCTGCAGAAAGCAGGTGGCTGGGTCTGTGTGGGGCACTTGCAGCAATGGCTGGGCTGAGTGGCAGGTACAGCCACCTGTGTGAGCCACACCCAGTCTTTCAGAACCAGTGGAGGCAGTGGCTGCCTCAGGGCCATTGCAGCAGCTGGGCCAAGTGGCAGGCACAACCTCCTACTTGAGCCATGCCCAGCCTTTCAGACCCACAGCAGCAGCAGCGGCAGTGCTGGACCGCTGAAGCATCTGGCCCAGGCAGCTTGAAATAAAGCCACTTTGCAAGCCAAACCAGATGCCAACCTCCTAAGTCCAGATTTCTGTGAGGCAAACTTCTTCCCAGCTCTTTCCTCTAAGATATTTCCTACACATAAGGCTTTTGGGGTGGCAGTACAGGGACCCATGCCCACAGTGCCCTCAGGCTTATGCCTATGAGGACCTCCTGCAGTATAAGTGCACAGGGCCAGTTCCCTTAGTCCACAGTGCTAGATTATGTCCTAATAGGCCCATAGTCTCTCAGTGGGTACTGGAGGCTATAGGACATTGTGTTTTTTGCCACCCACAATTTACCAATCCGAGTGGTGCCAGTATCTAATAATGTACAATTTGCCTTGCCTGGGATTGGCTCTCTATACAGCAGAACTTCTCCATCTAGAATACCATAGTCAAACCTGGTCCAAGGCTCAAATAGTTAATTACAGGCCCCACAACCCTAGGGCATATTCCTATGATGGAAGGTGGGGTGGGGCAGGAGGCCCAGGCCCTGAAAGCATTGTTCCAGTGTCAGCCATGCAGTCATTCATTACCTTCTTTAGGGTTGTTGTGCTTAGAGGGCCCTCTGAAGAAGTTTATCCTCCTAGGGCAGCTTTATGGTCAGGCATATGTTAACTGAACTCTTGCTAGGGAATATTGGCACCCATCGCCCAAGACTCACTGGCCTAGTTCTTCAAGGATGTGCTGGTACAGGGCCACTGATCCCAGCAGTCCGCATGTCCTTATGGTGGCCAATAAGGACATTTAGACAGTGAGGGTATACCCATGACACCAATAAGCGTGATTAAACCCAGCACATGGGGGCCTAGAAGATGATCACACATCTACGGTGCAAGGAAACTACAAGGTGCTATAACTGGGAGATGCCCCAGGGCTAGCAGTTGCAAGGAATAACCAGGGATGCGGGCATCCATCTGTTCAATTTCAGAAGGGTGCTACTCTTCCCAAGGCAAAATTGCCCTGAAAGTGTATCCTGGATAACCGGGACCAATTTGACCCATGATCTTTGAAGAAGCAGCAGTTCATTTTTCTCTGCCAAATGGTGTGGCTGTGATACCCTCTACTGAGTGGAAAAACCTGGCCTCCTAAGGGAAGTATTAATTATAACAACCTTCTACAACTAGACCTGGTCTGTAAGAGGGAAGGTAAATGGACTGAGGTCCCCTATGTGCAAGTTTCCTTTTTTCTCTCTCTCTCTCTAAGGGATAATCCTCAGCTACGTAAGGCCTATAACCTATGCCCTACTGGCCCTTCCTCAGGACTACCCCCATATTTAGGACTCCCTGTGGCCCCTCCCTCCACTGATGCTGACCAGGTCTCCTCAGCTTCTACAGCCCAAGAGGAGTCAGGGAAGGCAGAGGCACCTCAAGCTACTAGGATGCCCCAACTCTGCCCCCTACAGGTGGTAGGAGGAGAATTTCCTCCAACCAAGGTACATACTTCCTTCTCACTGTCTGACTTAAAGCAAATCAAAGCGGACTTAGGAAAATTTTCAGACGACCTGGACAAATACATAGATGTTCTGCATGGCCTGGGTCAGTCCTTTAAATTAGATTGGAAAGATATCATATTATTCCTCAGTCAGACCCTAACCAGCAATGAGAAAGGCTAATCTAGCAGCAGCTCATGAGTTTAGGAACACCTGTTACCTTAGGCAAGGTCATGACCAAACGATGCCAGAAGACAATAGATTCCGTGCAGATAGACAAGCAGTCCCTAGAATGGACCCTCTCTGGGATCCTGACTCAAAACAGGGGGACTGGAGTCATAGGCACCTATTAACCTGCATGCTTGAGGGATTAAGGCAAACTAGGAAAAAGCCCATGGATTATGCAATGTTATCCACCATAACTCACGGAAAGGAAGAAAACCCCACAGCTTTCCTTAAGTAGTTATGGGTGGCCTTAAGAAAGTATGCTCCCTTGTTACCAGACTCCATTGAGGATCAGCTAATACTAAAAGACAAATTTATTATGCAATCAGCAGCAGACATTAGGAGGAAGCTCCAGAGGCTGGCCATGGGGCCAGAACAGAGTCTAGAATTATTACTAAATCTAGCAACCTCAGTGTTCTATAATGGAGACCAGGAGGAACAGGCTGAAAGAAACAGGAAAAACCAGAGAAAAGCTGCAGCCCTAGTCATGGCCTTCAGGCAAGCAGACCCAAGGGGCTCAGAAGAAAGGCTTGGCTTAGGCACCAGCCTAGCCGAGTTTGCTACCACCGTGGCCTATTGGGACACTTTAAGAGAGATTGTCCCCAGAGGAATGGACCACTTCCTCGTCCTTGCCTACTGTGCCAAAGGGATCACTGGAAAGCACACTGTTCCAGGGGTGAAGGTTCTCAGAGCCTGAGGTGGCTGAGGGATGACCAACAGCAGGACTAAGGGTGCTCAGGGTAAGCACCAGCACAAGCCATCACCCACGTCAAGCCCTGGTTAAGGCTGACCATAGAGGGCCAGGAAGTCATTCTTCTCCTGGACACCAGTGCATCCTCCTCAGTTTTGCTTTCCTGTCCTGGATGGTTGTCCTCCAAATTTGCAACTGTCCCAGGAGTCCTAGGACAAGCAGTCTCCTGATATTTCTCCCAGCCCCTAAGCTGTAAGTAGGGAGATCTACTCTTCTCTCTGCCTTCCTCATCATGCCAGAAAGTCCCACTCCCTTACTAGGTTGGGACCTGTTAGCCAGAGCAGGAGCCATTGTCTATACGAACTGCATCAGGGAGGACATCCCTCTCTGCTGCCCATTATTTAAAGAGGTAATTAATCCTGAGGTTTGGGAAATGGAGGGAAAATTTGGATGAGCAAAGAATGAATGCCCAATTCAAATAAGGCTAAAGGATCCCACCTCTGTTCCTTACCAAAGGCTGTACCCCCTAAGACCAGAAGCCAAAAAGGGGCTATAGGATACTGTAAGAAACGTAAAAGCTAGCTCAGGGTCTAGTAAAGTCCTGTAACAGCCCTTGTAATACTCTAATTTTGGGAGTGAAAAAACCTAATGGACAATGGAGGCTAGTGCAGGATCTTAGGCTTATTAATGAAGCTGTGATCTCTTTACACCCAGCTGTACCCAACCCATACACCTTGCTTTCTCATATACCAGGAGAGGCACAATGGTTTACAGTCCTGGACCTTAAGGATGCCTTTTTCTGTGTTCCATTACATCTGGAATCCCAGTTTCCGTTCACCTTTGAAGATCCTTTAGACCAGAGTTCTCAGCTCACCTGGACAGTGTTACCCCAGGGCTTTTGAGATAGCCCCCACCTGTTTGGCCAGGCTCTAGTGCAGGACCTTAGTAGTTTTCTCATCCTGGTACCCTCATTCTTTAATACCTGGACGACTTACTTTTAAATGCTAACTTGGAAACCCAGTGTCAGCAGGTCACCCAGGACCTCCTACACTTTCTAGTCACCTGTGGACATAAGGTTTCCAAACCAAAAGTCCAACTTTGTAGGCAAGAGGTAAAATACTTAGGACTTGTCTTGTCTAAGGGCACTCAGGCCCTTGATGGAGAACATCTCCAACCCATACCATCCTTCCCCCATCCAAAGACCTTAAAACAGTTGAGGGAATTCTTAGGAATAACTGTTTTCTTTCAATTGTGGATTCCCAGATATGGTGAAACAGCCAAATCTCTATACACTCTTATTAAGGAAACCCAAAAAGCTAACGCCCATCTAATACAATGGGACCCTATAGCTGAGGCAGCCTTTCAGACCCTGAAGCGGGCACTACTGTAGGTTCCAGCTGTAAGCCTTCCTACAGGAAATGACTTCTCCCTATATGTTAGAGAAAAGTCAGGAGTGGCACTGGGGTTCTCACCCAGACTTGGGGGACCACGCCACAACTGGTGGCATACCTCAGTAAGGAAATTTATACAGTAGCAAAAGGCTGGCCACACTACTTGCAGGTCTTAGTCATGGTGGCTATACTGAACTCAGAAGATGTTAAAATAGTGAAAGGGAAAGATCTGTAATGGACTTCACATGATGTAGCTGGAATTCTGGCCTCTGAAGGAGGCTTATGGCTTCCTAACAACCGCTTATTCAAATATCAGGCCTTAATGCTCGAAGGGCCTGTACCTCAGCTGCACACATGTGTAGCCCTCAATCCACCTAAATTTCTTCCTGAGGAAGAAGCAGACACAGAACATGACTGTCAGCAGGTTATAGCCCAGAACTATGTGGCTAGAGAGGATCTCTTAGAAGCTCCTCTAGCCAATCCTGACCTTAACCTACGTACTGACGGAAGTTCCTTTATGGAAAATGGAGTTTGAAAGGCAGGCTATGCAGTAGTCAGTGATCAAACAGCGCTTGAAAGTAATTCCCTTCTTCCTGGGATAGTGCCCAGCTGGCAGAGCTAGTAGCCCTCACTCAAGCTCTAAAATTAGGAAAAGGGAAGAGAATAAACACACACACAGATTCCAAATACGCTTACCTGGTTCTGCATGCTCATGCTGCCATATGGAAGGAGAGAGTTTCTAACCTCAGCAGGAACTCCCATTAAATACCATAAGGAAATTTTAGACTTATTACAAGCTGTCCAAGAACCCAAAGAGGTAGCAGTCTTACACTGCCGGGGTCACCAGAAAGGAGATGAGAAGGAAGCAAAGGGCAGTCACCGAGCTGACCCAAAAGCAAAAAGGGCGGCTAGGCAAGAACTTATAGAAGGGTCTTTAATATGGGAAAACCCTCTCCAGGAAACTAGACCTCAGTACTCATCAGAAGAGGTAGCATGGGCAATCTCCCAGGGACATAATCTTCTTCCCTCAGGATGGCTGGCTACTGAGGAAGGAAGAGTGCTCCTATTTGCTGCCAGCTGGTGGAAAGTACTTAAAACCCTACATCAAACCTTCCATATGGGTATAGAGAATACACATCAAATGGCCAAATCTGTATTTATAGAAAAAGATCTCTTCAAGGCTATCTAACAAATAGTCAAAGGATGTGAAATATGCCAGAAAAAATAATCCTTTGGCACATCACAAAGCTCCTCCTGGGGAACAATGAACTAGTCATTACCCAGGTAAGGACTGGCAAATGGACTTTACCCATATGCCTAAGTCTGGGTGATATCAATATCTGCTAGTATGTGTAGATACCTACACAAACTGGGTTGAAGCTTTCCTCTGTAGAACAGAAAAAGCCCAAAAGTCCTGATTAATAAAATAATCGCTAGATTCAGACTCCCTTGCTGTCTTCAAAATGATAACAGCCCTGCCTTCAAAGCTGCAGTGACCCAAGGAATTTCCAGGGCGTTAGGAATACAGTATCATCTCCACTGTGCTTAGAGGCCTCAGTCCTCAGGGAAAGTGGAAGAGATGAATGAAATTCTTAAGAGACACCTAAAGAAACTGGCACAGGAAACCCACCTCCCGTGGCCTTCTCTATTAGCAATAGCACTCTTAAGGGCTCAAAACCCTCCTCAGAAAATAAGACTCAGCCCTTATGAGATGCTTTATGGATGGCCCTTTCTTACTAATGATCTTGTATTAGACAAGGAAGCAGCAGACCTAATAAAATATAAAACCTCCTTGGCTAAGTACCAACAGGCTCTTAGGAACCTTACCTGAAGGACTAGGGAAAAAGGGAAAGAATTGTTCTGCCATGGAGACTTGGTGCTTGTTAAGTCTCTCCCCTAAGACACTCACCCTCTAGGCCCATCTTGGGAAGGATGATTTTCGGTTATTCCGTCTACCCCAATGGCAGTTAAGGTGGTGGGAATTGACTCATGGATACATGACACTTGGTTGAAGCCTTGGACACCTCCTGAAGAAAATCATAGGCCCTCCACTCCACAGCCTGAAGTTCCAGGAGACAACCTTTGTACACCTGCCAGCCATTAGAGGATCTATGTTTGCCTTCTGACAAGATCCCCAGGAAAGTAACTACTCATAAGTCTAACTTACATCCTGGAATTCACAGGACTATCACTCCTAGCTTTACTATTTGTGGTAGGCCTCTATACGGTTGATCCTACTGATTGGCCTAATAGCTCTCCTCCTCTGCTTCCTAGTGCCCCCTCCCCCACCTCCACTATGACAATTTACACCGACTCTCAGGTGCACAGTCTTCTCTTGCTAAGGCCATGCCATACTCAAACCCCAATTACTCTTTTCATAGTTAGTGGGGGCAGAATAATAGGAGGACTTGGTACTGGCTTTGGAGAAGTTACTACCACTATGCAGATTTATTATAAGCTATCTCAGGAGTTAAATGATAACATAAAAAAGGTTGCTAATTCTCTCTGCAAAGTCAGCTCACTCTGAAAAAGTGCTTAACTCTTTAGCTGCCATAGCTCTTCAAAATAAAGAGTCCTGAATCTGCTAACAGCAGAGAGAAAAAACGTGTCCCTCTCTAGGAAAAGAATGCTGCTACTATATAAACGAATCATGTATTGTCTTAAACAAAATTAAAGAATTCATGATAAATAGAATACAGGGCTAAAGACCTTCAAGAAACAGGATTACGGAGCGTGTTGAACAACTGGCTGTCCTGTCTTTACCTCTTCTAGGCCCATTTATAACCATTCTATTATTCCCAGCCTTCAGGCCTCTCATCTTTAACCTTCTTGTCAAATATTTTTCTTCTAGAATTAAGGCCATGAGGCCACAAATGGTCCTGCAAATGGAACCCCCGATATCCTTGGCTCATGAGTTCTACCGCGGACCTCTGGATCAACCTGCATCCCTGGAAGCCTCCCTGCTGGAGGAAACCTGAACTACAGGGCTCCTTCTACACCCCAATTCAACAGAAAGTAATTAAAGAGTGATCGACACCCATTTCTCAAAAGCAGTTGGACGTTCCTGTTAAGAGGGGGGACTGAGGGACTGTGTTAAGGAAAAAAACTTCACTTTCCAGGTCCATGAGGGGCATGGTTTCAAAGGCAAGAGTTTCTAGTGCCACACCTCCATCCACGCCCCCATCCAAAAATGTAAAGTTCTTTGTCTAGGTTTCCCAGGCATGGGCTAAGTAGAGGAATCCAGGTGGGCTTCTTTGTCCAAAAAGCCTGCAGAAAGCTCTGGGAGGAGGGTCTCTGATGCAGGAGAAGCAGCCAACCGGGTATCAGAGTCAAAGATCAATCACTCCAGAGGAAGACTGAAAGAACTCCTCTCCTTGGACAAGAACATAAATGAGGAGGGAGTAACTCCAGGGTTAAAACTCCACTGCCTGAGCAATCAGGCAAGAAAAAGAAATAAAGGATATTCAATTAGGAAAGAAGGAAGTCAGATTGTCTCTATTTGCAGATGACCTGATTGAATATTTAGAAGACCCCATTGTCTCAGCCCAAAATCTCCTGAAACAGATAAGCAACTTCAGCAAAGTCTCAGGATACAAAATAAATGTGCAAAAATCACAGGCATTCCTATACACCAATAACTGACTTAAAGAGAGCTAAATCAAGAACGAACTTTCATTCAAAATTGCTACAAATAGAATAAAATACCTAGGAATACAACTAAAAAAGAATGTAAAGGATCTCTTAAAGGAGAACTACAAACCACTGCTCAATAAAATAAGAGAGGACACAAACAGATAGACAAATATTCCATGTTCATGGTTAGGAAAAATCAATGTCATGAAAATGGCCACACTACCCAAAGTAATTTACAGATTCAATGCTATCCCCATCAAGCTACCAATGACCTTCTTCACAGAACTGGAAAAAACCACCATAAACTTCATATGGAACCAAAAGAGAGTCCACATAGCCAAGTCAATTCTAAGCAAAAGAACAAAGCAGGAGGCATCACACTACCTGACTTCAAACTATACTGCAAGGCTACAATAATCAAAACAACATGGTACTGGCACCAAAACAGAGATATAGACCAATGGAACAGAACAGAAACCTTAGAGGCAACCTCACACATCTACAACTATCTGATCTGTGACAAACCAGACAAAAACAAACAATGGGGAAAGGATTCCCTGTTTAATAAATGGTGTTGGGAAAACTGGCTAGCCTCGTGCAGAAAGCAGAAACTGGACCCCTTCCTGATACCTTACACTAAAATTAACTGCAGATGGATTAAAGACTTAAACATAAGACCTAACACCATAAAAACCCTAGAAGAAAATCTAGGCAAAACCATTCGGGACATAGTAGGAGGCAAGGGCTTCATTACTAAAACACCAAAAGCATTGGCAACAAAAGCCAAAATAGACAAATGAGCCCTAATCAAACTCCACAGCTTCTGCACAGCAAAAGAAACTGTCATTAGAGTGAATTGGCAACCAATAGAATGGGAAAATATTTTTGCAATTTGCTCATCTGACAAAGGGCTAATATTCAGAATCTTCAAGGAACTAAAACAGATTTACAAGAAAAAAACAAACAAGCCCATTCAAAAGTGGGCAAAGGATATGAACAGACACTTTTCAAAAGAAGATATATATGAGGCCAACAAACATGAAAAAATGCTCATCGTCACTGGTCATTAGAGAAATGCAAATCAAAACTACATTGAGATACCATCTCACACCAGTTAGAATGGAGATCATTAAAAAATCTGGAGACAACAGATGCTGGAGAGGATGTGGAGAAATAGGAACACTTTTACACTGTTGGTGGGTGTGTAAATTAGTTCAACCATTGTGGAAGACAGTGTGGTGATTCCCCAAGGACCTAAAATGGAAATTCCTTTTGACCCAACAATCCCATTACTGGGTATATATCAAAAAGATTATAAATCGTTCTATTATAAGGACACATGCACACGAATGTTCATTGCAGCACTGTTTATAATAGCAAAGACTTGGAACCAGCTCAAATGCCCATCGATGATAGACTGGACAGGGAAAATGTGGCACATATACCTCATGGAATACTATGCAGCCATAAAAAATGATGAGTTTGTGTCTTTGCAGGGACATGCATGAACCTGGAAACCATCATTGTCAGCAAACTGACACAAGAACAGAAAATCAAACACCTCATGTTCTCACTCACAGGTGGGTGTTGAACAACGAGAAGACATGGACACCAGAAGGGGAGCATCACATGCTGAGGTCTGTTGGGGTGTACTAGGGGAGGGACAGTGGGGGATGGGGAGTTGGGGAGGGATAACATGGGGAGAAATGCCAGATATAGGTGATGGGGAGGGAGGCAGCAAACCACATTGCCATGTATATACTTATGCAGCAATCTTGCATGTTCTTCACATGTACCCCAAAACATAAAATGCAATAAAATATATTTAAATAAAAAAAACTCCACTGCTCCTTACCTATACAGAAATCTCCAGATTCCTCTACCACAACAGCATGGGAGCTCTCTCTCTCTCTCTCTCTTTCTATGTATATCTGCCTAATAAATCACTTTTTCTGCAAAACTCTTTGGGTTCATGATATTTAATACAAACAGTAAGCTCACCACGACTCTAGGGCCCCTTTCCCCATTCTTTGGGGTAAGAGAGGCCAAGGACCTGGGATCCAGAAACTGGGGGCATCTTTGGGATGCCCTCATTCCCTCCCCTGGCTACACTATCAAAATAGATGTCATCAATACTTACAGACCTCTTTAACTCATTTATGAAATCAGGGTAACTTAGGTCCCTTTTCAGTACTTGCATAGGCTCACATGCAAGGGATTATATACAACATTTGCACAGAAGTTTCTCTTCTGTCCTGCCATCTTCAGATTCCAGGAAAACAGTTGTAAACCATTTTGCTATGACTTTCATAATTCTGAAGTAATAATTAGTTTTTCTAATTATGTATCATACCAAATGTTAACAACAATATGTGGACTGATAAAGGTATATTTTCTTAACATCAATAGAATGTATTACTTTTAATACAGAGTAAACATGTATTAAAAGTTTAACAGAAAGTAGGTTTTTATTATTGAACCAATTTATTATTTAAAAGCAAGGTAACAATCTTCTTGAATTTGATGAAGAAAAGCTATTTTTTTTTTTTTTACTTCTGAGAATCTCTCTGTATCTAGGATTTGTGCTTCTTTTGTATTTATTTTCTCTTATATTTGTAACACTTATAACATGCAACACATCCAAGTCAGAATTCCTGCCCTAAGATTTATTAATCACGGTAATACTGGGCAAGTTACTTGACTTAGAGAGGGTTTATTCCCTCTTCTCTTATAAAAAGTTAGTAATATCCACTTCACAGGATTTTTATAAAATTAAAACAAGTCAAAACACTTCAAATATCTTTCAGAGTTGAGACACTGATCACTACCTGCAGAGGTCTGTCCAATAGACCTTGCCTTAATGATGGATGAATGAAAGCACTCTCATCCCCAGTACAGTGATTTCAAGTGGGCTAGAGATGGTCATCAGTTTCTTTCAGAGGGTGATTGCAGATAACCAACGACCACTCGCTGCTTCTACTCACATTTATTCAGTATAGATTTAATAATAGAGGTTCTAAGTCAACATGCTTGTGCACAATTAGCATGGTTGAAAGAGTGGGTTTATGAATGGTAAAAGCTTTTGGTTTCAGGACCCAGAGTAAACACCATTAACGGGTAATTCCCATTTGACCTCCCTCTGAGACAGTCACTTGGTACAAAGTTTAGGTGAGCCAACAGACTGAAGACAAAGGGATGTAGAGTAAACAGACTTAACTGGAGAAGCTTTCATTGTCCCCAGTCTTTTACCCTGTGACTTAATACTCTAACGTAAGAACTGGCTGCCTTCAGCCCATTCCAGTCAAACCTTTCGGCCTTCCAAAAGGTTTGAGACTGTAATCTTCTAAGTTCCCCTAATATTTTGCCAGCCACCCCAAGTGAATTTCAACATAGAGTGTTTAGCATATATTACACTCATTTCATATTATAGTAGGTACCACTGTTATTGTTAGTGACATTGTGAGATCTGAAATGGCTTTAATCAATATAGTCCAATCTTAGAAAAAATAATTTAAAAATCCTCAACTTTTAATTTATTACAAACTTACTTTTTTTCATCTGGCTAAAGTTCTGCTCAGCAACTTCCATAATAATAAGAAAATTATATATATATATATTATATATAACATATATATGAGAATATACTGATATACATATGTAGTGGTTTATAAACTATAAACAAATACATAAAACTAATGATAATTATAAAGCTTAAAGTGAATCCAAAATTTTTTTCTTGTTTTTCAGCAGAAAATTGGAGGTTTACTGTCTGATAAAAAAGAGCATATTCTATAATAATGGCCATGCCCTTAAATAGTACTATTATTCTTTAGTGGCGGGAAACACTACAGAAAATTTAGACAATAGTTGACCTATCCACATAGATAAAAGGGCTAAGCACAGAAATTCCCATGAGATTCTGGAAATGTAATTTTCACATTGAAATGTATATTTTTTAAGGTATGAGACCATACCTTTTATCTATATATTTATTAATATGTTTACTAAGTATTGTCAAACATTGGAGGACTAGATAACATAAATTTCAAATTTAGTGTCTTCGTTTTGATTAGGGAGCCACAAAAACATGATAAAAAGAACATTTCACAGATATCAATTACCAGAAGAAGAAAACAAACCATAACAAAACATTAGTCTAGGAGTGTCTGAAGAACTTGATTTCAGCAGAATCCATTTACAATCTTCAAAGTGACACTGACTCTGTTAGAGGCCAAGTGTAAGTAAATGATCAAGCTTAACAGAAGTGCTTAAAGAGCCATAAATCAGGAAGAGTTTGAAAGTGAGGGGATTATTAAGGTTAACTGTTGTAAGATAAGGAGGTGAGAAACCTTGACAGAGCAACAAGATAGTTTTCATGGCTTTAAGGTAAAAATCATTACTTGAGAAGGGGAATTTAATTTGTTCCTAAGTAAAAGAAGATTGATTTTTGTTTTCATTTTGTAGGTTTTATTTTCCTATTTAAATTCCAGGCTGGGCATTGAGGGTGGCGGGAATGATAAAAATGTCTATGTATGTATTGGTTATGTGATCATTTAGAATTGAAAAATACAAGTCCCCAAACAATCTGCAACCTATTTTCATTTAATTTACATCACAATTAAGTTTGCAACACTCGAAAATTCATGTAATGTGGCAAAATATTAGAGGAGAGATAAGCCCAGGGAATTACCAACTTTTTGTATATATTTACCTGAACTTAGTTATTTTACTAATATAAATAATTACTAATAATAGTAAAATAATACTAATAAAATCTGCAGATATGTTTTATTTCTATCTCTAAAAGAAATTAGAAAGTGGTTTTTTTTTTGAAGATTGAGATCAGGATTCAAATAGTTATTTCCTAATAAAGTGGGAATGGTTTTCAATTGCCTTTGGTAGAATCTAATCTTCAAAATATAATGAAGCTAAATTGACAGAAAAACATATACACAGAAAAATACAAATACAATGAATAAACACTGAGTCAGCAAAGTGAAGAGTCTATAGATTTTTTTTCCTCTCTCTCTAGCTTTTAAAGTGACTATTTTAACTTAGCAAGCGGTATGATAAAATTTTTTGTTTCTTAAATTTCACAATAAAAATATTATGTCTTGAATAATGATTTTGGGCTGTGATGAGTTAGATGTTATATCAGAGACTGAAACTATAAATATAAATTAAACGTATTTTGTGCTCTCAGAAACTCACGATTTACAAATATGTTAAAAATAAGGAATGCCTTGTTATGGGGTATTTTAATAAAGATAGAGTACTTAAGTTAACCTTTAAAATGGATGTAATTATGGAATCACTTCTCTTCATTTTCTTTTCACGACTACCACCACTGTCAAAAGTTGAATGATGATGTAGCAAATTTAAAAATTTAGCTCAACTACAGTCAGTGGCTTTAAAAAGCATTTCCAGCTATTTCAAACTTGCATGTGGTAGAATTAATACACCTTTGACCTTTCACAGTTGAATTATCTTTTCTTAGCACTGTTATATTAGGTATATGCCCCCAACCTCAACCAAATGTTATATAGATTATGTTGTTTTACTAGGCTTTGCATTTACTTGAGAGTCTTATGACACACTAGAGGCTTAACCATTGCTACAGAAATTCTGGTCACTTTAACCACGGAGCATTGTGTGTGTGTGTGTTTTTTGTTGTTGTTGTTGTTTTTTGTTTGTTTGTTTGTTTTCATATAAAAATCCCCAAATAACAGGACATTTGTATTTACTACCAAGCTGAACTGCATTAGAACCTCCAGGGCTGCAGCTAAATCCTGAGAGGATTGAAACTCAGAGGGAGTTTTACAGCCTACATAGTCTACCCTCAGACACCAAAGGACTTGTGGGATGCTGAGATACATTTTCTTATTAAAATTTCAGTCAGTTAGGCCGGGCGCGGTGGCTCAAGCCTGTAATCCCAACACTGTGGGAGGCCGAGGCGGGTGGATCACGAGGTCAACAGATCGAGACCATCCTGGTCAACATGGTGAAACCTCGTTTCCACTAAAAATACAAAAAATTAGCTGGGCATGGTGGCGCGTGCCTGTAATCCCAGCGGCTCAGGAGGCTGGGGCAGGAGAATTGCCTGAACCCGGGAGGCGGAGGTTGCGGTGAGCCGAGATCGTGCCATTGCACTCCAGCCTGGGTAACAAGAGCGAAACTCCGTCTCAAAAAAAAAAAAAAAAAATTCAGTCAGTTAAATCCACTTTGTCTTACATTTTTTTAATCTTTGAGCATTCCCCAGTGCGAGACCCTTTAGGCCATCACCAAATTCTACCTTGCACCATTGCTGTACTCTTGCTCTTATTTGATTTTTTTTTTCTTTTTTTTTTTTTTTTTTTTATGACAGAGTCTTGCTCTGGTTGCTTAGGGTGGAGTGCAATGGTGCAATCTCAGCTCATTGCAACCTCCGGCTCTTGAATTCAGTTGATTCTTCCCCCTCAGCTTCTTGCGTTCCCATACCACCATGCTTGGCTAATTTTTGTATTTTTGGTAGAGACAAGGTTTCACCATGTTAGCCAGGCTGCTCTTGAACTCCTCAGGTGATTGGCCTGACTTGGCATCCCAAACTTCTGGGATTATAGGCATGAGCCACCGTGCCTGGCCATTTGATTTTTTCTAATCCTACAAAGCATGATCTCTGAAAACCCTGTTTTATGGATAACAGTTTTCCCTAAATCCTCAGGCTCTTCCATTTTTTCTTCCTGAGCAATGGTCTGTTGATGAAGAAATTGCTTTCCATGAAGTCTTTTCAAGTCCCACATTGAATGAACACCAAAATTTTGACCTACAGTTCACCTACTCATGAGTAGAGAGTGATAATTAAATGTTGTTACTTTGAGACTTAGCCCACTTTACTAAAAATACCTCCTCCTCATCTTTGTCTTAAGCTGTTCACTTTTTCTAATAGAATAAGACTTTAGAACTTAACTGAATGGTCTTTCTTTCTATATCATGTCAATTGCTATCCTGACTTAACAATTCCATTTTAATCACTGTCAAATATATTTATTCCATATCATTTCAACCACCAATGAAGTTCCCTTTCCCCTCGTTCTTGTCCTTGAAATAATAAATTAAGACTCGTATCCTTTAGTTACCTAACTCACTCCACTATTTTGACTCTCTTCTTATCCAACTCCAGTATTATTCTGTGTGGATTTGACTGCATCCTGTTTTTCTAGACTTAAGTTGGCCCCTGGAGATCTGTGGCTTTTGTTATGCAGTCTCCTCCCACAATGGACTAGGATTGGTATGTGTGAAAACAGAATATGGCAAAAGTGATGATATGTAACTTCTAAGATTAGGTCATAAAAGTCACTCCAACTTCCATTCTCTCTGCCTCTGTCTATTTTCTCTCTGAGCACTTGCTGTAGAGGAAGCCATGTTGTGAATAGCCATATGGAAAGGTCCTCCTGGGGAAACTTCACTAAGCCTCCTGCAATAGCCCTCTAAACAAGCATGGAAGGAAATCCTTTAGACTTTATTAAGTTTTCAGAAATGAACTAGACTGTAACTTCATGAGAGATACTGCTAAAGAGCCACAGAGCTAGTCTACCTGGCACATGAAAATAGTTTGTTATCTTAAACTGCTAAGTATCGGGGTAATTAGTTACATAGCAATAGATTATTAATACAGTTTCTGAGCCCTGCTGGGGAAAATAAGACAACTCTAAAAATTACGATTGAAATTTTTTGTCTGTAATTGTGTTAATCTGTTCTCACACTGCTAACACAGATATACCAGAGATTGGATAATGTATAAAGGAAAGAGGTTTGATTCAGTCACAGTTCCACATTGCTGGGGAGGCTTCATAATCATGGTGGAAGACAAAAAAAGAGCAAGGGGATGTCTTACATGGCAGCAGGCCAAGAGAGCTTGTGCAAGGGAAGTCCCATTTGTGAAACCATCAGATCTTGTGAGACTTGTTCAGTATCATGAGAACAGCACAGAAAAGACCTGCCTCCATTATTCAATTATCTCCCACTGGGTTCCTCCCATGACATTTGGAAATTACGGGAGCTACAATTCAAGATGAGATTTGGATTGGGACATAACCAAACCATATCAGTACTCTCATTTCAGTCTTTAAGTAGTGCATTTTCTTAAGTAAGTCTCTCTCTAGTGTCTCCAATGTGCTTTTTGTAAATTTCTCCACATTCAACAAAACTCTAAACTCTATCTCTTTCCTACAAAAGAACATTATATCTTATACATCTTGATGACATGTATAAAATGAGATGTTTAAAATTTATTAAATGTAAATTTTTTCAATTTTCTTCCACTAAATACATACTTACATATCTAACTATAAATCAACATTTTCCTATTTGTTTTTTTCCAGTCAACATTTAATTATGTCCTTCTACATATTCAATGGCCTCTTTTAACTCTAATTCCTTATTCAGTTAAAGCACTAGTTAATTCCCATCAAAGTCACACTTACAGAGTTACATATATATATATATATATTTTTTTTTTTTTTTTGAGACAGAGTCTCACACTGTTGCCCAGGCTGTAGTACAGTGAGGCAGTCTTGGCTCACTGCAATCTCCGCCTCCTGGGTTCAAGCAATTCTCCTGACTCAGCCTCCTGAGTAGCTGGAACTACAGGCATGTACCACCATGCCCAGCTGATTTTTTTTTGTGTGTGTGTATTTTTAGTAGAGACAGGGATTCACCAAGTTGGCCAGGATGGTCTTGATCTCCTGACCTTGTGATCCACCCACATCAGCCTCCCAAAGTGCTGGGATTACAGGTGTAATCCTGCACCCAGCCAGTTTATATATATATGTTTTCCCATTATTTCCTCTTTATATGTTATTCTCCATCAATTGCAATTTTGCTTCTGTTCTTAGCATTTTATTAATTTGTTCTTACCACAATTGTGATGGTTAATACTGAGTGTCAAGTTGATTGGATTGAGGGATACAAAGTATTAATCCTGGGTGTGTTTGTGTGAGTGTTGCCAAAAGAGATTAACATTTGATTCAGTGGGCTGGGGATATGAGCTTGACTTCAATAAGTGCCAGTTAGGAAACACAGATGGCCTGTTCAGATTGGCCAACCCCTCCCCCCACCCATAATACCCTCCTGTAATTCCACTGGCTAACCAAGGCATATTACATTTTGGTTCAGCAGAGTTGAATTCAGTCTCTCCCAAAGCACCTCCAGTCTGCTGAGGGCATACTACTGGCCTGTCTCCCATTTTCACATTTTTCAGCCTGCTTTATATTGCTGGAATCTGATTAGATCATGCCCAAAAGATTAAGGATGGATCTGCCTTCCCCAGCTCACTGAATTCAGTCTCTCCCCCATGCTGCAATAGTATTGAATAAAATCTTCCTTGCCTGCTAAATTTATTTGGTGCAATTTTTATTTGACAGCACCTTTGTGAATTTGCTGGAGCACCTTGGTACACCACTGGGACAACATTGTACTTATTTGGCTTTTAATTCCATGGTTTGAAAAGAAAGAAGGAAGAGTAGCAAAACACAAACCAAAGCCAAAATATAAAACAAAAAAAAAGTAGTAAAATTGTTTATACAATTTAGTGTCTCCCCAATTTCTCAGACTGTCTCTCTTCTCCTAATTTTTACCCTATCTAACCTCAGTTCTAAAACAAGCTGCTATAGAGAAAAGTTACAGAACAGGACTGGGACTTTCGAATTCTATTCAAAACAACAGACAACTTTTTTTCTACCCATTTCTTAGATTTTAATGTGCCTCAAGATTCTCTCCTAACTCTTTTCTCATTCAACAAAATCCTACTAAAAAACCTTATCTCCTGCCATACTTTTAATTGCTATCAACTAGTTATTTCGAAGGGCAAGAGGATGATGTATCTTCCACTGGAAAACAGAAGGCTTACATGAAATTTATCAAGAAGCATTTCCAGATTACATGCATCTTCTTCACTGCTTTACAAAATATTATGTCCTACAGAGGATTCTTGCCTTCAGATTGGGGATAATTCTTATAGTGAATTATTGCCAAGGAAAAGGCTGTTTCAGAAAGAACATTGGTAACTGTTGAATGTTGGTGACCTTCAACTATATTTCAATGGCTAAACTTTTCTTATGTTCCAAAAACATATTTCAATATCTATGGACATCTGATGGACACTTCAAACCCAACATATCAAATGTGAAATTATTTTCTTTCCCAAATTAGTTCTGCATCTTATTTCCACTATATAAACGAATGTCATGGGTCAGATTGATTTTACTTCAAAAAAATACTGAACATGACGACTTTTCTTCATAGACAATACTACTACTCAAGGTCAGGCCACCAGGTTTCTCACCTGGATTTTTATGCGTATTATTATTTTTGTATCTGCCTTTCATATTTCTTTTAATATGTTTATATATTGTGATTTAAAAAAACACATAACATAGACTTTACCATATTAATCACTTTAAGTGTAAATTCTAGTAGTTTTGACTACAGTTGCATTTTTGTGCAACAGAGCTGCACAATTTTTAACCTCACAAAATTGAAACTGTGTTAACTGCCCATTTTTTCTTCTCCCAGACATTGATAACCACCATTTTACTTTTTCTATGTATTTGACTAGTTTAGATATGTCATGTAAGTGAAATTATACTGTATTTAACATTTTTGTGACACTTACTTCATTTAGCATAACTTCTTCAAATTTGATCCATGTTATAGCATATCACAGGATAACCATCCTTTTAAGGCTGAATAATAGTCCTTTGTCTGCATATACACATAATGTGTATGCACATTGTTTATCTCTCTTATTTCTAGTATTGGAGTCTGAATAAATTGAATGAAATATAAATGCAATATCACTCATTTGCTTAATTTATTTTCTGTAGTCCTTATTTAATTAACGTCTTCCATTTATTCTGTATCCCTATCCTTCTCTGTCCTTATTCAACTTGATGCCTTGAACTGATTATATAATGCACACTATTTTTTTTCATATAATTCTCTGGATTAGGATCCTCTACCCATTTGCTGACCCCTTGCACTAAAGAAACACTCTGCAGAAAATTTTCACTTGTTGCTGTCTTTCTACCCATCAAAACAGAAAACAAATATCTCTACGACACGTTTGGTATCAACCTTTGACATTTGGATATTGTTAAATATAACTGGCATGGGATTAGTTAGCACTTTAATCTGTTCTTTCTTATATACACAGCTTAATCTGTCACCATTCTCCCTGTCTTACCTTCCTTGTCACCAATACTTTAGTTATGTTAAACTTTCTTCAGTTTCTCAAACTCATTAGACTTGTTCTCCTTTCTGAGCTTTGGTTTATATTGTCCTCTCTGTCATGAATGTTCTACCTATTTTTGTTTAACAAATTCCTCTCATGGGTTATATAATCACTTAAATGTTACTTTCTTTGGGAACTTTTTTATAACTACTCTGGAATGAGTCATGCACTCCTTTACATGTTCTTGTAACACCCTGAATGTTCCTGTTAAAGTGATTTTCACACTCTACTGTAACATCCTATCTTATTCTTTCTCTCACACTATGTTGCATACATGAGGATAGCAACAGTCTCTGCATTTTTTATCTTATTCCTAGAAGCTAACAAAATAATTGCTTACTGAATGATGAATGAATAATTTGAATACTGAATGAATTAAATAAAAAATGGGGATTCAACTTAGCCAGTAATTTCTTAATAACCTATATTTAAAATATGGTGAAATAAATTAAATTTTATTATACTAATCTATTAAGACATAAGATTTCAGAATAAATTTTTTGTGACATAATAGAGAACACTGTTCAAAAATATTTGATGCAAGTGTTTTCAATTAACCAAGAATACAAATTACCAGAAATTTCCATTCCACAAGCATTGAATTTGATTAAGAATTTATCAGCGATACCAGATTGAGATGATGCATTAAAAAATTATCGATGTCTAGCTCCAATTCTCTGGCTCCTTGGGTTTTCAGAACAAATATTTTCTTGTCAGATGAATACTGTACTGGAACTCAGAAACAAATACACGTTCTTATTTTTCTGGCTCTGGCTTGATGAATTCATTTCATTTTATGATTGAGTCCTTGATAGTTTTTACTAAATCTAAGTATATTTTTCATACAATTTCAGCTAGTTTAGGTTACTTCTAACTTTCAGTGAGCTTTACTCACTTCCTGGGAAATGAAATTTATCCTAAACTCCATCTCCATGACTCATGCATGGTATTATACCTGATCTCACTTACACTGACTGACTGCTGGTGTCCTGGGAGCCTCACATATCCTCTGCGGTTGACAAACAATTACATTGGTATGCCCATACCTGCTTTCCTTAAATACCATTTGCCACTACATTCACTTGCATCTTTGCTCCACATTCCTGTATACTGAGGTTTATTTATTCAACAAATCTTTCTTGAGCGCTTACCATGAAGAAGGCACAAAGGTAAAACTGCAACTGTGAAAAGTATCATGAAAAAGCAGTAGCATGAAGTATAATTAACTTTATAAAGCACAGATTTTACAACTAGATTGCCTAGGTTTCAATCTCATATCTGTTACTCATGAGTTATGTACTCATGGGGAGTGTACTCAAATTGCATCTTCTGATTCTTTGCTTGATATGCTCAGGCCACAAAGGGGAAACAATTCTTACGCACGTCTGTAAATATCTTAGAGCTAACCAGAATTCTTGCT
This sequence comes from Sapajus apella, assembly GCF_009761245.1. Taxonomy (NCBI): domain Eukaryota; kingdom Metazoa; phylum Chordata; class Mammalia; order Primates; family Cebidae; genus Sapajus; species Sapajus apella. Next base: position 16,227,401 of record NW_022436942.1, read on the forward strand.
TTGGAGTTTGTAAAGATTTCATCCATGGAGCTTGAGAAATAGCAACTATGCCTGAAGATGAATTCACCTGTTAGGAAAAATTTATTTTTTTCTCAGGGACACCCACCAGCTGGGAACACAATGGACATCTATCTTAATGGTACAGAAAAAGAAGAGCTCAGGGCCTGTGCAGCTTCATTGAAAAGAAGATTGGGATATGGTTAGCATCAAAGCCTATCTCTCAGTTGTCTGAGACCACCACTTTTAGATATGCTGGGCGGAAAAGCAAGGGAACCCAGCATGCACCCACATATACTTTGTTCATAGAATGCCCTATATATTCAACTCAAATATGTGCTCTACTGTGATAGCAGTTATACAAACATCAGGGCCTGCCATATGGCAATAGCAGGGACTACAGTATCAGCTGATACCATAGCAAACTAAAGACTATGTATTTACCAGTCTTCATCCAAACATGAAACCAACCAAGTTGACAAAAATGAATAGATAAATGAAGCCAGAGCGTCCCAGGAGGCAGCAGGCATAGGTCCTTTATAAAGATACTTCCCCCAGCTCTCGTCCTCAGTGGAGATCTCTGCTCTGGCTTCTATTTAATAGGCTTCCAAGGTACCGTCCCTTTGTTCTCAGATTTCACAATACCAGTCATTTTCAGCTCTCCAACTTTTGCTTTCTGTGTGGTTGCCTCCATATTGCTATGTCTCGACGAATTTAAACAAAATGTCTACTTCTCTCTCATGTAATGAGATCATTACTTTTGTAGTTAGAGAGACTTTGAATTCCTCAAGAAAAAAATCAGTGCTGTCAGGTCTCTTACTTGCAGAACTTACGCTATAATAAAGTTAGAAATGGTTTTCTAAAGAACCATTAAGATATTATAGGTTTCTATACATGGGATTATGACAGGTGCTTTTTTTTTTTTTAAAGAGGAAGACCTAATGGAGTTCAAATGATCTTTTAATTATCACCTATGAATTGTGAAAAAAAAAAATCTAAACTAACCTTAAAAACAAGGTAGAATATTTACACTATTTTCTAGAGGATTAAAGTGTCCTGGAAGTTACCAAATAAGTACAAGATAGTTTATCCAAAGAAAGGCATATGTTTCACCCTCTTATAAGAAAAGACCAATAACTTTTGTGACTTAGGAATTACAGGTCTCAGGTGTTCATTACAGCCACAGCTAACGTATCTCATGATTGCATTTCTTTTTTGAAGACTGCATGTTTCTAATTTTTGTTATACACACAAAGAGAGAAATTTTATCTTTTCCATTAAAATCTGCTTTTTGCATAGTACAGTGTACCATTTACAAAGGCTTAAAGAGATCCCTTGTAGTGAAGTGAACTTCCCAGCCCTAGTATGATAATATTTGTGGAAAATATATGCAATTTTCCTTACAGTGGTTTCCTATATAAGATTAGCACCAAATACTATCTCTGTGCTGTCTGAACTGTATCATCATGAAAAAGAGTTTGGGACAAATATTTGCAAATTGTATTTCCTAAACAAACAGTGCAGTCCTCAATGTACTTTTCCCTAAACAGCAGTGGGAATTTATTAAATTATTTTACAGGGATGCATACAATTCAGTTTCAGCACAATAGAGATAAAATTCTCATTTTAAATAACATTTAAATAAGTGAAATAATTATTTATAAAGGACCAAAAAAAAAAAGAGAAAGCTTGTCTTTGATCTAGTACTGTGTTTGTCTACTGAAACCATATTTCAGTTTCTCAGTAGCTTTACTTCTATTCCTGTTTTTCCTGATTTTTTTTTCCTTCAGATGTTCTTGGCTCTCTCTTTCTTCTAAACCCTGAAAATTTTCTTTGACTGACTTTCACATGCCATAAAAGTTAATATATTTATTAATGTTAAGATAAGCTCTTCATAAGACTGAGAATATAGCTTCCCCACAAGATAATCTCCATTCCCATTGCTAAGATGTTTTAGTTTGGGGGGTTTGTTTGTTTGCTTGTTTTTTGATTGTGGGCAGTATAGAGAATTCAGGGAGAGAACAAGCTTTCACAGCTTTCATAGAAGAGTGCCTTTAGTTGGAATCCTTTAGGTGGAATAAATGTAATCATGTGCTCTAGGCCATTTAATATTCTGGAATCAATAGCCTCAGGGTGGAAATAAATGATCAAGAGCAAAGAATTTCTGAATAAAGTGAATCTGAATTTCTCTTTCCTATTCCTCCAAACAGGGCAGATGAATTAGTTTAAAGAAGGAGGCTATGGTCTGCAGGTGGTGGGTTTGAATAGAGACAGAGATGTAAATAACTTACTAAATTTTGATATTGGAAGCCGGCAGGATAAATGTCCTTTCAGCAAACACCAGGGCGAGGCAATCCCCAAAATCAAAGTTAGTAGTATATGTTTCAGGACAGAATAAGACTGTTCTAGGTCTAACCATTTCACAACCTCTCGACTGATGTCATACAATTGGATAAGATAGGCACTCAGAAATAACCCCAGAGAGAAGGAAAACTGTGCTGAAAGTTTTAAGCCTAACACAATTAAAAAGTATCTTTGAATTTTATTTAGCTTTTCAAGCAATGACTAAATTAGGTTTTTGGCAGAAGATTGAAATAAAAATGTGAAATAAACATGAAGTTCAATATAAATCAAACCAGACAGTTCTGATTTTTGCACATATGAATATGTGGCCGATAAAAACCATAATCACTATGTCTTGTGTGTGAGTTGGCCAGTATTCCATACAAGAATTCCCTTTTAATAGAAATTTATAATAGAAGTTACTCTATTTAGGGAGCCTCAGGGTGCATATGAAATTTCTGGTTATCTTATTATCTTGGCTTATAATGAGCTTACAGTAAACTAAGCCTTCTAAACATACTTCAAACGATTTTAATGAACTTCTACATGTGTTGTTACTTTAAAAAATACACACATAATTGTATGAGCTTAGATCTGTGTCCCTCCTTACCTTAAAATGAAAAAATAAAAAATTCCAACATGAAGTGTAGTAGAAAGCGTATGAAAACTAGACTTCAATGAACCTGTGTTTGAATGTCAGTTGATCAGTTAAATGAGAAAATCTATGCACACTGTCTACCACAAAGGATATATAAAGTACTATTTTTCTTCCTCCTTTCCATTCTTTGTGCTGTATTAAATTTGATTCATTATTCACAACTGTAAGATATTTAAATGTTTTGAGTCTATTGAAATCTGGAAATTTAACGAGTGCAGATTAATGCCTGTTTTAATTATTTGCTCATTACACATTCCCTCAGTTTCTCTTGAAGATGAAATTCGAAAATTGTTCCAGGGCACGCTCATCTTAATACTCACATTCATAGTCTCCTTTAATGAAATGAATGACCATATGCCATGGAGAAGTCTTATTAATGGAACACTTGTGTGGGTTTTTGATAAAGCTATTGCCTTTCCGAGTAAGGAAGATATTTTGGCCGGTGTTATTGTTGGCTACCCTTTTACTCCCTACTTTCTGTATTGCACATTACATTGTAATTGTTGTTTTAATTTTCATCTATGGATTGTAACTGCCACTCCAAATGTGTTTTATTACTGAAATTGTGGATGATCTAAAGAATAATATTTCATCTCTACATTAACCCAAGTAATTGAACTTAATATAAAATAGTGTATGAATAATAAAGCTCTATGTCACTCCTGTAAGGACATTTAAGAATTTGATGTGAATTATTTAATATATCCTATGTACAATTTTTAAGCAATTTATAAATATGTATAACCCAAACTTAAGTGTATCATATTGAATTTTTATTTTTAAAAAAGTACTTTAAAATATTTAATAAAAGTATGTAAAATTTAATTTAGGCAAAAGTCTAAAAATAAGTTAGAATGGCTACAATAAAAAAATTAAAACTAGCAAGTATTGAAGATATGTAGAAATTGGAACCTACGTGAAGTACTTGGAGTAGTCAAATTCTCAGAAAGTAAAATGGAATAGTGGTTGTCTGGGATGGATGGGAAAAGGAAATAGAACTTCTTGTTCAATGGGTATAAAGTGGCCAGATAAAAGAGTTTTGCAAAGGTTGTAAAACAATGTGAATGTACTTAACACTGCTGAGCAGTAGACTTAAATGGCCAAGATGGTAAATTTTATGTTATGTGTATTTCATCACAATTAATTTTGTTTAAAGTAGTTCCTTGACCCTAAGTCCCCTAAAATTTCCTATTGGCTTTTATTCACAGAAATTCACTTCATATTTCAAAATACAAATAAACATTTTACTGTCTTTTTAATTAATTTTAATATTACGTACTGAATTTCTCTCATGAAAAAATGAGGATTTAACTTTCATATGCTTACTAACTCAGATACACACTTCTTTTTCCATCTGTCTTAAAAATTTGTATGTATGTATTTTTGTAGGTATATACACATATAGTTTTAAACTCAATCTTCAGTGTTTATTCTGCCTTTTTTTTTTTTTTTTTTAAGATGGACTCTTGTTCTGTCCCCCAGGCTGGAGTACAGTGGCACAATCTCAGCTCACTGCCACTTCCGTCCCATAGATTCAAGCGATTCTCCTGCCTCAGCCTCCTGAGTAGCAGGATTACAGGTCCAGGCCACCATGTACAGCTAAATTTTGTATTTTTACTAGAGACAGGGTTTCACCATGTTGATCAGGCTGGTCTTGAACTCCTGACCTCATGATCTGCCCATCTTGGGCTCCCAAAGTGTTGGAACTACAGGCATGAGCCACTGTGCCTAGCCTTATTCTGCCTGTCTGTGTGATGCTTCCTTCTGACTAAAGTAGTGAACCATGATCACTTTTCCTATATTCAACAGTATTTTTGTACTTTCTGGAGTTAATGGTTAACTTGATTTGTACCTCTTTTGTATCCTATGTCACTATCTGTAATTATTTCTAATGAAATTATAAACCTCTGTTAATAATATTCTTCATATTATGTTATGCATCAGGTATTCAGTCATTACTTTCTCCTTACTCCATCATCATGAAACTCCTTCATCCTACCTCTCCATTCCACACTGTTTTTACGTAGGCTTGATATGCAGCTTTTATCCTGAGACTTCCTTACCTCAGTCCTGTGCTGAATAGTTTCTCAGATTCCTTGCTAATTTCGTTTCTGTTTGATTCTTTTTTTTTTTCCCCATTTATTTATTTTATTGCATTTTACATTTTGGGGTACATGTGAAGAACATGCAAAATTGTTGCATAGGAACACACATGGCAGTGTGATTTGCTGCCTTCCTCCCCATCACCTACATCTGGCATTTCTCCCCTTGCTATCTCTCCCCAGCTTCCCACCCCCCACCCTCCCTCCCCTATTTCCCCCCAACTGACCCCAGTGTGTAGTGCTCCCCTCCCTGTGTCCATGTGTTCTCATTGTTCAACACCCGCCTATGAGTGAGAACATGCGGTGTTTGATCTTCTGCTCTTCTGTCAGTTTGCTGAGAATGATGGTTTCCAGGTTCATCCATGTCCCTACAAAGGACCCAAACTCATCGTTTCTGATGGCTGCATAATATTCCATGGTGTATATGTGCCACATTTTCCCTATCCAGTCTATCGTCGATGGGCATTTGGGTTGGTTCCAGGTCTTTGCTATTGTAAACAGTGCTGCAATGAACATTCGTGTACACATGTCCTTATAGTAGAACGATTTGTAATCCTTTGGATATATATCCAGTAATGGGATTGCTGGGTCAAATGGAATTTCTATTTCTAGGTCCTTGAGGAATCGCCACACTGTCTTCCACAATGGTTGCACTAATTTACACTCCCACCAACAGTGCAAAAGTGTTCCTATTTCTCCACATCCTCTCCAGCATCTGTTGTCTCCAGATTTTTTAATGATCGCCATTCTAACCGGCGTGAGATGGTATCTCAGTGTAGTTTTGATTTGCATTTCTCTGATGACCAGTGATGATGAGCATTTTTTCGTATGTTTGTTGGCCTCACGTATGTCTTCTTTTGAGAAGTGTCTGTTCATATCCTTTGCCCACTTTTGAATGGGCTTGTTAGTTTTTTTCTTGTAAATCTGCTTTAGTTCTTTGTAAATTACGGATATCAGCCCTTTGTCAGATGGGTAAACTGCAAAAATTTTTTCCCAATCTGTTGGTTGCCGATTCACTCTAATGATTGTTTCTTTTGCTGTGCAGAAGCTGTGGAGTTTGATTAGGTCCCATTTGTCTATTTTGGCTTTTGTTGTCAATGCGTTTGGCGTTTTGGTCATGAAGTCCTTGCCTACACCTACGTCCTGAATGGTTTTGCCTAGATTTTCTTCTAGGGTTTTTATGGTGTTAGGTCTTATGTTTAAGTCTTTAATCCATCTGGAGTTAATTTTAGTGTAAGGTGTCAGGAAGGGGTCCAGTTTCTGCTTTCTGCACATGGCTAGCCAGCTTTCCCAACACCATTTATTGAACAGGGAATCCTTTCCCCATTGCTTGTTTTTGTCTGGTTTGTCAAAGATCAGATGGTTGTAGATATGTTGTGTTGCCTCCGAGACCTCTGTTCTGTTCCATTGGTCTATACCTCTGTTTTGGTACCAGTACCATGCTGTTTTGATTACTGTAGCCTTGTAGTATAGTTTGAAGTCTGGTAGTGTGATGCCCCCCGCTTTGTTCTTTTTGCTTAGAATTGACTTGGCTATGCGGGCTCTCTTTTGGTTCCATATGAAGTTTAAGGTGGTTTTTTCCAGTTCTGCAAAGAAGGTCATTGGTAGCTTGATGGGGATAGCATTGAATCTGTAAATTACTTTGGGCAGTATGGCCATTTTCACGATATTGATTCTTCCTAACCATGAACATGGGATGTTTCTCCATCTGTTTGTGTCCTCTCTTATTTCGTTGAGCAGTGGCTTGTAGTTCTCCTTGAAGAGGTCCTTTACATTCCTTGTTAGTTGTATTCCTAGGTATTTTATTCTCTTTGTGGCAATTGTGATGCATCACGTGCTTCGAAGTTTCATAAGAAGCGGAATTAACTGCTTTAAGAATTACTCTGTTTATAAATGACGTCTTGTTTTTTCTTAGCTATTTTTTTTTTTGAGACAGAGTCTTGCTCTGTCACCAGGCACCAGGCTGGAGTGTAGTGGCGCAATCTCGGCTCACTGCAACCTCCGCCTCCCAGGTTCAAGCAATTCTCCTGCCTCAGCCTCCCAAGTAGCTGGGACTACAGGCACGTGCCACCATGCCCAGCTAATTTTTGTATTTTTTTAGTAGAGACGGGGTTTCACTATGTTGGCCAGGATGGTCTCGATCTCTTGACCTTGTGATCTGCCCGCCTCAGCCTCCCAAAGCAAATGACTTCCTTTTTTAATACTCTATTTTCTGTGTTTGTGGGGGATGGGAGAAGACCTCAGAATAGATTTTTAGATCACATATTTTGCTCAGAATTTTAAAGAAAATTTACCCTGTCTTCTGTGTAAGACACAGAATATGCTGTGTTGTTAATAAGAGATCCTTCCCAATTTGGAGTTTTGATCTTCGGTAAGTAACATAGTTAGCCCCACCCAGACTTTAACCTTTGCCAGTATTTTGAAATTTTATGATGGAATATATTGCTGTCGTTTCCTCCCTTCTGTCATCTAATCATTTATAGTCTTGACACTTAATGGGCATTTTCAAATTACAAATATGTCTTTTCATGTTAAATAAGTTTACTATGTATTTGTTAATTTTTACCCTTCCACATTCTTTTGTCTCTCTGTAATTCTTAGTATTCAGATATTAAACATGTGAAGTAAATCTATGTCTTTTAACTTAACCTGCGTTAATTTGACTTTCTGTCACTTCTATTGAACTGCCTTATTCCTGTAACTACATTTTTAATTCCCAACAGCTTTAACTTATTTTAAATAAAATTTAATCATTTTTATGAATATACTTCATTCTATTATCTGTTAGGATATACTATATACTCTTATTATTATATTTCTTACCAAGTGTCTGAGTATTCTCAGGTTCCTCACTCTTTGATTATTGGTGCTGGTTTCTGTGACCTTTGTCCTACATGTTTTTCTCAAATGTCTGGAAATCTTTGTTGTCCACAGGTTGTGTCTTATAAAGACACATGCACATGTATGTTTATTATGGCACTGTTCACAATAGCAAAGACTTGGAAACAACCCAAATGCCCATCAATGATAGACTGGATAAAGAAAATATGGCACATATATACACTGGAATATTATACAGCCATAAAAAGGGATGAGTTCATGTCCTTTGCAGGGACATGGATGAGTCTGGAAATCATCATTCTCAGCAAGCTGACACAAGAACACATAATCAAACACCACATGTTCTCACCCCTAAGTTGGTGTTGAACAATAAGAAAGCATGGACACAGTGAGGGGAACATCACACACTGGGGCCTGTTAGGCCCATCACTGGGTGATGGATGCAGAAAACCATCATGACACCTATATACCTATGTAACAAACCTGCACATTCTGCACATGTAGCTGATAACTTAAATTATAATAATAATAATTTTTAAAACTCTCATGGTGTTCATTCACTCTTAATCACATTAAATCTCATTGTTCCCTTTTAAAAGTAATATTCTATATTTTCTTCATCACTGTGTTTGATAAAAAATACCAATTTTATTAAAATATGCAATGTTTGTTTGAAATAAATTATTTTCCAGAGAAAATAAGATAAAAATAATTGCCCAAGCAATTTTTGCAATTTTCTTTATGCATACAATATTAAAACTATGATAGGGCAGGAACAGTAAAATTTAAAAAGGAAGTCTACAAAATGTAGGTCACCATAAACATAGTTAAAATTACAAGATAAAGTAATTTACTTTAAAATAATAATAATGCTTCATGCTCTAATTGGTTTTACATGCATATATAATAACATTCAGTATTTTACTTTCCTAAATTCATATGAATTCTTACAAGAAAGGAAATTCTCTTGAAATGGATGTAGGAATCAGTCATAGTACAACTATAAATTTAATAGAAAATAATGAGTGTTTTGTGCTAAGCTAATTCAGTACTTATGTTTGAGCTAATTAGTTTTCAGATTTTAACTTTACAAAAAATTTGAACTAAAAAAATAAAATTCTTTTTTTAATCTGCACATTTTGACTATTAATATGATAGTGATATGTTTGACTATTTAAATTAAGTTTATTATCTGTTTCCTCTGCAAGTATTGTTTTATATATCTAGTAAGATTACTGTCCAATAAGAGAGCATATCAAAAAATTTTAATAATGCTAATTATCTCAAAGCTATTAATATTTATATTTTCAATTGTATATGCTGAAAATTTCTACAAATGTAAATGTTAGATGCACATTTTTACAATATCTCTATCTTAATTTTACTTTGGCAAGAAGCAAACCTTTACAAGGTCAGAACTTTGGTTCTTAAGAATATCTAAACATTTATGTTTATAAGTCTGTTTGGTTTTAAAAACACACTTATTTGGCATAGTTTTTTAGTAAATATCTGCCACACTGAGGTAAAGATTACACATATAGATTTTTTAAAGAATGTTTTTAAATGCTTGCTTTAGGGAACACCTTAAATTACATTCCTGCTAAATAAAGACAAGGTTAATCTGGAGGAATTATTCTATTTGGACATTCTAAAATATATATGGATATAGACTTAGCTATATCCATTTCTCTCTCTCTCTCTCATCTATCAACTTAGCTATATTAATTAGTATTTTTAATGGCAAAAAGCACATTTACCTTTGCACGAACTTAATATTTATATTTTTATTATGAATAAGTATAAATTTTTAAACTTCAGCCAAAAAAAAAAAAAAGCATTACAATGAGTTAAGGGATCTGTAGCACTAAATCTGTGTTTTATTCCTAACTTTGTCATTTCTCCGCATCGTTCTGATAAATAAATTTCACCATTTTGTGCTTAACTTGTTAATTTTCATAATAAAGATATTAGAGTTCATTTACGCCATTTGTTTCCTTATAAGTTCAACATTCCAAATACCTACAATATTTAGAACATTTCAGATGATTACAGTGGGTGTGCATGAAGGTAATAATGGTGTTGAGATTTATCTGATTTATCTGGAGAATCACTCAAATTATCCAATAATGATGCTATTAAATGATATGTGATGTAATTCAGCTCAGAAATAAATTGAGCTTTATGTGTTTCATACTCATGCAATGATAATACTGATTTCCTCCCAAAGGTCATCTCTCAGGTTTTCTTTATCCCTTGGTTTCCTTCTGTGATTTTCCTATGACTTCTTAAGTCATGATATTCTAATAGATGCTCTTTTCCTTGAATAAAAACTGGTTCTGCATGTTAAGATAAGAGTAAATCTATGACTTCTGAGCAGGAGCTCAGAATAGAATAGAAAACTAGAATAGCAAAGAAGGCATTTCCACTGAATATACCCAGAGCAGCACCAAACACCAGGGATCTAAAAAAGTCGAATTTAGAGAGTACAGCATAGAATGGCGGTAACCAAAAGCTGAGAGGCAGGCAGAAGTGGACAGAGGAAGGGAAGGTGTTGGTCAACAGATATGAAATTACAGTTAGCTGGGAGGAATACCTTCTGGTGTTCTATGGCAACAGCATGGTGACCAGTTAATAATAAATGTATTGCATATTTAAAAATAGCTAAATGAGAGGATGTTAAATGTTCTCACCATTAAAAAAATTGTTATTTGAGGTGATGAATATGCTAATTACCCCTTGAGAGAGATCTTTTTTATCCTGTCTTTTTTTTTTTTGACTAAGTTAAGTATTTTTGTTTTTGTTTGGTTTTGGTTCTGAAAGAGAAAAAAGAGGCTGTTATCTAACATGATGTTTCTTTGGGTCATAGAGAGGCTATTACTGGACCATTATTTCTCTGTATCTATCTAAAATAAAATATTATTAAACACTTTAGAAGAAAAAAAAGTAACCTATTGATCAATATGACAATAAATAATAAAATTTTTCTACCAAGGCAGAGAAATTTATTTATGCAAGTATTTTAACTATGTCAGAAATGAAGAAGATGTGGATAGTGATTGATACCAAATCATGTTTCACACACAGTTCTACAGAGAATGAAGAATTGACTGGGGTTAGAAGATCTATCTTAACTTTCTCAATATATTTTTCTAAAATTTTTAATGCAAACTATGTAAATGGTTTGTTAAGGGAGAAGTTTAAAAAGTCTGAATTCTATCAAAGTATAACCAAAACAACACATATAATTTCTAAACAGAATTAATTCAGCAAAACAGGAGCTCAGACCAGCAGTAGTCATGGTAATGTTAACCCAGGGAATGTGTAACAGGCTTTAAGAGGGCATTGCTCTTCAGCAGAGATTTAAAAAGATATATTTTAAGTATTAAGGGACAAAAATATCATAGATGACATCTGGCTTAAAAGTGCATAACTTTTATTTGTCCTCAAAGTATTTTCCAAGGTAGTTTAAAGAACTGAGAATTCCGGCCTAAACCTAAATACTGAAAATGGGTTTAACAGTCTTTTTGCTTCCAAGATGACACAGAAATGTACTTTTTGTGTGTAAAAATAGTCATCTTAATAATCCAAGATACTTTCATGTGTTCAGAATTAGATGTTCTTATAGACAAAATAGGAAAAAAATTCTATGAAAATAATTGATGAGCAGCTATGGCAGAGTGGTAAGATTGAAATTAACATTGGGCATAGAGGATATAAGCCCAAATAACTAAGTTTGAAAATAGTGGTCTGGGGCAATAAAGTCTTAAAAAATTTGAAAGCATTGTTCCAAAATTAAAATATTTGAGGGTCATCATATCTATTCTTCCTAAAAGGAAAATTCTTACCATATCCTACTGAAATTCATGGAAGAATAGCTCATGGTTATATAAGCAATGCCAGTTTGTGGACTGTATTTTCTGAATTTGAACTTATTTTTGCATCTAATAATTACAGTCTATGTGACATAAAACATTCACTTAACCATTTATTTATATATTGGCAACTTTGCTTACATTGATCCGTTGGAGTTTCCTTTTTTAAACTGTTGTTTTATTTAAAAAGAAACTGTTTATAGGTCACTGAATTTATATGCTTGTATCTGCTAACTAAAATAAAATAATTCTCATATACAAAAAATAACAAACACAGAAATTTAAATAAGTAAATAATATAAATAGGTGTCAAATGGGAATTTAATTTCTTCCCATGAAGAAGCATCTCCTCTACCAATGCCAACAGGCTTTCATTTCTTGTGTACTCTTCTACTAATACTCTGTGCATAAGCAAACATAATACAGATCTTTATATATGTACAGATATATACCATAATCATAATTTTGACAACAATAGGAGTATACACATTACATGTATCGCACCTTGATTTTTTTCTTAGTATAGCTTAGAGATATTTTTTTCTCAGGACATGAACATACACTTTTCAAAAGAAGACATACATGCAGCCAACAAGCATATAAAAAAAGCTCAACATCGCTGATCATTAGAGAAGCACAAAACAACCACAATGAGATACCATCTTACATCAGTCAGAATGGCTACTATAAAAAATTCAAAAAATGATGGATACTGGTGAGGTTGCAAAGAAAAGGGAACACTTACTGCTGTTCCCTTTGGTGGGAGTGTAAATTACAGAATGGTTCAAAAGCAAATGTGGTCTCAATCTCATTACCGAGTATATACCCAAAGGAATAGAAATTGTCCTATCATAAAGACACATGCACATGTATGCTTGTTGGAACACAATTCACAAAAGCAAAGACATGGAATCAACCTAAAGGCCCATTAATGATAGACTGGATAAACACAATGTGGTACTTATACATCTTGGAATACTATGCAGCCATCAAAATAATGAGATCATGTTTATTGCAGGAACATGGATGATGCTGGAGGCCACTATTCTTAGCAAACTAACAGAAACAGAAAAACAAGTACCACATGTTCTCATTTATAAGTGAGAGCTAACTTATGAGAACACCTAGATAAACAGAGGGGAACAACAGACACCGAGGCCTACCAGAGAGTGGAGTGTGAGAGGAGGGAAAGGATCAGAAAAAAAGTGAATGGATACTAAGCTTAGTATCTGGGTGATAATCCAGTACTACAAACTCCTGTGACTTATATAACTCCTGTTTACCTATATAAAAATTTGCACATGTACCCCTGAACTTTAATAAAAGTCACATAAAAAGGAAGGAAATTTGGAAGTAGTTCAAAGGAGTGGCTTTATTAAGATTTAAAAATATTATTATTATTATTATTATTATTATTAATAAGGCTGTAAGAAACCTGACCTTGCAGGCAAAAAAATTAAAAAATTAAAGCCAGAGAAATTTGAAGATATTAATATAAAAGGGAAACAAAATAATTTATGTATTTCTATGCATTTAAAATGCTCTGTAATAAAAGTTTTCTTAAAGGCAAAGAAATCTCTTTTTGTCAATGGGTGCATATGTTTAGAATTACGGTCATTTAGTAATGTGATATGATGTGCCGGCCAGTTCCTATTCAATTACATGTAGATAGTTTGATAGTTTGTGATTGTTTGAAGACTAAAATGAGCATGTGCGTGTGTGCGTCTATGTATGCACATGTTTGACCATATCGGTAACATACTCAACAATTTCTGGGTCAGTGTTATATTTATCATTAATACTAATAGATCTTGCCATATTATTCTTCCAAAAAAATGCATCATAATATAAAATATCATTAATAATGCATGGGGGTTTCAGTTTTTCCTAAGTTTGTCAAAATTGTATATTATTTAATTTTTTACCTTTGTACAATTAAGTAAAAATATATTCACTGTGGATGGCACTTATGATCAACCAAGATCCAATTTACCTTATGTAAATGTTGGCTGATAACTCACAACTACCCGCCTTCTGACAATTACCCTCAGCCGAAAGGGAGCCTCCTTGCCTGGGAGTTCTGCCCTCATATGCAAAGACACTGCAACACCAAAGTGAATGTGTATAGCAGAGCTTTTCCCCAGCCTTCCCCTAGAGGACATGGAGTCATTTACTTGGAGTCATTTATGAGGAAAAGGGAAATACCCAGACCCTTCTAGGATTATTGTACTTTAGGTCTATCTAAGTGGATATTTAAACCAAGAAAATCAATAGCCGGGAAGATCATGGCCTCCCTGTTATCCTAGGCGTACAAGAGGGTCAAGTAATAAAGTTCCATCTTATATTTGTTTCACAATGTGCCTACTGGGTTCACAGACCTGCTCAGTTGTCATTTCTCCAGCTTGCAAATGTATAATTGGAAAGGATACACTAGTAGTTAGCAGAATGTTCAAATAAGTTATTTGATCTAAAGTGTCTTCATCCCCTCAATATAATATACATTTAAAAATTACAATAATATCAGGTCATAGTTATAGGGCAAAGATCAGTAGCACTTTCAGAGTTAAAGGATAGTAGAATGTTGGTTCCGTCTTATTTTCATTTCATTCATTAGTCTTCCCTGGACAAATAATGGATAGATCATGGCAAACAATGATGGGATGCTATAAACTTAATCAACTAGTAACGCCAGCTGCATTTGCTTTGCTAGATGCATTACCCTAGCTAGGATACATAAAAACAGACTCAATTATATAGAATTCAGCAAATAATATAGTGGATTTGTTCTTTTCCTTAAAGGAGAATCAGAAGCTGTCACACTCACATGGGGTGAACAAGTATATATGTTTCTGGGGTAGAACCAGGATAAATATGCAGAAGACATTACATTTAAGTCCGTTGATAGAGGCTTCCATAAATTCTAAATTTGTGTAGTTTTTAATAGAGGTTCTAATGGCTCATTATTGTGAAGGCCAACTCAATTATATAAATTTGAACTTTAGTATTACATAATATACTTCCTTTACTTTAATATTTTATAGAGTTAGGAAATCCTGTCTGAAACTTCGAATTTTATGCTAAAACATTTTCTCTAATTATCTGGAGTTACTAGAGCAGAAGCTGCTAAGATTCATAATTTTACAAGTTTAATTCAAATTTTACTGACTCAAAATATGATTTAAAAGTAATGCTAGAGTTTCAGCTTTTTTTTTTTTTTGACTATGTGTAAAAAGATACCATAAAAGTAACTGGTTCTTTTTATTTAGTAATAAAAACACTGTATTATAAACTATCTTCATGAAAAAGGACTCTGATTTGAAAGTTTTCAGGTCAAGATAATACTAAAAAAATGCTACTTATTTATATTAGAATCTCTATCTCAACTATGTAAATTATTTAACTGCTACTTGAGAAATATTCAAACTTCAATATAGTGTTTAATTAAACAGTATTTGCTATATAGAAAGATACTTCAAACATATCTTTTGTCCTTAAGATATTGCCTCTGCCGAGAATTTGAAATTTTACATATCTAGATATGTACGTATACATACATATATACATATACTTATAGATGGCTATGTATGTCTGTGTATGTATACTACATATAGTGTATACACACAACATATATATGTATAATATATAAGGAGCACTCACTGACATATCTGCCCAACTTTGACTGTGTAGAGCAATACTCTATGTATTTCAAATCAGAGGACAGTGAAAATTCTCCCTACAGGGTCACACAGTAAAAGCTTTAAACTTTGCAGACCACATAATCTCTGCAGCAACTATTCAACCCTGACATTTTAGCATGAAAACAGCCACAGACAAGACATAAATGAATGAATGTGGCTGTACTGCCATTTAAAACTTTCTTTTTTTTTTTTTTTTTTTCTGAGACGGAGTTTCACTCTTGTTACCCAGGCTGGAGTGCAATGGCGCGATCTCGGCTCACCGCAACCTCCGCCTCCTGGGTTCAGGCAATTCTCCTGCCTCAACCTCCTGAGTAGCTGGGATTACAGGCACGCGCCACCATGCCCAGCTAATTTTTTGTATTTTTAGTAGAGACGGGGTTTCACCGTGTTGACCAGGATGGTCTCGATCTCTTGACCTCGTGATCCACCCACCTCGGCCTCCCAAAGTGCTGGGATTACAGGCTTGAGCCACCGTGCCCGGCCAAAACTTTCTTAATAAAAGCAGATGGTGGGCTGGATTTGGCCTTACGGTTAATTTCCTAGGCCTACCATGATAAATGACCACAAAGTTGGTAGCTTGAAATAAAAGGATTTTATGCTTTCTCCATTCTGAAGCCTAGAGATCTAAAATCAAGATACCTGTAGGGCCAGTTCCTTCTGGGTGCTCTGGAGGGGATTCTTTTCAATGCTTCTCCCTTAACTTCTAGTGGCTGCCAGCCATCTTTGACACTTCTTTGCTTGTAGACATTATCACTCAAATCTCTGCCTTCTTTGTGACACGGTATTCTCTCTGTGTTTGTCTCTTCATCCCTTCTTCTCTTTTTATAAAGACAACCACTGATATTGGATTAGGACCCATCCATATCCAGTATAAATTCATCTTAACTTTGTACCCCGACACCCTATTTCCAAATAAGGTCATGGTCACAGGTACTAGGGGTTAGGACTTCAGCGTATCTTTATGAGGGACATAACTTAACTCACAGCGATCCCATGACAGTGGTTTCCTGATCCATGAATTAAGTAACATAAGAGTTTAGAATGGGTGCTAAGAGGTAGAAAATATTAGAAAAAGACAAATACATAAAAAGCCAAACACCAGCAGAACTGTCACCTTAATCAACACTGGGAACGTGTAGTTCACCTTACCAAGCTCCTTCATGTCACTTTGTAACCTCTGCTTCCCACTTCTTATTTCCCCTCTTCAACTCTTTAAGAAACCACTTACCCACCTTCCATCACTATATATTCTTCTGCATTTACTAGAGCATTACATGAAATTAGACATACAGTATGTGCTTTTATATAAAGCTTACACAGTTAATTCACTTAGTCAAACAGCCTTAAAATTTTGCCATTTTTGTTTTCAGTTGTTAGGATTCTCATTTACATTAAAATATTTTAAATATATAAAAACTTTTATTTCATAACTTGAACTTATATAATTAATTTGCCTTAAATTGTTCCACCAAAGCTCAAAGAACTCTCTTAAATATGGCGTATGCCGATTTTATATAGGACATATTATTTACACACTATATTCTTAGAAAATATTCCGTATAAAAGCCTAAGTGACACAATATGTCACTTACGATTTTGAGAGTTGAAAGAAAAATTAAAACTGAAATATAAGAAGACAATGATCAATTATTTTTCTTTAAGTTTAACCCTTATAATAAATAAATAAAATAATAAATAAATAAAATAATTTTTCTCATTAAGAAAGAATCTTTTTAATTCTTAATTCATTAGAGCAAACTGAATAATTTGTAAAGAAAAACAAAAATTTTTTGGAAATAATGTGACATCAGCACTGAGAACAGAAACACAGGTACATTATTTTCTGCATGGATTAGATCACAGATCCACCATTTCAGTGGAAATGATTATACCTTTTATCATTGGAGAAGTGGAGAGCACCTTACTTATATTAAATTAGAGGTAGGACAAATAATATTCTTTCTTTATCCCAGATTTCCTACATGGAAAGTACTTTACAGTCCTTTCTAATGTCCTTTCCGTTCTCTGAAATTTTGACATCAAAATTAATTTGAATGCTTTTTTTTTTTTTTTTTTTTTTTTTGAGACGAAGTTTCGCTCTTGTTCCGCAGGCTGGAGAGCAATGGCGCGATCTCGGCTCACCGCAACCTCCGCCTCCTGGGTCCAGGCAATTCTCCTGCCTCAGCCTCCTGAGTAGCTGGGATTACAGGCATGCGCCACCATGCCCAGCTAATTTTTGTATTTTTAGTAGAGACGGGGTTTCACCATGTTGACCAGGATGGTCTCGATCTCTCGACCTCGTGATCCACCCGCCTCGGCCTCCCAAAGTGCTGGGATTACAGGCGTGAGCCACCGCGAATGCTTTTTAAATAATGTTGGTTAAGGTGAAGCTGAACCCACACTACTAAGTATTACAGTCAAAAGAAATGTCATAATATTAATTGTTCAAGATATGAACACAAGTGAAACTCTTCAACACTAAAGGAAAGAAAACTAAAACTAACATAAAAAACACATGGTATTTGAAAGTAGAATTTAAAGCAAAGTAAGGTAGTATTTACTCAAATAATGAGTTTTTTAAATGGGTTAACTAAACACGACTGCAAAATGTACAGAAAGTTTCAAAAGTTTCATAGGAAATGTCAGCCTATTGATAATCAGTAAATTAATTTGTCTACTTTATGCCTCAACTTGAATTGTTCAATTAAATAATTTGAGTGAATGAGCCAGAATCTGGTCAATAGTGAGGTATTGAAGGTTAGACGTGATGCCTAGAGGAGTGGCTTGCCCTGACATAATTTTCAGTATCCACTGAAAATGTAGCTCTGCTTAAGTACTAGAATCTGCTCCCTGCAATCAATGAACTAAGTGATGAAACTGTCACAGGGTTTAAGGGATCCATAATCATATCAGAAGCAATTACGCTATTCTAATGACTTTTTCCAACCAATTTCTCCCCCTAGTAAATGAATTTTAGGACCATGGAAGAGAAAATGGACACACTTATGTATATTTTGTATTGGTTAATTTGTTTTATGCCAGGTGAAGGGAATAGTAACGAAAATTCATCATTCTTTGGACATGTGGGTGATATATATCAATGAAACAAATGTGATACCAGTGCTAAGACAAGAGAAGACAAACAACTGTCTCAATAAATGTGTACGCTTTTACAATACTGTTATTCTGGTTTTTGTATACCTCCACAAAAGTTGCTTTGCAAACTATTTCTCTTTTTGGGCAATATCACTCTGCTACCTCTCATTAAAGGATATTTGCATTATAAGTTCTCTCTATAATTATATAAGGATGGATTTGCATCCTGCAATCACTAAGAGTGATATATTGTTTACTCCCTGAATAGAATTATGTAAAAACAAAGCTACTTTCATGACTCACTCATTCTTATGGGAACTCACATGTAATTTAAGAATGAATAAAGCATTCATTATGCTTTAAATGTAGATTATTTAAACACAAAAATGTTTTGTTTAATATAAATTGTGTAACTACATGTTCAACCTTACATCCCATTTTGGAATTCTAACAGAGATTTAGATGTTATTTTTAATTTTAACTTTTTTTGAGACAGTCTCATTTTATCAGCCATGCTGGAGTGTAGCGGTGCAATCATGGCTCACTTCAATCTTGACTTCCTGGGCTCAAGTGATCCTCCTCCCTTAGCTTTCCCAGTATCTGGAAATACAGATGTGTGCCACCAAACCTGGTTAAATTTAAAATGTTTTGTAGAGAGGAGGTCTCAGTGTGTTACCCAGGCCAGTTCAAACTCCTGAACTCAAGTGATTCTCTCACCTTAGCATCTCAAATTTCTGG
Source organism: Sapajus apella (assembly GCF_009761245.1). Lineage (NCBI taxonomy): Eukaryota > Metazoa > Chordata > Mammalia > Primates > Cebidae > Sapajus > Sapajus apella. The sequence goes on from NW_022436942.1 coordinate 16,246,746, forward strand.
GATTATAGGCATGAGCTACTATGCCTGGCCACATTTAGATATCATTAATCAAATTTTTAATTAGAAAAAAAGTCTCAACACTTAAGGAGAAATGTTCAAGTTCAAAAAACAACCAAAACTTAACCAAACCAAAACAAAACAAAACAAAAAAACAAAAAGACTATCATATTCAATTGTCTATATCTGCTTAGGTTCTATTGATTTTCTCCATAATTATTCAGAAATGGATTCATTTCTCCTTGAAATATTCATTTATTCTAAAATAATAAACACTGGTCAATTGCTAGATTCTAAGAAAATAAATTTTTAAAATGAAACATACCTGACCTCATTGAGGTTTCATAAACAAGTAAAATATTTAGTACTATTTTAAATAGTCTTGAATTCAGTAAGAGTACATATTGCAGAGTTAGGGGTACAGAATTTAGATGAGGATGTGTACTATTTTATTTATGTTATAGGTCAAATGTTTGTGCTCCCCAAAGTTCAATATTGATACCTCCAGTGTTGCTGTATTTGAAGATGAGGTCTTTCAGGAAGTAATTACAGCTAAATGACATCATAGGGAGGAATCCTTGATCAGAAAAGATTAGTATTTTTATAGAAGAGACACAAGACAGCTTGCTCTCTCTGTCAGCACACACACACACCGGCTATGAAGACGCAGCGAGAGGGCATTTGTCTAAAACCTAGAAAAAGAAACACAAGCCAAATTTGCCATCATCTTAAACTCTTACTCCACAGACTCTAAAACTATGAAAAATGAATTTATCTCATATAAGCCACCAAGTTTGTAGTATTCTGTTACAACAGCCTGAGCAGACTAAGATAAGTGGCAAAGACGATTTTTCTCTGAAGAAGATATTAGGTATGTTTCTCAAATGAACTAAGATGTCAATAATGTGAAGAAATGAACCAATCAGGACATGGGGCACTTGGGAAGAATTTCATAGATATAAAACAGTAATAGTAAAAATCTAAAGCATGAATCAGATTGACATGATTGACAAAGATCAAGAAGCCCCATCTAACTTATCTGGAATATTACAGGTTGAATACACCATGGTTGAAAATTAGAGAAGTTGGCAGGGATCAGAACAGGTAGGGCCTTCTAAAGCAATTATCAGAATTTCAGATTTTAGTTCAAAAATGATTTGAAGGTTCTAAAATATTTTGAGCAAAATAAAGGTGTAGTATGATTTCTACTTTTAGAAAGTCAATGTAGCAGTCCTACGATTAATAGGCATGGGTGGATTCAGGGAGGTTGACAGAGGAAATTCTGAAACATTTCACATGCCACCTTAGATAAATCCTTCATTTTGCTAAATGCTAAAGAAGATAATAAAATCTCACTTAAACAGAATGTTGAGATGTATGGGAGAGATCACAGTGGTGCTCCAAATTAACAAGAAACTCTGCTAGTATCATTTAAAAATAAAAATTGAAAACACCAATTTTAATAAATAATTTGTGATCAGTTTAGGCTTGTATCCAGTCTTAGGGTGGAAGGTAGAGAAAAAATGGACAGATATTTAATATATATATCCATATATCTCTGTCTCTCATTCTCTCTATGCACAGTGTTATATAAAAGATACATATGGATTTTTACAATTACAGTAAAAATATGTATGGATATATACAGAGATGAAAAAATTACACAATTATATATTCCATATGTGAAGATGCCCATAAAATAAGTAACAGGGTATTATGGCTTGGATAATAAGATTCTAGGAGATATCTTAGGTTCTTGCAGTATAATAAAAAGTTTATTCCATAGAAATGGTACAGAGAGAAAAAAATTCTAAGTTCTGAACTTTTTACAAATAGTATCAGGACATGAAAAAGTCAATACAGTTAGAAAAAGGAGGATGAAAATTTTGAACAGCGAAAAGTTAAACTGAATTACATTCTTTAATAAGATGTGATTTCTAAAAGTATCAGTTTATGAATGAAGAAAAAAGAATAACCACCAGCTTTCTGAAATTCATTTGAGGAAATTGAGATAGCTATAGATGTATAAGATAAGAAGATCCATATTCATTTTGAAGTTGATTAGCAATGGGAAATAGGTAATGACATGATTAAACAATGAAAAATATCTTGTATAATTGTATATAGATTTAATTTTTCAATAGAAAAGGAAGACAGATGACATTATTAAAGCAGTTTAAAAAATAAGTAGATTTCCCAAATAAGGATGTATTTTAGGCAGAGAAATAAAGAAATTTCTTGTAAAAAGAGGTTAGAGGAAGTTGTTCAGACACTACAAGCAGGAACACTCGGCAGAAACTCTTTGTGTACTGTAAAGCCATGATTGTCTTATGAGGAGGATTGCTTACAAAAGTAACCTTTCTTCTCTTACCCTTTTAAGAGTATATGACAGATAATTTGTCCTTGAAATGTTCCTATTATTTGTAAGAGGATAGAATATGCTGTAATAACTAACCCTGATATCGCAATGGCCTTAATAACCAACCATGTCACTTAAAGTATAGACCTGTACAAGGACTCTACCCTAGGGATCCAGACTTGTGGAGACTCCACAAATACATTACTATATCATATGAAATCCAAGGTATATTTAAAATTTATTTAGAGTTAAATATTATAGGGATTTATAAAAATTTATATAAGTAAGTTGCATGACTCAGACCACAGTGCAATCAAATTAGAACTCAGCATTAAGAAACTCACTCAAAACTCCACAACTACATGGAAACTGAACAACATGTAGTCCTGAAGGACTACTGGATAAATGATGAAATGAAGGCAGAAATAAAGATATTCTGCTGGTTCAACGTACACAAATCTATAAACGTAATCCAACACATAATAGAACCAAAGACAAAACCCATAAGATTATATCAATAGATACTGAGAAGGCCTTCAACAAAATTCAACAGACCTTTATGCTAAAAACTCTCAATAAACTAGGTATTGATGGAACGTGTCTCAAAATAATAAAAGCTATTTACGACAAAACCACAACCAATATCATACTGAATGGGCAAAAACTGGAAGGACTGCCTTTGAAAACTGGCACTAAAAAAGGGTGCCCTCTCTCACCATTCCTATTCAACATAGTATTGGAAGTCCTAGCTAGAGCAATCAGGCAAGAAAAAGAAATAAAGTGTATTCATTTAGGAAAAGAGGAAGTCAAATAGTCTCTATTTGCAGACAACATGATTGTGTATTTAGAAGACCCCATCACTGTAGCCCAAAATCTCATTAAGATGATAAGCAATTTCAGCAAAGTCTCAGGATACAAAATCAATGTGCAGAAATCACAAGCATTCCTACACATCAATAGCAGACAAGCAGAGATTCAAATCATTAACAAACTCCCATTCACAATTGCTACAAAGAGAATAATATACCTAGGAATACAGCTAACAAAGGACATGAAGGACCTCTTCAAGGAGAACTACAAGCCACTGCTTAAGGAAATAAGAGAGGACACAAACATATGAAAAAACACTCCATGCTCATGGGTAGGAAGAATCAATATTATGAAAATGGCCATACCGCCCAAAGTTTTTTTTTTTTTTTTGGAAAAAAATTTTTTATTATTTTCAGTAACATGTGGGTATGACACATCTCTTTGACAGTATCTATTAAGTTTTGCATTTTGTTTAGTTGGGTGAGGAGAAGTGACTAATATATCCCACCTGCTACATACATAAACTATATAACATAGTATCTAATATATATATTAGATAACTCTCTCTTCTCTCTTTTTAAATTGGATAAGCCATATACTTACAGGTTCAAAACAAAATCTTAACAGCACTAAAGCATGTTTCAGAGGCAGAGTTGACCAAGCATCCATGGGCTATCCTCCATTTCCCAGTTTCCCTGGCAGTTTTGTTAAGCCCTTGGGACTGGTTCTGGCCAACGGAATGGAAATGAAAGTGTTCTCCTCATATATGGCACCTTGGAGCTAGCCTGCTTCCTCCATCTCCCTTTTCCCCTACTGGGGCAATCAGGAGGCCTTGGTTCTTGCCAGGTGGAAGAGAACTGCCGGACCCCTAGTGGACTTCCTGGAAGTGAGAGTACTCCTTCCCAGATAAGCCAGTAAGATAAAGTAATTTAAAGTTTCAATGCTATCCCCATCAAGCTACCATTGACCATCTTCACAGAACTGGAAAAAAAAAAACACCTTAAACTTCATATGGAACCAAAAAAAAAAAAAAAAGCATGCACAAGCAAGACAATCTTAAGTAAAAAAAATTAAGCTGCAGGCATCTTGCGATCTGACTTCAAACTATACTACAAGGCTATAGTAATCTAAACAGCATGGTACTGTTACCAAAACAGAGGTATAGACCAATGGAACAGAACAGAGGCCTTGGAAGTAATGTCACATATCTACAATCATTGACAAACCTGACAAAAACAAGCAATGGGGAAAGGATTCCCTGTTTAATAAATGGTGTTGGGAAAACTGGCTAGCCATGTGTAGAAGACTAAAACTGGGCCCCTTCCTTACACTTTATACAAAAATTAATTTCAGATGGATTAAAGATTTCAACATAATACCTAACACCATAAAAACCCTAGAAGAAAACCTAGATAATACCATTCAGGACATAGGCATAGGCAAGGACTTCATGACTAAAATACCAAAAGCAATGGCAACAAAAGGAAAAACAGACAAAAAGGATCTAACTAAACTTAAGAGCTTCTGCATAGCAAAAGAAAGTATCATTAGAGTGAACCAGAAACCAACAGAATGGAAAAAAAAAACTTTTACAATCTACTCATCTGTCAAAGGGCTAATACCCAGAATATACAAAGAACTAAAACAAATTTGCAAGAAAAAAAAAACAAACAATCCCATCAAAAAGTGGACAAAGACATAATAGACACTTTTCAAAAGAAGACACTTATGTGGCCAACAAACATATGAAAAAATGCTCATCATCACTGGTCATTAGAGAAATGCAAATCAAAACCACATTGAGATATCATCTCACACCAGTTAGAATGGTGATCACTAAAAAATCTGGAGACAACAGATGCTGGAGAGGATGTGGAGAAATAGGAACACTTTTGCACTGTTGGTGGGAGTGTAAATTAGTTTAACTATTGTGAAAGACACTATGGCAATTCCTCAAGGATCTAGAAGTAGAAATATCATTTGACCCAGCAATCTCATTACTGGGTATATAACCAAAGGATTATAAATCATTCTATTATAAAGATGCATGCACATATGTGGGACTGTTTACAATAGCAAAGACTTGGAACCAATCCAAATGCCCATCAATGATAGACTGGATAAAGAAAATGTGGCTCATGTATACCATGCAATACTATGCAGCTAAAAAAAAAGGATGATTTCATGTCCTTTTCAGGTACATGTATGAGTCTGGAAACCATCATTCTCAGCAAACTGACACAAGAACAGAAAACCAAATGCCGCATGTTCTCACTCATAAGTGGGTATTGAACAATGAGAACACATGGACACGGGGAGGGGAATATCACACACCGGGGTCTTTGTTGGGTGGGGGTCTTGGGGAGGGATAGCAGGTGGTGGGGATAATGGGGAGGATAACATAAGGAGAAATACCTAATCTAGGTGTTGGTGGGATGGAGGCAGCAAACCACCATGGCATGTGTATACCTATGTAAAAATCCTGCAAGATTTGCACACGTACCCCAGAACTTAAAGTATAATTTAAAAAATAAAGAAATAAGTTGCATCAGAGAACAATATATTATTCTGATGATGGTCTTCTTTGTACACTTTATGATAGGACTGGTCATGAATATTTTAGATATTAGATGTAAAGTGGCAACCTGATGCTGACTATTATTTTCCTTAAGCTGGTAAGGTAATCTGTTGATAATTTAGTTTTGTCTTATAGAAGACATTGTTGGCTGAATACAGTGGCTCATGCCTATAATCCTAGCACTTTGGGAGACTGAAGTGGATGGATCCCTTGAGCCTAGGAGTTCAAGACCAGCCAGAGAAACATGGCTGAAACTTCAGCTCTACTAAAAATACAAAAACTAGCGGGGCATGGTGACTTGTGCTATAATCCTAGCTTGGGAGGCCGAGGCAGAATAATCACTTGGGCCTGGGAAGGGGAGGCTCCATTTGAGCCAAGATCGTGCCACCGCACTCCAGCCTGAATGACGAGTGGGATTCCGTCTCATTAAAAAGAACAAACAAAAAAAGACATTTTTGGTACTGGAGTCCTCTCACAGAAATGGATGCAGACCTGTAGACCTCTCTGGATTTTGCAACTCACACAGTTGGTATGGAATAACCAACACTTAACTTGGCACTATAAGAAAATGTATGAGCTAACTGATATTAATAGCCAATATTAAGTAAACCCTATGTCACCTGCAGCACTGTTCTGAGAAACATACTTTTGCAAAACAGGTGATTTTGGTGTTTGCCGACATTGAAGGAGTTTACAAACAAAAACAGTATCTCCAAAGAACTGACTAAACAGTTCATTAGCTCTATTCCATGGCTTCAGGTGACTGTATTCAGGAGATATAAACATTCATTTAAGGAAGTTAAAACCCATTTCTTGAGTTGATAACAGAGAAATCTAGAATTCAAGGGAAAGAATCTTTCAAATATGTGTTACTAATACACTTGTATATATTAGGTAAACATATTTAAAATAAGAAATGCATAAAGGAGAAAAACAGTACATATAGTGATTGACTCTAACTTTCTTCTCAAGAGTAATACAATAGCCTTGTTGAAATGATGCTTTAAAAAACAAATTTATAATTTAAAAATGTAAATGTCACACAAATATTTGAGTTGCACACTAGAAATATATGAGTTATATTTTGTTAGGATAATATATTGCTAAAAATCATTTATAATTCCCATACTTTTGCCTGCATGAATATAAATTTGTTTATGAGAAGTTGTTCCTCCTTGACAATAGTTTCTCACTTATGCTTGATCTGGAGGCGAAAAGAAAAACTTCTCTCAATATATACTTAGAGATGCCTGGATTCAGAAAGAATCAGTTTCAATAGTCGAACTTATGTAAGACTGAGTATACAGAATACTGACTTCCTGAACTTAAATGAGAAACAGAAATATCAAAAAGGCTGGACCATTCACATCTGTTCAGCGAGTTAAGGTAGACATGTCAATTTTTTTCAAGTATTTCTTAAGTATGATATATAATAGCATGTTCAATTCTAGACTGTACTAAGGCCATTCAGCAGTTTTTAGATTTTTTGCTTTGTTAATTGAAATATGGATTAAAAAATGGCCCACTGTGAGCAAGATGTAAATGCCTGATCTCTCTAGGTTAATTGTAGAGGAAGGGATCCAAAGGTTTAGGGAGATTGGAATAGTGGAGTGGATTAGTCATTGTAAAGCTGATTATCCCAGCTGGGAGGGGCCAGAAGATATACCCTTGACCAATGCCTGTGAAATAGATTTGTGAAGGTAGCACCTGCATCTTTTTTTTAATTTTTTTTTAATTTTTTTTTATTTTTCAGACATCCCTTTAATAACTTAAAAGACAAAGCATACACAACCAGCATATTATAGGCATGTAAATACATGTGTTCTTAAATGGATCTTCACTTGGAAGAAAGGATTTCCTCCTTCTCAGAAGGCGTTTAAACACGTATGGTAAGCCAAAAGCTGGAGCTCATACGTCTGCATGAAATGAAGGTGTTTCTTCAGACTTCATAACCCACGTGACATCAACACTTCCTTTTCCCACTGATATTTTCTACACTTCCAAAACTTCGTTTCTGTCTGAGCACAGGAGCACAGTCATCCCTATCAGAGTGTTCACTTGATTTTCTTGTCTGCATACATTTAATTGTTGTAAGAAACTTGGCACATTCTGGAAATCCACACGACCAAGCGAGATCTTCAGCTGTTTGCCCATTCTTATTACATAAATTGATTTGGGCATCACTGGCCACAAGCAGGTTAAGGCACTCCAGGCTTCCAACCTTTGCTGCCTTGTGTAGTGGAGCTTCTCCTAAAACATCCTGCTGGTTGAGGTCAGCACCTGTTTGCAGCTGCCAGAGAAGAAAGCAAGCAAGGCCGCCTCCTGCAGCCAAGTGGACAGGCGACTGCTTGCAGGGATCCGGGGGTGCGTTGACCGACGCCCCTTTCTCCAGCAAATGCTTAAGACCATCCACCTCCAGGTTGCTTTAAATTCTCCCGTACTAGGGCGGGACCACGCACTCCTACCTGCCCGGGTGCGGCGAGTGTCCCACCGCTCTGCACTCCCAAGGACTTTTGTCATCTGCCGTAGGCGGGAAATGCTGTTGCACCTGCATCTTTAAAAAAGTTCTGTAATTGCTTTCTCTGTATATCATATTTAACAGTGGGAACCACAATCGCTCAACTACAAAATTTAAATACAGTGATAATAATTGGATCCCGAGCTGGCAGGGGCCAAGAGGTGGCATTCAACTTTCAATGGAAAGGTAGGCATAACTCCCGTAATGGATAGCAGAGGCAAAGTGGCAATCTGAATAGTCTGACTCATGTAGACCTCTGGCATTGACTAATTAATCATGATTTTCCAAGAAGTGAAATTGATAGAAAGACTACTACATTCCGTCTTAATTTATCCAAGCAGAAACCTTCTAGGTGGAATGGACAAAAGACTTATTTGAATTAAAAACTGGGAATTACAGCCCCACAATTAATTTCCAGACTTGAACCAGTTTATAGATGCAGAACTCCTTGAATAAAAGGGAGGGTGGATCTCCTTGAGGAAGGACCCCACTATATTACTGACAATTTATACAGTGAATCTTTGTTCCATCCTTCCCCAAGGAGATCTTCAGCCTTTTGCAAGAGTAACTGCACATTGGAGAAAGGGAAATAATCAGACATTTTAAGCACTACTGGGCACTCACTCTGAGCTGATGTTGATTCCAGGGGACCTAAAATGTCATTGTGGTCCTCCAGTTAAAGTAGGGGCTTATGGAGGTCAAATAATTAATAAACTTATATCTCAGTTCTGACTTTCAGTCATTCCAGTGGGTCCCTCGACTATTCCTGTGGTCATTTCCCCCGTTCTAGAATACATAATTGGCATAGACATACTTAACCGCTGGCAGAACATACACATTGGCTTCCTGACTGGTAGGGTAAGGGCTATTATGGTGGAAAAGGCAAAATGAAAGCCATTACAGCTGCCTCTACCAAGAAAAATAGTAAATTAAAAACATTATTGCATTCCTGGAGGTGTTGCAGAGATTAGTGTCACCATCAAGGACTTGAAAGACACAGGGGTGGTGACTTCCACCACATCCTTGTACAATTCTCATTTGGGCTGTGCAAAAGACGGATAGATCTTGTAGAGTGACAGGGTATTATCATGAGCTTAACCAAGTGGTGATTCCAATTGCAGCTTCTATATCAGATGTGGTTTCATTGCTTGAGCAAATTAACACATTTCCTCATACCTGGTCTGCAGCCACTGCCTTCGTAAATGTTGTTTTCTCCATTTCTGTCCAAGAGGCCCACCAGAAGCAATATGCCTTCAGCTGGCAAGGCCAGCAATATACCTTTACTGTCTTACCTCAGGGTGTATCAACTATCCAGCTTTGTGTCATAAGCTTATTTAGAAAGAATTTGATTGCTGTTCACTTCTGCAAGATATGACATGGATCCGTTACATTGATGACATTATGCTGACTGGATCCGGTGAGCAAGAAGTAGTAAACATTTAGATTTGTTGGTTAGACATTTGCATACCAGAGTATGGGAAATAAATCTCACTAAATTCAGGGACCTTCTACCTCAGTAAAATTTCTAGGGGTCCAGTGGTGCGGAGCCTGTCGAGATATTCCTCCTAAGGTGAAGGATAAGTTGGTACATTTAGCCCCTCCTACAACCAAGAAAGAGGCACAACGTCTAGTGGGCCTATTTGCATTTTGAAGGCAACACATTCTTCATTAGGTTGTATTATTCAGGGCCATCTACTGAGTGACCCAAAAGACTTCCAGTTTTGAGTGGGGTCCAGGACAGAAGAAGACTCTGCCGCAGGTCCAGGCTGCTATGCAAGCTGCTCTGCTACTTAGGCTATATGACCCAGCAGATCCAATGGTGTATGAATTGTCAGTGGGAGACAGGAATGCCATTTGGAGCCTTTGGCAGTCCCCGATAGGTGAATCATAGCGGAGACCTCTAAAATTTTGGAGCAAGGCCCTGCCATTTTCTGCAGACCACTATTATCCTTTAATACAGCTCTTGGCCTGTTACTGAGCTTTTGTGGAAACTGAACATTTAACTGTGGGTCATCAAGTCACCATGTGACCTGAATGGCTTCTCATGAACTGGGTGCTTTCTGACCCCTCTAGCCATAAAGTGGGTCATGCACAGCAGCATTCCATCATCAAATAGAAGTGATTATGTACGTAGTCAAGCTCAAGCAGGTCCTGAAAACACAAGTAAGTGACATGAGGAAGTGGCTCAAATGTTCATGGTCTCCACTCCTGCCACCCTGCCTTTTCTCCCCCAGCCTCCACTGATGGCTTCATGGGTACTTTTCTACAGTCAGTTGACAGATGAAGGCAAGACTAGGGCCTGTTTCACAGATGGTTCTGCATGCTATGCAGAAACCTCTTGAAAATGGACAGCACTACAGCCCCTCTAGTACATTCTGAAGGACAGTTGTTGAAAGAAATCTTCCCAGTGGGCAGAACTTCAAGCAGGGCACCTGACTATGAACTTTGCATGGAAGGAGAAATGGCCAGATGTGTGGTCATATACTGATTCATGGGCCATAGCCCATGGTTTGGCTGGATGGCCAGGGTCTTGAAAGAAGTATGATGGGAAAACTGGTGACAAATAAATGTGAGAAAGAAGTATGTGGATGAAGCTTTCTGAATGGTCAAAAACTGTGAAGATATTTGTTTGCCATGTGAGTGCTCACCAATGGGTGTCCTCAGCAGAGGAAGATTTTAATAATCAAGTAGATAGGATGACCCATTCTGTGGAAACCACTCAGCCTCCTTCCCCAGCCACCCACATCATCTCTCATTGGGCCCATGAACAAAGTGGCCATGGTGGCAGAGAAGGAGGTTATGCATGGGCTCAATGACATGGACTTCCACTCACTAAGGCTGACCAGGCAACAACCACAGCTGAGGGCCCAATTTGCCAGCAGCAGAGACCAACACTAAGCCCTTAACATAGCACCATTCCTAGGGGTGATCAGTCAGCTACCTGGTGGCAGGTTGGTTACATTGGACCTCTTTCATCATGGAAAAAGCAGAGGTTTCTCCCAATGGAACACACGCTTACTCTTGATACAGGCTTGCCTATTCTGCACACAAAGCTTCTGCCAAGACTACCATCCTTGGACTCATGAAATGCATTATCCACCATCAGGGTATTCTACACAGTATTGCCTCTGAGCAAGGCACTCACTTTAAGGATAAAGAAGTCTAGCAGTGGGCTCATTCTTATGGAATTTACTGGTATTACCATGTTCCCCATTATCCTGAAGTAGCTGGATTAATAGAACTGTGGAGTGGCCTTTGAAATCACAATTACAATGCCAACTAAGTGACAGTACTTTGCAGGTCTAGGGCAGAGTTCTCCAGAAGGACATGTATGCTCTGAATCAGTGTTCAACATATAGTACTAATTCTCCCGCGGCCAGAATTCATGGGGCCAGGAATCAAGGGGCAGAAGTGGAAATGGCACCAGTCACCATCACCCCTAGTGACCCACTAACAAATTTTTTCTTCCTGTTGTGACAGGGATTTTAGAGGTCTTAGTTCCACAGGGAGGAATGTTGCAACGAGGAGACACAACAACAATTCCATTAAAGTGGGAATTATCATTGCCACCTGGACAAGCATATTAATGCTGCACTGAGCATGTGCACACCTGGCCAGGCTATGATAGTGCCTGTGCTTGGTCCAAACTTCACTCCAAGATCAGAGCAGGTGCTGGAGGCAGGGAGAGAGAAGGCAGCAGGAGCAGACACCACCAAGCCTGTGTGAAAGAAAAGGACACTTCCCAGGCCCCAAGAATACAGAGATGCCCAAGTCGGTAGCTGCAGCTGCACCCCAGAGGGCAGGGCTCCTGCTGGCTCCTGGCTCCCACTGGCTCCCTGCAACATGCAGCGCTGGACATGCCTACTCCTTTGCAGCCAATGTCATGGCAGCGGCCTGTCTAGATGGGCTCCCACTGCCATCACTATTAGGATTAATCTGAAATATTTACAGGTGAGTCACTTCTGTCTTACAAGAAAGCTCTTGGTAGAATGATCACAGCAAGTTACTCCTGCCACCCAATGATTTTAAAACATCATTTAGAAAGATTTATAAGATAAAGATAAAAGAGGTATGTGTATGTGTATTTAAATGTTTCCTAATTATAAAATGCATTTGATAAATTATAGGAAGGCATACATACAAAGAATGGAGTCAATGAAACAATTAAATAGTATTTTACATTATTCAAATAAGTGTAAAAGGTATTATATTACTTTTCCACTGCTGCCATAACACAGTCTGATAAACTTCATTGCTTAAAGCAATATAAATTTATTATCTTGCAGTTTTGTAGGTAAAAAATTTGATACAGGTCTTCTTAGGCTAAAATCAAGGTACTGGAAGGCTGTAATCATTTCTGGAGATTCTTGGGAGAAATTTGTGTTTTTTTGCTCATTCAGGGTGGCAGAATTCAGCTCCTTGCAATTGTAGGGCTGAGATCTCAGTTCTCCTGTTGGCTGTTAGTTGAAGGCCATCTCTAGCTTTTAGAGACTGCCACATTTCTTGGCTCAAAGATCTTATTCTCATGGCTTATTACTGCAATCCACTCTTCTGCCTCCATCTTTTAATAATCATGTGATTAGATTGAGTCCACTCAGATAAATTTCGCCTCTTGAAATCTTTAACCTTAATCACATCTGCAAATTTCTTTTGACATATGAGGCAACATACAATGTATCACAAACATTGTTGGAGTTCATTATTTGCCCACCACAGATATTTAATATGAAAAGCAAACCTACCTTATAAAATTATGCTTAACTTAAGAATTTAGGAGAAAGCATAGCTTATCTATTATTTAAAAAGTATAATATTTTCTGGATTATTTCCAAATATTGTAAAAGCTTATTTTTTATTGTACATCGTAACCTAATTCTTTAAGATTTTTAATATTCAGCAAAGCTATTCGTATGCAGATAGAAATTATTTTCAAGATGTTCAGAAAGTGTCTTTTTCTGAGAACATTTTTCTTGCTTATAAAAAGAATAAAGAAGTCAATTCTGTTTTAAATTATTCACTTTTCAAAAGGAAATATCTCTTTGGTATACATTGATGATTGACTTTTGATACCAAAAGGTATGATTTTTGTAGAAGATATAAATATCCACAAAGCTCTGAACTAAAGCTTTTTAATAAGTCAGTCATAGATGTTATATCCTAAGACCATGACTTTTAATTTAGGAAGTTCTCTGCAGGCTGCAGTTCTTACCTGAACTTGCCAGTCTATTTTACTGTATTTTTTATCTTTGCTCTTTTACCTTCTGTCGGCTCTAGTAGTTTAATTTTACACTTACTGAGGAATTTTCATTTTCAAAATTAGGGCCTTGAGCTATAAACTGTGATGGACAGAGATAATAAATATCTACTTTAAATGTCATACTTTCTATGGAACTAAAAGAAAATGGCTTTTATATATCTATTATTTAATTTAGAAGTTTACGGAAAGTACATCAACTATTTTACTTGTATTATGTTACAGTGAAAATTAACAGATATCTGCAATTATCTGTTATTTATTGAAAGAGAGGATATTTGTTACTAAAGGCATGTAGATAAAATTGGTTTGAAAACTAGCCATAAGAAAAATTTTTCATGACTACTAAACCTAATATTAACACAATCATAGTATCATTAAATAATTTATTTGCATTTGAATGTATACATTTTTGTCCTTGATCTTGTAGTGGAGGTACTGAATCCCAGCAAGATATTTTGATTAAAGATAATACTCTTTTCAACAAATGGTTCCAAGACCACTGAATATCCTATGCAAAGAGTTTTTGACACTGTTGCAGGATAAGCCATGGACAAAACCCCTCAGACACTGGAGTGATGAAGGAAGCGACTTTATTCAGCTGTGGAGCATTGGCAGGCTTAAGTCCCAAATACCTAGCTCTCTGAAAAGCAGTGTCATTCCCTTTTTAAAGACATACAACCCAAGGGATGAGGAGGTAAAACTGTGTCATTATCCATTGGCTAGACATCTGACCTCGCAGTCTTTATTTTCATTGATTTGCGGATTCACATTCGGTGCACACAGGAAGGAGGGAAGTGGAAGTAAATCGCTCAGTGAAGGAAGTATTTTTAGGGAGGTTCTGGATTGTGCAAACGTGGAGTACATGACTCAGAGCAGCAGGAAAAACATTCTTTTGTAACATTTTTAAGGCTTATAGATAACACAGGCACCAGTTACAGAGAGGGGAATTATTATCTCAGCCCTTGAGCCCTGCTGCTCCCGGGCTGGTGGCATCACCGAGTTGCCTGACTGTTGACTTTAGCTTTTTGCTATTTTATTTGCCCTCTCTCTTTTCTAAGAGAGGACAGGCAAAAGAAAGATGGCCTCTCTCAACACTACCTCACATGATATACAAAAATTAATGGATCACAAGACTAAAAGAGTTAAAACTAAAATTTGTAGAAGAAAACAAAGGCATATTTCTATGTGAAAATGGATTAGATTTTTTTTTTAGGTATGATACCAAAAGTACAAGCTACAAAAATGAACCTCTTCAACATTAAAACATAAAATGTCTTTCGAAAGATACCATGAAGAAAGTGGATCAGGTGTGGTGGCTGGGAGGCCAAGACAGGAAGATTACATGAAGCCAGGGTGTCAGGGATATAATGAACTATAATTGAACCCCTGCACTCCAGCCTGGGACACAGAGCAAGGCCCTGTTTCAAACAAATAAAAAGTCAAAAATCATGTATCTGATAAAAACTTCATATCTAGGCTATAAAGAAATATTACAACCCAATTATATAAAGAAAAGTAATATAATTAAAAATGAAAAAGGAGATGAATTCACATTTCTCCAAATAAAGACACATAACATCTTCTCATTACATAAAAAATGCTATCAGCATTAGACACCAGAGAAAAGCAAATCAAAACTACAATGACATACCACTTTACACCTATTTGGATGACTACAATCAAAAAGCCAGATATTAACAAATGTTGGTAAGTATATTTACAACCTGATCCTCCTCACACACTACTGGTGTGAATGTGAAATGGTGCAGCTGTTTTGGTAAACACTGTGGCAATTCCTCAAAATGATGAACATATACATAATCAACAGAAATGAAAGCATATGTTCACACACACACACAAAATGTACATAAATGTCTATAGTAATATATTCATAATGGCCAAAAGTCTATCAACTAAAAAATAGAAAAAATAAAGGAATATATCTATATCTATATAGGGGATATGTTCACAAAACTGAATATTATGTATCAATAAAAGCCAGTTAAGACCTGATCCATGCTATAACACGGATTAACCTTTAAAATACTATCTTATGTAAAAAGGACAGTCTCAGTAAGCCACATATTATATATATTTATATAAAGTTTCTAGAGTAAGCTAATACATAGAGACAAAAATTAGCTTGGTGGTAACCTAAAACTGTGGTTACAGTGATAAAAAAGAAAGAGAAATTACTACAGGTTTCCTTTTAGGGTTACAAAAATGTTCTGAAACTTATTTTCCCATTGTTGTGCAACTCTGAATATTCTAATCACTGAATTGTATTCTTTCATGCTATATGATGTATGTCTCTAAAGCTGTTATAAAAATAAATATATGTGATAGAAAAAAACATAAACAAAAGAGGTAAGTGAAATTAAATAAGCAATCATGTGTGCTGGTACAATGTGTGTCTTATGTTTATGCTTGTATATCCTTCGACCTTATTTATATGTTAATATATTTTTTTCTTACCAGAAATAGAAAAGATTTTCTTATGTAGATGAGAGTTATGCCTCTGTTACTATGGAATATAGCATATATTTACTTCTTTATTTTTTGCTTCAGAGCTTGTGCCCTCAGGGAAACACAGGGCTTTGAGGTCAAAATAGCACACAGTCTCTGTGCAGCTTCAGGAATTGGTTACTGAGTGGGTTTTGTGGAAAGAAGCCACTATTAAAGAGTTTTATAAAAGTGCCTGAGTGCCAAAGATAAAAAGAGGCTTAATTATAAATTTAATTATCATGAAGAAAGTACATATGAATACATGGCTTAAAAAAATATATATATATAAAAGTTAGGTAAAGGATGTGTTAGATACAAACAAAATACAGTAGGGATATCTACTCTAAAATCTATGCATAGAAGAACTTATCTCTAAGTAAGTGATTTTTATGTTAAGACTCAAGAAATTACCTAGAATACATTTTGAATCAGTTTTTGAGGATTATATTGCATGTTTTGAGTATGGATGGCTAATTTTTTAAATCTATTAAACTGACTTTGTGTCTTTATCTAAAATCATTTATGTGTGTTAGATTATTCCTAGCCCTCTATTGCATTTCATTTGGCTATATTCTCATATTTCCCCCAAATTCACACTCATTTGATCACTATTACTTTACAGTAGGTCTTTATTTCAGATAGTGGAGGTTTCCTTTTTTTTCTTTTTTTTTTTTTTTTTCCATTTTCAACATTCTTTCCCCGTTAAAACACTTTGGGTTTCTATAAAATTTAGAAACAGTTTGCCAATTCTCCAAAAAAAAAAAAAAAAAAAAAAAAAAAAAAAGAAATATAGTGATATTTAGGTTGAAATTGCATTGAATCAATAGGTCAGATGGGGTGAATTGTTAGGTTTTATGTTTATTTGATTTCTTAAGCTTTAAATTTTTATTATCGGTACATAATAGTTATACATATTTATGGGGTATATATTTTGATAGAAGCAATTACTGTGTAATCATAAAATCAGAGTTATTTGAACATCTATCACCTCAAGCATTTATCATTTCTTTATATTAAGAACATTTCAGCTTTACCTTTAGTAATTTTGAAATAAACAGTAGGTTATTAACTAAGTTGTCCTATTTGGCTACTGAACACTAGATTTTATTCCTTTTATCTAACTGTATTTTTGTACCAGAATTAATGTTTTAAGAATAGAAGAATACAGTATGACCCTTCATTTAGTTAAGTCTTCTTGGATTCCTTTCATCTCTGTTTTGTGTTTTTCAGTGTGTACAACTTTTACTTTGACAGATTTAAACACAATCATTGTTTTGGATACTATTGCATACACTATTTTTTATTTATAATCATAAACTGTTTGTTACTAATCTGTAGAAATATGATAGAGTTTTGTAATAGGCCTTGCATTTTGTGACATTGCATTTGTTACTTCTAGTATCTTTTAAAATATTATTTTAAAATATTATTCTATGTGAAAAGTTTTCTTCTTTTAAAATTTTCTATCTGCATGCATTCTACTTCTTTTTCTTGTCTTACTGAACTTACTAGAACCTCAGTAAAATATTGGATAGAACTGGTCCAATAATAAAATATATCTTTGTTTGTGATTTTTAGGTAAAATTAATAATAGTTGTTTGAAATTGTTGGCAGATTTTCTCTCATTGATGAAGTTTTATTTTTAGTTTCTTGAAATGATTTAGCATAAATAAATGCCACATTTTGTTACTTTTTATTTTACATCTATTAAAGTATGGTCTTTGGTTTTTGTCTGTTGATATTCTGAATTGCAATGATGGATTTTTTAATATTGATCCAACCTTAAATTTTCTAGAAAAAAAAAATTCTACTTGGTCATAATATATATTTACCATATTGAATTTTCTAAAAAAATCATATATGGAAATGATATATTATTTATTTTACAAGTATTTTAAAGAAGGGCATTGCTCAGTAGTTTCCTTTTTATAATATCTTTCTTGATTTTAGAATCGGGGTAATACTGGTAATATGAGTTGAGAAGTGTTACCTCCATTTCTGTATTCTGAAAAAGTTTTGTGAAGAATTGATATTTGTTTCTTAGACCTTTGGTAGAATTTGTTTTGTAATTCTATATAACCTTGAGTTAAAACATCTTATTGATATAATCAACTCATTTAGTTGCTACGACTTGTTAGGTTTATGTATTTTTGTTCTTAAGTGAGACAAGACAGGATGTTCCTTCCATGTGTCTTTTGGCTCTCTTCCAAGTCATATAATTCACAGGCATAGGGCCATTTTAAGTATTTTAGTATATAGTACTTTAATAGTAAATTATTATTCCCACATGCCAAAAAGAGACCTGATAATTGGTGATTGGATCAGAGGGACAGTTTCCTCCTTACCATTCTTGAAATAGTGAGTGACTTCTCATGAGACCTGATGGTTTTAAGAAGTATCTCTAGGGCATTTCAGAGATCTCCATAGGAGCCCCTCACACCACAGGCCTTGAGGCCTAGGAGGGAAGAGTGGTTTCATGGGCTTGGACAAGGACCTTGCTGGTCTGTGAAGCATCAGGACTTGGTGCTTAGCATTTTAGTCACTCCAACTCCAGCCATGGCTAAAAGGAGCCAAAGTACAGCTTGGGTTGTTGCTTCTGGGGTGCAAGTTCCAAGCCTTGGTGACTTCTATGTGATGTTGGGCCTGCGAGTGTACAGAAGGCAAGAGGTGAGCTTTGAGAACCTCTACCTAGATTACAGAAGGTGTATGAAAACATCTGGATGTCCAAGCAGAAGTCTGGTACAGGTCTTATAAAGAAACTTTGCTATAGCAGTGTGGAAGGCAAATGTGGGGTTAAAACCTCCAAACGAGTCCCCTATGGGGCATTGCCTAGTAAAGAAGGATGAAGAGAGCTGCTGTCCTCCAGACCCCAGGAAGGTAGATCCACTGACAACTTGCACCCTGTGTCTGGAAAAGCCAAAAACACCAAATGCCAACCAGTAAAAGTGGTCACAGGGGGATACCCGGCTTAGACACAGGGGCAGAGCTACCTAAGAATGTGGAAACTCACCCTTTGCATCAGCATGTCCTAGATGTGAGACATGGAGTCAAAAAACATTATTTTGGAGCTTTAAGATTTAATGACTGTCCTGCTGGGTTTTGAATTTGCATGGGGCCTGTAGTCTCTTTGTTTTGGACAATTTCTCCCTTTTGGGATGAGAGCATTTATCCAATTATTTACGCTCACTGTATCTTGTAAATAACTAACTTGCTTTTGATTTACAGGCTCATAGACAAAGGCACTTGCCTTGTCTCAAATGAGACTTTGGACTTGGACTTATAAGTTAATGCTGGAATAAGTTAAGGTTATGGGGGACTATTGTGAAGGCATGATTGGTTTTGAAATGTAAAAGGCACATGACATCTGTGAGGGGCATAGGTGAAAGGATATGCTTCAGCTCTGTGCTCCAATTCAAATCTCATCTTGAATTGCAATCCCTAAGTGTCCAGGGAGGGACCTGGTGGGATGTGATTAGATCATGGGGGTGGTTTTTCCCATGCTGTTCTCATGACGGTGAGTGAATTCTTATGAGAGCTAATGGGTTTTGTTTGTTTGTTTTGAGATGAAGTTTCACTCTTGTCACCCAGGCTGGAGTGCAATGGTACAATGTAGGCTCACTGCAACCTCTGCGTCCAGGTTTGAGCAATTCTCCTGTCTCAGCCTCCCAAGTAGCTGAGATTACAGGTGCCTACCACCATGCCCAGCTAAAATTTGTATTTTTAGTAGACACAGGGTTTCACTCTGTTGGCCAGACTGGTCTCAGACTTATGACGTCAGGTAATCCACCTGTCTCAGCCTCCGAAAGTGCTGGGATTACAGGTGCAAGCCACTATGTCCAGCAGAGAGCCAATGGTTTTAAAGAATGGCACTTCCCTTTCCTTGCTGTATCTCTCCTGTCACCATGTAATATGTGCCTTGCTTCCCTTTCCCCTTGTGCTATAATGTTTGGTATCCTGAGGCCTCCCCAGCCATGTGGAACTGTGAGTAAATTAAACCCTCCTTTTTTATAAATCACCCAGTCTTCAGTAGTACCTTCTTAGCAATGTGAAAATAAACTAATGCAGTAGGATCTAAATTGAGCCTCATTTATTCTCACTATTTTTAGTGTTTATGTCTTATTTTTGTTAGTGTAGCTAAAGATATATCAATTATATCAATTTTTAAAGAACCAGCTTTTAGCTATTTTGATTTCTCTATTTCTTTTCGGGTTTCAATTTTATTGATATTTTCTCTTTTCCGTTTTATTGGCTTCTTCATGTTTTTAGTCTCTGAAGTTGGAAGTTCAGGTTTTTAATATGTGTGTGAGTGTGCATTTTGTAAAATATTCAAAGTTTCTAAAGCCCTCTAATTTATTATTTTTTTTAAATATTGAACTTTTATTTTAATTCAAGTTTATATGTGCATGTTTGTTATATAGGTAAACTTGTGACTCTGGGGTAGATGTACAGATTATTTTGTCATGCTAAGCATAGTATGTGACATTTATTTCTTCTGAATCTCTTCTTCCTCCCACCCTTCTCCCTTAAGTTGGTCTCAGTGTTACTTCTTTAACCCATAGATTATTTTTAGGTGTGTTGTCTAATTTTCAAATATTAGGCAATTTTTCTAGATATATTTGTTATTTATATTCTAATAACATACTATTGTATAATTTGAATTTTTCAAGTTTGTTCATTTTTTTTATTACTTTGGAATCTTTTATAATTTTGCAAATGTTTCATGAGTCTTTGAAAAGAATATATATTCTAATGTTGTGGGATGAAGTGTACTGTAATCTCACTGAAATTCTCTGATCAATGATTGAGAGTTTCCAACTACATTTTTGGATTTGTCTATTTCTCTTTTTATTTATTTCAACTCTTGTCTCAAGTATTTTAAAGATTTTCTGCTCAGTCAATGAAAATTATATTATTATACCTTGCTGGTGAATTGATCACTATATCATTTTAAAAAGGACTTTTATCTGTTTCTCTTTATTCTATATAACCTTTATTTGTCTGACGTCTATGTTTTTAGATACTATTACAGCCTTGTCATCTTTCTGTAAATAGGTGTTTGAGTAACATCTGCTCCATATTTTAACTTATTTATTTTTTACATTTAAAGTATGGTTATTGTAAACAAAATAAAAGGAGGGCTCTGTTTTTTATCTTTATTTATTTATTTATTTATATGATTCGGTCCCCTTAGAGACAGCCAAAAATTGTCAACACTGACTATATTTCAAGTCGTCATGGTGGGGTATTGGGAAAAGTTTTCAGTTAGCAATAATCGTGCCTCAGATAAACCTCATTGGCTATGACACTGCCACTGCACAAAGCTGTTTTTAATCATTTAATTTCTGTCTCTTAATTGGCATGTTGTTACATTTGCATTATTACATTTAATGTAATATTTAATAGTCTATCATCTCTATAGCTATAATCTGTTTACTCTTCTTTTGTTTTCTTTTCTTTACTAGGCTATTTTTTATCGTTACAGTAAAATTATTTTTTCTCTTGTATTCACTTATTATTTGTGTTTCCTTTACAGTTTTATACAGTAATTTTTCTTTGGTGTACTATATAATTTTAATTAGTTGCATCTGTATCAAATAATATTAAACTGTTTACAAATATCATTCTGTTGTCTTCTGGTGTTCATAATTTCTCACAGGAAGTCTGCCATGCTCATTTTTATTCATTGTTCTATGGTATGGCTTTGTTCATTGGTATTTTCATGGTTTTCTCTTTATCGTTGGTTTGGAGAAGTTTAAATATTTGTCTAGGGGAGTGTGTATGTGTGTTTTATTTCACTTTTTATCACTCAACTGGAATCTGTGCGATTTATTTTATCAACTTTGAAAATTCTCAGCCACAGTTCTCTTTAAATGTTTCTTCTTCCTGTTCTCTCCTCTCCTGTGAGTATTCTGATTATTTCTATGTTAGACTATTGGTATTGCACCACAGATAGTGGATGCTCTGTTTAGTCTTTATTCTCTCTTCTCTCTCTTGGGGTGTAATTTGGCTAATATATATTGACTCATTCTCAAGTTTACTTCTATTCATTGGTCGTGATGAGCTTCTCATAGATATTATTCATATCTGTCTCTCTTTTCATTTCTAGCATTTTCATTTGCTTCTTTCTTCAATTCAATCTCCCCTTCCCACTTTTTCCTGTAGCCTCTATTTCTCTAATCACTTTCATGCTCTTCTGTTTATGTATGTGGCTTATCTTCTCCACTAAGACATTTAAGAAATAATTATTTAAATTTTCTGGTATTTTAAACATTTCTGTCATATTTTAGTCTGGTTTTATTGACCGCTTTTTGTTTTCATTGTGTGGGATTTTTCCCTTGCTTCTTTGTGAGTCTCATGATTTTTTAATGAAACCCAATATTTTGTATAAAATAGTAGGTAAGAGGCATATATGCCTGGAAATGACACTTTTCCCCCATTAGGACATTTGTGTGTGGGTTGAGTCAATCTAGCCAGGAGCTGAATTGGCTTTAGACATTTTGTTCCTGTGTTTATCCTCTTTGTACCACAAGTTCAAAGTCTTCTAATATTACCTTGGGCTTAGTGTAAGGCTGGCTTACTAGATGGTTCTTCACAAATATGTATTACACCCTTAGCTTTAGGTCTTCTTTTTGTGGCCTTTGTGTGTGTGTTGGGTGGGGGTTCCATCTCTCGTATTTCCCATATTCCAGCTGTAAGTGTTATTGTTAGCCCTCTTAGGCTGATTAGTTGGAAATTTAGGTGGTGTTTGCTGTATTTTACTTTATCTTTGGTGGGTGCTGAGGTTGGGCTTTCTAGTAAACTTATCCTCTCCCAACTGTTAGAGTTGTCTAATGATCAGGCTTCCTGAAGGCTTCCTGCACTTCCATCATGGGTTGAGGGTAATAATAGTTTAGTTTGCCTCTTCCTATGAGAAAGAAGTTCTGGGAGGTGGGGTTCTGAGCCTTTCCCTACCCCACTGAAGGGGCTTATCTCCACTCGCTTCACATGTCCACAGTCTTTCTCATGAGCATTATTTAGTGGAGATCCAGGGAAATGAGCCTTTGAGCGAGAGCAATTTCTTCATGTCTGGAAGTTCCAAGAGTTCTATATTCTAGCCTGCACTCAACATTTAGCAATTCATAACACTGTTAGCTAGTTTGTTCTTAGCTATTTGCAAATTGTCAATACGTCTTCATATGCTCTCTTCAGCAACTCTCTTTCTCCTTAGAATTCACACTACTTGATTGCCCTCCCACTTTAGCCATCTGAACTCTGTAATGATTCAGAAGAATCATGGGGTAGTAGATAACCCAGAGTCCTTTGCTTACTGAGGTGGGAGTTGCACTCTGCAGCTTCCTATATCCTAGATACAAAACTTCAATTGTTGAGAGTTGCAATGTAACCACATTTTTGAAGCAAACTGCCACCATATACTATGGCTTTATTTTTGGATGTTACTTTTGTCTTAGTTCTACATATAATATGTAGAAATATACAGGATTTATACTAATGCTTCTCTACTAATTTTGAAAATCTGAAGTTTTATGTCTAGCAGATGCATAAGAAAAAGCTCATGGAAAAGAGTATTTTTATTTTCAAAGTTATTTTGTGACAAAAACAGTTATATTCTATTTTTATACTGAAAAAGCAGTTTGGTGGACTATAATGTTTTTGGCTCATACTTTTTCTCTCTTATGTATCTTTAATAGGACCATATATTGTCTTTTGGTATAAAAATTTGTCTACAATTCATATTTCAGTCTTATTTAATGTTTATTGATGTTGATTTTGGTCTTTCTATCTAGATGATAAAAAGCTGTTTTTTTCCTAACAATTTTATTATTTTATCTCTGTTCAATCTCAACACATTATTTCTTGATATCCATCTCTCATTTGTACTTATACACATATATATTTATAATGATATTTTTCTTTAAGGTTTATTTTCTATATTGTTACTTCTATTTGTTTTCCTAGGCATTCCGATTATGCATATGCTTATTCTCTTTGCCTTTTATCCTTTTCTCACAAATTATTTTTTATCACCTGTTCACTTTTTAAATAATTTTATTTTCACAGATTATGTATTGTTTTGTGCATATTTATTTTTGTGTCTCTTGTGTTTTAGTATGAATGAGAAGTGTCTTTGTTTGTTTATTGTCTTTAAAAAAATCTATTTAAATAAATTTAGGATCTTGCTATGTTGCCCAGGCTGCTCTCAAACTCCTGGCTTCAAGCAATTATCCCAACTAAGGCCTTCTAAAGTGCTGAGGTTACAGATGTGAACCCCATGCCTGAATTATTTTAATTTTTACTTTTATTTAGTGATATAACTCGTTTTAAAATATTTTTAGTCTTAATGTATGTTGATCTTGGATTTAGTCTATGACTTTCTTATTTTGGTGAGCTTAGAATATTAGTTTACAATTTTATCTATTTGGTGGGCATTTTTACTGCATTCTTACAGTTTGGGTAGGATATTATACAAATTTATTTTTTTAATTCAACCACATGTTTATGTGTGTGTATATATATCACATTTCCTTTATCCTTCCATCTATCAATAGACCTTTGTGTTGTTTCCATATCTTGGCTATTGTGAATAATGCTGCAATGAACATGAGAATACAGACATCTCTTTAAAATCCTAATTTCATTTTTCTTTGTATATATACACACATAAGTGAGATTACAGTATTATATAGTAGTGGAGAAATATGAGATAAAATATGCTCCAAATGGGGTGATTAAAGTCATCACTTACAGCTAAAACTGGTAGTAAAACACAGTTCTTTAAAGCAGAACTTTGCTCTCTGAGTAATAAAGCAAAACAGTCCCTTACATGAGTAATAAAGCAAACAGTCCCTTACCTGGATCAATTACGTGTTCATTGTTTGGCATTGTAAACTTTTCTGGACATGCTTCTTACCACAAATTAATGTGAGAGAAAATTTTAAACTAAGGGTGCCCAAAATTGCCGTATTTATGGAAAAACTTTTGTTTGTGAGACAAGATGAAGAAAGTCAGTTTCAATTTCCAACAGCTCTAAACGTGTTAATGTATGTATACTTGGAGGAATAATGATTTTTTGAAAGGAAGTAACATTTAGCAGTGGACAGGCACTACCTTAATCAAATAATTAAATTTAATGTCACTAAAAATGTACAAACTGGCATTATGTATTTGGCAATGCAAAACAACAGAAAGTAAATAATATCACCAATACAGTATAGCTAATAAAAATTTAAATCTGAATCTAACAATAAAAATTATTAGACAAATTAGAATTGTGTCACAATTTGTAAAAACACTGACATGGAATATTGAACAATGTCAAGTTAATAAAAGACAAAAGCTTCAGAGAACTCTGCTGAGTTAAAGGAGATTAAAAGAACATAACAAAATGCAACCCAGGATTAGTCACTGGATTCTAGACAAAAAGATTAAAAAAAAAAAAAAGAAAGCTGTGACATTTTGAGAAAAATTGAAGGAATCTGAATGTTAATTGAATACATGTTAATAATACATTAATATAAAATTTCTTTAGTGTGATAATGATATTTTAGTTATATTTTTAAAATGCTGAAATACATGGTGTGAAATGCAATCGTATCTGTAACATTTTTATATGTTTTGGCAAATATTCTCAACTGTGTGTGTGTGTGTGTGTGTGTGTGTGTGTGGTGTGTCATTCAAGTTTGTCTATTTTATCTTGATATTCAGCATGGCATTCCTTTTCACCTATCCTCATGTCAGTATCATGTAAAGATAGCTGATTCATCATGGACTCATTCTCATCTATGTTTAGAATCCTTGACATGGTATCAGTTAAAATACAAGAAACCTAGACAAATTCATGTGTCATCACAGATTACCTGATACTTGAGCAACTCTGTCAAACTGAAAATTAGGAACAAGAGTCTGCCTTTTGATTAAAATAAATTTGGGCAACAGAAAACTCTTATGGCTGGTCATTTGGCCAAGGAATGCTAAGAGAAATTACACAAGAAGCTTTATAAATCCAGCTATTACCATCTCAGAAGTAAAGATTTCAACGCCATGTCAGTAACTGTTCATCTTTTTCTAAAAGCTGATACAATTTTCTTTGTTCAATTACTTTTATGTTTTATCAAATACAATTAACAGTTACTGTGTTGGAGGCTGTATTTTTAAAAATTATATACATTATAAATATTAAGTTAGTTTATTTAACTTTTATGACATTATGAAATTGGTACAATTATTGTTTCTATTTTTCAGAAGAGAAATTTGAGGCAAAGAGATGTCAGTTGCTTTGCCCAAGATCACACAGGTAGTTTAGGGACAAAACAGGGATGCTACTTAGACAGTGTGACACCAGAGTTTATATTATGGACAATGTTAACTTCCAGTTTTCTAATTATCTTAAAACATCTAACAGACGTTTTAAGAAAACATCTAATAGCACCTCATCACTTACTTTAAAGCTTCACTTTCCATCTCGAGTTAATCTTTATATAAGGGATCCAGTTAATCTTTATATAAGGCTAGCCAGTTTTCCAAACACCATTTATTAAACAGGGAATCCTTTCCCCATTGCTTCTTTTATTCATATTTGTCAAAGGTCAAATCGTTGTAGATGCGTGGTATTATTTCTGAAGCCCCTTTTCTGTTCCATTAGTCTAGCCATATGCAGAGAGCTGAAACTGGATCCCTTCCTTACCTTACACAAAAATTAACTCCAAATGGATTAAAGATTACAGGGTAAGACCTAACACCAATAAAACCCTAGAAGAAAACCTAGGCAATACGATTCAGTACATAGACATGGACAAGGACTTTACGACTAAAACACCAAAAGCAATGGCAACAAAAGCCAAAACACACAAATGGGATCTAATTAAACTTAAGAGCATCTGCACAGCAAAATAAACTATCATTAGAGTGAACCAGCAACCAACAGAATGGGAAAAAAAAAATTGCAATCTACCCATATGACAAAGGGTTAATATCCAGAATCCACAAAGAACTTAAACAAATTTACAAGAAAAAAACAAACAACCCAATCAAAAAGTGGGTAAAAGATATGAACAGACACTACTCCAAAGAAGACATTTATGCAGGCAAGAAACATATTTTAAAAAGCTTATCGTCACTGGTCATTAGAGAAATGCAAATCAAAACCACATTGAGATACAGTCTCACACCAGGTAAAATGGTGATCATTAAAAAATCAGGGAACAACAGATGCTAGAGAGGATATGGAGAAATAGGAATGCTTTTACACTGTTGGTGGGAGTGTAAATTAGTTCAACCATTGTAGACGACAGTGTGGCAATTCCTCAAGTATCTAGAAATAGAAATATCACTTGACTCAGCAATCCCATTACTAGGTATATACCCAAATGACTATAAATCTTTCTATTATAAAGACACATGCACACATATGTTTATTGTGGCACTGTTCACAATAGCAAAGACTCAGAACCAACCCAAATGCCATCAATGATAGACTGGATAAAGAAAATGTGGCACATACACACCATGGAATACTACGAAGCCATAAAAAGGATGAGTTCATGTCCTTTGCAGGAAATGGATGAAGTTGGAAACCATTATTCTCAGCAAACTGACACAAGAACAGAAAACCAAACGCCGCATTTTCTCACTCATAAATGAGTGTTGAACAATGAGAACACATGGACACAGGGAGGGGAACATCACATATTAGGGTTTGTCGGGGGGGTGGGGTGCTAGGGGAAAAATAGCAGGGGGTGAGAGGATAAGGGAGGGATATTATTAGGAGACATACCGAATGTAGATGACACGGTGATGGATGCAGCAAACCACCATGGCGTGTATATACCTATGTAACAATCCTGCACGCTCTGCATATGTACCCCAGACCTTAAATAATAATAAAAACCTTCACTTTCCTTAAGTATGATACTTGAAGTCTTTATAATATATATATACTCTACTTACTATTTAAGTTTCTATAGCTTCTGACACATTATTCATCCTTACCCCTCTCTCTCTTTTGTTTTTTCATTAGCCTGTCTTGTCCTTATCATTCTGATTCATAGGCTTGATTTTTCCCTGTAGCTAGGTGTTGGTCAAGTTCAGCTTCTGTTTCCTGAGGACAACCTCTACATCAAGGCTTTACTCTTCCCATTAACCCCAGAATTACATAATTAGTGTTTTTCATTATAGGGATGAGACATAAAATGAGAGCATATAATAAAACTGCACTGATATTGGACTATAGAAATAAAAATAGTATGACAGAGTAAATATTTATGTATCCAACTGCAAACTACTATCCATAATCACTTGTGGCCATAATGAAATCATCCCAGAAATGCTTATTTCCTACTATGAAGTGTGCTCTCATGATCACTCTTTTATTGTTGGTTTTGAAAGCAATGTACCATTAAAAATTTCAACTTCTGTTAAAGTTTTAGCTATTATTAAAATTGGGGTCAACTCTTAAAATATATAGTTCAATACATTGCAGACAGCTATTTTGTATCACTTATTGATATGATATTATCCATGATATAAACATCACTCAATTATTAAAACTCTGAAATATTTTATTAAAGGAAAAATTATGTGCATTGTGAGGGTATTTATAGTCAAATGCAAATTAAACATAATCAGCCTAGAAATTGTTTATAAATATTGATTTAAAACATATGCTACATATTTTCTATTAATATTGCATAAACAAAATGTACAGTTTTATAGGTCTTATTTTTATAAAACTTGCATTTCAATTAAATATATTTTCTTTATCATTACTCTATACATTTTTTTTTCTTTTTAAAGCCCTTTGTTTTGTTGTTTGTATTTTTTATTCTTAAATTAGTCTCAGGGAATCAAACATATTTAAAAAGTCTATTTTCTTACTTATCAAGGTAAGATATTCTAGATTTGGAATTCTTTATTTCATTTTGATGGTCCTGGTAGATAGAGGGCTATTTCTCATGTATATTCTGATCTCAAGTTACTCTATAAATAAGAAACATTTTCTCAAATGTGTGTTTTGTTACCTAATGGAGTCAATAACTTAGTGAATGTTGACATCAATAGGTGAAATAACATAGAATATTCAGTAATTTCTAGCCAAAATACTTAGCATACTCTGCCTATTCTCTCTCTCTCTCTCTCTCTCTCTCTCTCTCACACACACACACACAAACATATAGACATACAAGTTAAAAATCGTACATATTTTATCAAACACATTTTACACTTTGTCAACTATTTCATTTTAGATTTTTCTGTGAGAAAACAGAGTAAAGTGGAATGATGAAACTATAAAAATAATTTAAGCCTCCTTCAAAGTGCCTTAAAAATTCCAAATATTTCAATTTTTAATTTTAAAATAACTCAGTTTCTGGGAATAAAAATAGGAGCCTAGTAATAAAACGTACTCTGATATTATTGTCATAATATTCTACTGTGACAATTGTTTTAACTTAATTAGATGTAAACATTACTTTTAAGAAGATATATATATATAAAGTTATGTGTGTAGGTATTTACTATAGCATAACAGTTATGAAATATATAATAAATTCCAGTCAATAAATCCCAGAAAAATAAGATCCACCTAATAGATTCCATTTGGCTGAGTCTTGAAAGTAGCAATTATACTACCATTTAAGAAATAAATGCTTTATCTTTCAGATTTGCAACAATTAACATGAACTATTTTACCCTCCCAAGTTTTTAGGACAGAAATCTGATGAAGCAAGTGTTTTAATACATTTTGGTTTTATTGAATAACAACAAGAAGAAAACACATGTCCTGATAATAGTTTCTTGTCACCTACCTCCAGCCATTAGAAGAACATAGAAAAAAATAACTCTAGAATCTCTGATGTGTTAGATCTATAGATTATAACTATACATTTTGTTTCCTCTCTCTCTTCAGAAATGTTTCTGTCCCACTTTAAACAAAGTTGGTTTGAGGAAGGAGGTGTCTCTGCAAAGAGAAAACTGGGGTTCTATTTCTTGGCTAGATATTTGCTGAATGAGCTACAGAAAACTGTATGCTATGTCAGTGCACCAGAGAGGGAGCTTGTGACAGAAGTATTTGGAAAAGTCACCATCTGGTCAAAGAAATTATAAGTCATATATAAACAGAAGTTAGGAAATTTTGAGAGTAATGACACAGTGGAATTTCCTGAAAAACCTAGATGAACAAAGAAAAATATTAGATTAATTATACAACCTATAATTATCATATCAAGAAAGCATAAGTCTCTAGTGAACTACATGTATAATCCAGAAAAAAAAGGAGCTTGGCTTTGGCCATTTTGAGTGGAACCCAATTGGGGCAGTTTCTTGGAAGAGAGTAACAGAAACAGGAAGAGGTTGCAGAACGTGTTACTTTGGGAAGAGTTGTGGGGAGAGCAGACAAGAGCAGAAGATGTGCTTCAATGAGGTTAGCAAGGACGTTTACCACAAATTCAGAACACTTGTCAGTTCAGAGGGTCTTTCCTCCAAAGGGCATGAAAAAACTATGATCTTCACTTATAATGTCAAAACAGAGTAAAAAATGAAGATCTGACAGACATATTGAAATACATATATACATTAAGTTGTTACTTATGTGTATCCTCATTAAATTGAGCTTACTTAAAAGGTGAGTACCAGACACCAGTCTAAAGGATTCGTATATACATATTCAGATAAAAATTTAAAAAGATTCTTTAGTGACACTTCTATCAGATACAGTCAGTGGTTCCTCCACAGACCTCCACTGACTTGGGACAAATGTAATGTTTTGGAGAAATAATTGGTGGATGGCTAAACTTAATTAATACTGGGAACAGAACTGAATTTAAATTAGATAATCATTCCTATTGCACACATCAGACATTGTTAGCCACTATATATCAATGTAATAAATATCTAGTTTTGTAGAAGTATAAAATGTTCAGATTATTTTAGCTACTGTATCATGTTTTATTCATTCCTTATTGAACTGATATAATTTTGCTGATAATCACAAAAAAAAGTCCATCATTTTAACAGAATATTTAAGGCCCTTTATATAGATGTATAATTAGTGAAGTCAAACCAATTTTTAAAGTGGGGGAATTTCAGTATGTCCTGAACATAATAATATAATCAGATCATTTGGGAAAAAGGTACAAGCAATCATGAACAAACACAGTAATACACACATATACATATTTTCATATAAATATATACAAATATATCTGAAATATATACATATATGAAATATATATTATATGGAATATATATATGTATACATATTAGACACCTGGAAATTGTAAGGTTTAGTACCTTTCCTTACTCATCATAGGGATCACAGACAACACACCTATAACAAAAGACAGGCTAACAAGACGAAAATATCAGAAATTTAATCAGATTCATGTCACATGAAAGCCTTCAGAAAGGCAGGCCCAAAGACTCAAGGAAAACTTTCTATTTTTATGCTTTTATACAATGAAGAATGGACAGACCTAGTCATGTAATTGAACAAAAAGGGTATAATCTAATGATAATGTATTGAGTATGGAAACCCAGCAAGGCCTGTCTGTTTAGATTCTTCTTGGTCATTTTGTGTCATTCCTTTTCCAGGCAGGGAAGAACCCTCTCAAGAATGAGGGTCTTAGGACCTACTGTCAAACAAGTAGGTCAGAGAATTTTTTTATGGCCAGCTGTTACACTCAAAAGTGGTAGAAGTTAAGAGTGATATCTCTAGTCTCTATTAACTGCTTTGGAAAAGAAAAAATCTAATTTCTATGGCTGCCTTGGGGAGAAAGGATTTTAAAAGACAAGAAGGCAGTAGAAGAGTAGACAGAGATTTTTGTAATGACTCATTGGGTTCATTTTGCCTACTGCCCAGATAGAGCCAATTTATCATACAGAGGAATTGCAGTAGAGAAACAGTTTAATTCACTCAGAATCAACTGATATTGGAGTTTCATTATTACTCAAATCAGCCTCCCCAAAACTTTGTAGTCTAGGGTTTTACAAGGATAGTTTGGCAGGAAAGGGAACCGGTGCTGCTGATAGGTTGGGAATGTAATCATAGAGCTGTGGAAAATGGTCTTTGTGCATGCTGAGTCAGCTACTGGGTGGGGCTACAGAATGGATTGTGGGTCTGGGTGGAGGTAAGGCCAGCAGAGCAATCAGTCATCCAAAGTGAAAAAACCTGAAGGACATCCCACCCAAAAGGCCAATCTTAGGTTTTGCAATAGTGATGTTATCTGCAGGAATAATTGGGGAAGTTGCAAATCTTGTAACCTCCAGAATAATGGCTGGTAATCATTTATGTGTACACATTAGCAGAATTCAGGCCCCTGTCATCCTTCTAACCTGGTGGTCTTTTATTAGTTTTACATAGGTAGTTTAGCTATTGTCATTTAAACTATAAGTAATACTTCTCCAGAAGCTGGCTTGGCCCAAGCCCAAGAATGCCTAAAAACAGTTTGGAGGTTAAAGGCTAGATGGGGTTGGTTAGATCAGATCCCTTTTGCGGACATAATTTTCTAACTGTTAAAATATTTACAAAAAGTTTTACTTTGTTTCTGAGGCCCTTCCAATATCCTACTCAGCATGTCAAAGCACGATACTTTGGGGTATCATTCTCTGAGCCCCAACACTCCCATTTTTCAAAGACCTACTGAATATTATTCCCTGATGTATGTATGGTCTATATTTGTGTGAGTATACACACATACATACACACACATTTCATTATTTACAAACATAATGACATATATAAGAAGAAGCTAATATACATTAGTTTGCTGTATGTGAAACTCATTTTAGTTAAAATCACATGATTAAATCTGTGAAATTTTGTCCCCACAAAAGAAAACAGAATCAAAATTGAATTTCTTATCATGCTGAATCTTGTCATTTCACAGAGTATGTTTTCTTACTAGGCTCACAGTAGCCATCATTGTTCTTTCCTTTAGATAGGGCGAGTACTTGACAGTGTCATTCTGATGGAGTCAGATTCATGATATGCAAATGTGGCTGAAATGCCTATTTAATCCAATATATTTTAATGCAGTAAATTGGTGTAGTGAGTAAATTGTTGTAATGCGAGATCAGTTGGCACAGTAGTCTATATTAAAGGAAACATCACTTAAACTAACTCTTCACCATCTGTTGTGTACTCTAATTTAAAAAGACCATAATTTACAATTGCAAAAATAGGTAAGAGACAAATGATTGAAATGCATATTTATGTGCTATCTTCAGCTGAACGTGCATCTGTTCTGTTTATTTCTGGAATATTAGATGTTAGTTGGGAGACAATGTTTTTCTCTACATATGAGGATAAATTTACAGAGAGAATAGCAGAAATTATCATTAAAGTGATTGTCTTTCACAAAATTGTGACGCTAGTTCAACTGGGCCTCAATAAGTCATTGAATATATTAATTATAATATGTACTATCATATTTTATAACATACAAAGTGCTAAATCATAAAGAGGCTGCTAAAATTACTTTTAAAGAAATACCATTATTTCATTTATTTTATTTTTCTATAAGTTATTTGGGGTACAAGTGGTATTTGGTTACATGTGTAAGTTCTTTAGTGGTGATTTGTGAGATTTTGGTACACCCATCACCCATGCAATATATAATGCACCGTATTTGTAGTTTTCTATTTCTTGCCGCCCCTGACACACTTTCCTCTAAGTCCCCCAAGTCCATTGCATAATTCTATGTCTTTGCATCCTTCTAACTGAACTCCCACATAACAGTAAGAACATACAATGTTTGGTTTTCCATTCTTGAGTTACTACACTTAGAATAATAGTTTCTAATTTCATCCAGCAAATGCTGTTAATTCATTCTTTTTATGGCTGTGTAGTATTTCATTATTCATATAAGCACACATACATACATACACACATACATACATACATATATGTATACACCAGTTTCTTTACTCACTCATTGATGGCATTTGGGATGTTTTACAAGCTTGCAATTATGAATTGTGCTGCTATAAACATCTATGTACAAGTATCTTTTTTGGCTGATGAATTCTTTTCCTCTGAGTAGATACCCAGTAGTGGGATTGCTGGATCAAATGGTAGTTCTACTTTTAGTACTTAAAGATCCACACTGTTTTCCATGTACTAGCGGCTGTACTAGTTCACATTCCCAACAGCAGTGTGGAAGTATTCACTGTTCACTGTGCCCATGCCAGAGTCTACTATATTTAAATTTTTTTTATTATGGCCATTCTTGCAGGAGTGAAGTGGTATTGCATAGTAATTTTGATTTGTATTTTCCTGATCATTAGCGATGTTGAACATTCTTCATGTTTGTTAGCCATTTGTATATCTATTCATGTTTTTAGCACACTTTTGATAGGTTTTTTTTTTTTTTTTTTTTTTTTTTTTTCTGATTGAGTTCATTGTAGATTCTGGATATCAGTCCTTTCTCAGATACATATATTGTGAAGATTTTCTCCCACTCTGTGGGTTATCACTTTACCCTACTGACTATTCCTTTTGTCATACAAAAGTTCTTTAATTAGGTCCCAGCTGTTTATCTTTGTTTTCATGGCATTTGATTTGGGGTTCTTGGTCATGAAAACCTTGCCTAAGTCAATGTCTAGAAGGGTTTTTCCAATGTCATCTACTAGAATTTGTATCGTTTCAGGTCTTAGGTTTAAGTGCTTAATCCAGCTTGAGTCAATTTTTGTATAAGGTGAAAGATGAGGATCCAGTTTCATTCTCCTATAGGTAGCTAGACAATTATCAGAGCACCATTTGTTGAAAAGGGTGTTCTTTCCTCACTTTATGTTTTTACTTGCTTTGTAGAAGACGAGTTGGATGTTAAGTAATTCCATTTATTTCTGGTTTCTCTATTCAGTTCCATTGGTCTATATGCCTATTTTTATACCAGTACCATACTGTTTTGGTGACTGTGGACTTACAATATAGTTTGAAATCAGGAAGTTTAATGCCTTCAGATTTGTTCTTTTCATTTAATCTTCTTTTGGCTATGTGGGCTGTTTTTCTAATTCTGTCAAGAATGATGGTGGTATTTTGATGAAAATTACATTGAATTTGTACATTGCTTTCGGTAGTATGATCATTTTCACATTATTGATTCTATCCATCCATGAGCATGGGATGTGCTCGTGTCATATTTGATTTCTTTCATCGGTGTTTTGTAGTTTATCTTGTAGAGGTTTTTCAACTCCTTGGTTAGGTATATTCCCTTTTATTGCAGCTGCTGCAGAAGGGATTGAGTTCTTGATATGATTCTCTGCATGGTTGCTGTTGGTATATAGAAGAGCTACTGATTTGTGTATATTAATCTTGTATCTGGAAGCTTTTATGAATTATTTTATCAGTTTTAGGAGCTTTCTGGTGGAGTCCTTAGGGTTTTCAAGATAAACAATCATCTTATCAGCAAACAGTGACAGTTTGACTTCCTCTTTACCAATTTGGATGCCCTTTGTTTCTTTCTCGCCTGATTGTTCTGGCAAGGACTTCTAGAACTATGTTGAAGAGGAGTGGTGACAGTAGGCATCCTTGTCTTGTTTCAGTTCTCAGAGGGAATGCTTTCAACTTTTCCCCATTCAATATTATGCTATCAGTTTGTCATAGATAGCTTTTATTCCATTAATATATGTCCCATGTAAGCTGATTTTGCTGAGAGTTTTAATCATAAAGGTATTCTGGCTTTTGTTGAATGCTTTTTCTGCATCTATTGAAATCATGTGATTTTTGTTTTTAATTCTATTTATATGGTATATTACATTTACTGACTTGCATATGTTAAACCATTCCTGCGTACCTGGTATGAAACCCACTTGCTCATGGTGGATTATCTTTTTGATATGTTGTTGAATTCCAAAGTATTTTGTTAAGGATTTTAGCATCTATGTTCATCAAGGATATAGGTCTGTAGTTTTCTTTTTTGGTTATGTTATTTCTTGGTTTTAGTATTAGGGTGATGCTGGTTTCATAGAATGAACTAAGGAAGGCTCCTTCTTTCTCTCTCTTGTGGAACTGTGTCAAAAGGATTGGTAACAATTCTTCTTTGGGCATCTGGTAGAATTCTGCAGTGAATCCATCTGGTCCTGGGCTGCTTTTTGTTGGTAATTTTTTAAATACCCTTTCAGCATCACTGCTTATTATTGGTCTGTTTAGGGAATCTAATTCTTCCTGATTTAAGCAAGGATGGTTGTACTCTTCCAGGAATTTATCCATCTCTTCTAGATTTTATAGTTTATGTGCATGAAGGTGTTCATAGTAATCTTGAATGACTTTTTTGTATTTCAGTGGTGTCAGTTGTAGTATCTCCTGTTTCATTTCTTAGTGAAGTTTTCTGGACTTTCTTTTTTCCTGGTTAATCTTGACAATGATCTATCAGTTTTATTTATCTTTTCAGAGATCCAGCTTTTCGTTTATCTTTGTATTTTGTTGTTGTTGTTGTTTCAATTTCATTTAGTTCTGCTCAGATCTGGGTTATTTCCTTTCTTCTGCTAGGTTTGGTTTTGGTTTTTGTTTCTCTAGTTCTTTTAGGTGAGACCTTAGAGTGTCTGTGCTCCTCAGCCTTTTTGATGTAAGCATTTGGGTTATGAATGCGCCTCTTAGCACTGCCTTTGCTGTATCCCACTTTATGTCATTATTTTCATTCAGTTAGAAGACATTTTAAATTTGTATCTTGATTTCATTTTGACTCAATGAGTACTGGGTTATTTAGGAACATGTTATATAATTTTCATGTACTTGCATTGTTTTGAAGATTCCTTTTGGAGTTGAATTCCAGTTTTATTCCACTGTGGTCTGAGACAGTGCTTAATACAATTTCAATTTTATTAAATGTATTGAGGCTCATTTTATGGCCTATTTTCTCCACAACAGACTATATTTCTCCACAATATAGTCTATTGTGGAGAAAATTCTATGCACTGTTGAAGAGTATGTGTATTCTAAATTTGATGGATGAAATGTTCTGAATATATCTATTGTCTATTTGTTCTAAGATATAGTTTAAATCTGTTATTTGCTGACCTTTCCTTGATGACCTGTCTAGTGCTGTCAGTGGAATATTGAAGTCCCCCTTGCTTTCTATCTCATTTATTAGGTCTACTAGTAATCATTTTATAAATTTGGGACCACAAGTGTTAGGTGCATATATGTTTAGAATTGTGACATTTTCCAGTTGGACAAGGCCTTTTACCATTATAAAATGTCCCTCTTTGCCTCTTTAACTGCTGTTTCTTTAAAGTTTGTTTTGTCTGATTTAAGAATAGCTGCCCCTGCTGACTTTTGATGTCCATTTGCATGAAACGTCTTTTTCCACCCCTTTACTTTACGTGAGTCTTTATATGCTAAGTGAGCCTCCTGAAGGCAGTATATAGTTGGCTGATGAGTTCTTATTTTGGTTCTGTATCCTTTAAGTGAAGCATTTAGGCCACTTACATTCAATGTTACTATTGAAATGTGAGGTACCATTGCATTCACTGTGTTCCTTGTTGCCTATGTACTTGGTATTATTTTATTTTTTGTTTTACTTTTTTAACTTGTAGTTTTGTTTTATAGAATCTGTGTTATTTATGCTTTAAAGATATTCTGTTTTGATGTATTTGCAGAATTTGTTTCAAGATTTAGAGCTTTTTTTTCTTCTTTTTTTTTTTTTTAGCAGTTCTTGTAGTGGTGGCTTGGTAATGGCGAATTCTCTCAGCATTTGTTTGTCTGAAAAACACTGTATATTTATTTCATATATGATGCTTAGTTTCACTGGATACCAAATTTTTGTATAATAATTGGTTTTGTTTGAGGGGGCTGAAGATAGGGCCCAATCCCTTCTCATTTGTCGTGTTTCTACTGAGAAATCTGCTGTTAATCTGATAGGTTTTCCTTTATAGGTTACCCAGTGCTTCTGTTTTGCAGCTCTTAAGATTCTTTCCTTCATGTTAACTTTGAATCACTTGATGATGATGACAAAATGCCTAGGCGAAGATCTTTTTACAATGAATTTCCTGGGTGGAACACCATTATTTTAATTGGAATGCATTTAGGTTGACTGAAAGTAAATTTCTAATACTTAGCCAATTTCCCCTACATAAAAGGCAGAATGGCTCAATCTAATAAACATAAGAAAATTGAAGCAGCTGCATATTTGGTAAATGACCAAAGACTTTTACATTAAATAATAAAACAAGTGAGGTAGTTATGTGACTTATTTCTAATGGTATTATATTTATTTATTTTTTACATGTTAGACTGAATCATTGCTTGGAAAGGTAAATTCTATAAAACTCTGTAGAGATCTACTGTGCATTTATATATACTCTATAATCTTTTACTTATAGTTCTAACACTGCTATTAAAAAATAAATGACTTGTGAAACTTGTTAAAGTTGGTAAGGAATGTTTTAATTAAGTGATGTCTATTGAGACAGGTGCAGAAACCTCTGCAATGAGGTTTTGCAGTGGAAAAGAGAAAGTTAGCTCAATTTTAAATACAACAAGAAAAATAAAAATTGATAGCCAAGGAGCAGGGTAGACATCAGTGTGTCAGTGTAGGGCCAATGACTGAGAGGAAACATTGAGGATAAAGGGGGATTCTGGCTAAACCAACCTAACAGGATTCTCTCTGAAGACAGGCCAGGTAATCAGACATTACCTGGAGAATGTTGGAGGCTAAGGTGACTAGATACTGAGTGTGATTAGATATTGAGAATGGGGAATTCTAGTTCAACTCACTTAGCAGTATTCTTTTATTTTTATTACAATAAAAATACATAACAGATCACCTCTTAAATTAGTATTAAGTGTATACTTCAGTAATATTAAGAACACTTACATTTCTGTGCAACCATCCCAACTATCCATTTCCAGATATTTTTCATCATCCCAAATTGAAAGCCTGTTCCCATTTTGAGCAAAAACTCCTCACTACTTAGGATTCTTGCTAAAATTTGATAACACAGAGACTAACACAGAAACTCAAAAGTTGGAACCTAGTTTGAACAGTTCAGTTAGCTTGAGTGAGTAGTGTTTGGTCAAGGAGAAAATGTTTTTCACTGTCCATTAAAATTGTGCCCATTTTATCAAGTTTTACTGCTATTCAGTCATAATCTTCTCCCTTCCCCACACGTTTCTCCCTTATATTGTGCATGAGACATTCCAAAGGGGAAAAAGATCAAAACACAATCTCACCTCACTCAAGAGAAACAAAGCGTAGGAGGATTTTAAAGCACTAAACTGAGAGTGAAAACATAGTATCTCCTTGTTTGCTGAATGGCTTTTCCCAAAGGAAAAGTAAACTTTCTTTCCGTGACAGAGGGTAGTTTTATAGATTGGTGCAAAAGTAAGTGCAGTTTTTGCCATGACTTTTAATAATTTGGATCCAGGTATCACTTAAGTAAGACTTTCATTCTCCCACAGAGACTGGGAAATAAGAGTACAATTCTCCTTAGGGATTACATTTCAAAGGGATATTTCCAGTCCTTAAGAAACAGGAGTTCATCTAAAGAGTAGTAAAGGAGTGAATATAAAACCTATTTTTGTCACTGATTTAAAAAAACAAATAAAAAAACTCACTACCTTGGTGTTGTTAACTATATAAAATAATAGTATATTATACTAGTCCTATATTCAATACATGAATTTTACAGGCAATATTGATCCACCTCTTCCTTTACCACATGCTTCTTATTCTGAGAAAATAAAGACCAAAAATAAACGCTATTAAAATTACATTTAAATCTCAGCACTCTGGGAGCGAGAGATGAGAAGATCACTTGAGACCAGTAATCTGAGACAAACCTGGGCAACATAGTAAGACCTTGTGTGATGGTTAATACTGAGTGTCAACTTGATTGGATCATAGAATGCAAAGTATTAATGCTGGGTGTCTGTGAGGGTTTTGCCAAAGGAGAGTAACATGTGAGTCAGTGACCTGGGAAAAGCAGACCCACCTTTAATCTTGGTGAGCACCATCTAATCAGCTGCCAGTGTGGAGAAAATATAAAGCAGGCAGAAAAACATGAAAAGACTAGACTGGCCTAGCCTCCCAGCCTACATCTTTTTCCTATGCTGGATGCTTCCTGCCCTTGAACATTAGACTCCGAGTTCTTCAGTTTGTGGACTTGGATTGGCCTTTTGTGCTTCTCAGATTGCAAATAGCCTGTTGTGAGACCATTGTGATTATATAAGTTAATGCTTAATAACATCTCATATATATATATATACATATATTAGTTATATATATGAGATATATTATATATATATATCTCCTAGTAATTCTGTCCTTCTAGAGAATCTTTACTAACACACATTGTCACTAGAAAAAATAAAAAAATTAGCCAGGCATTGTGGTGCATGTCTATAGTCCTAGCTACTTAGAAGGCTGAAGCAAGAGAATCCCTTAAGCCCAGGAGGCCAAGGCTGCAGTGAGCTATGCTTACATCACTGCATTCCAGCCTAAGTGTGAAAGAGAACCTGTCTCTACAAACAAAAAAAAAAAAAAAAAAAAAATTGAAAGACTTCCAATGTCCACCCCTACATGTAAAGAATGTGTAAGTCATCACTTCCAACCACATAACAGAAAAAAAGCTGCAAAGCTGAAAATCAACAACATTAATGATATCAGTGAGAGATCTGAGGTCACAGTATAAGCCACCACCCTACAATACAGAGAAAACAAAGCAGCTCACCTGAAGCAGAAGCTGCTGCACCAGGTAAGCAACAACAGAACACTCAAAAAAGTAACTTCAAGAAATGATTGGAAGTTGAACGCTAATTAGCTTAACAGTTAAAAACTCCCAGGAGCTCAGTCTAAATCCCTTCCCACACCAGCCCTTTTTGTGGGTTTTACTTTCTTTGCCCCATTATGCTCTCATGATGAAGATCAGGGAATAATTTTTGTGCTTCACCAGGGGGCATATAAAATAAGCACTTGGCATACACCCAGAGAAAAGGTAATCATTTTGAAAAAAGCCCCCAGAGATCTCCAAAACAAGAATCTACTCAGTATTGGGGTGCAGAATATAATACCCCAAAGTATGGCACCTTGGCATGCTGAGTATTTTGTACAAGGACGATGGAAGGGCCTTGGATACAAGCACTCTTTGACATTCTCCTCGCCTCCTGTATCCTGCCCCTTTTTCTCCCCTGCATTGAGTCATACACATTATCATTGCTCTTCTTCAAGGTGGGTCATAGACTGAAAACTCTGGAACTCCTCTTTACCAAAGCAAACAATTAAACCTAAAAACGTCACTGTATTTAGTCAGTTCTCATGCTGCTATAAAAACATACCTGAGAATGGGTAATTTACAAAGGAAAGAGGTTTAATGACTCACAGTTCTACAGAGCTGGGGAGGCCTCAGGAAACTTACAATCATGGTGGAAGGAGAACCAAACATAACTTTCTTCACATGGCAGTAGGAAGAAGAAGTGATGATCAAAGTGGGGGAAAGGCCCTTATAAAACCATCGGATCTCATGAAAGCTTACTCACTATTATAAGGACAATATGTGGGAACCATCTCCATAATCCAATCACCTCACACTGATATGGACAAGAGGCAGGAAAACACTGGGTAGAAGAGAGTAGTCCCCAGCAAGGGCCATATCCTCAAGCCTGGACCCTACTGCCCAAAGGGAGAACACACATTCTTGTTTACCTGCCCGAAGGTTGCCTTTTCCACAACCACCCTGGCCCATCCTGTCCCCAATCCTGTACCCATAAAAACATACCCAGGCCCCACCAGCAGAGTGGCAGAGAAGGAGAAGAGAAGCAGCAGCTGCTGCAACATTAGAGAGAAACAGTGTGACTTCAGAAGGACAGTGTGATGACAGGAACTCAGACGGGGCAGTGTGATGGACAGTTTAGCCATCCCTGCCCAAGCTCCAGGGAAGACTACTTTCCCACTCCATCTCTTTTCCACTTCCCCATCCTGCTGATAACCAGTTCCACCACTCAACAAAATCCTCTACATTTACCACCCTTCAATTTGTTCATGCAACCTGATTCTTCCTGGATATCAAAGGAAGACCTGAGTGTGGGTGCCAGAGGCTATCACACTGACCTTCACTAAGCTGTTTAACACTTAAGTCATTAACTCATTACAAAGATAAATGAGCACACTGTAACACATGCCCCCTAGGGTTCTGAGGTCATGGGCAACCCTTAGATGTTGCTGTGGGCCTGCACAGAGTTCTGCTCCTGCTAACTGCCCAGAAGGGCTTATCCTGCCCTTTGAACCCACTCACCTGCATGCTCCCTCTCCCACAAGGTGTTGAGAGCTGCAACCCAAGTAAATGAACCAATCCCTTTGTGAGTCCCATGAAGGGGTCAAGAAAACCATTCTGTTTCACCACAATGTCCTTCCCCCAATACATGGGGATTACAATTCTGATTACAATTCAAGGTGAGATTTGGGTGAGGACACAATGCCAGACCATATCAGTAGCTCTCTTTTCCCTTCTTCCTTAAAGACTTTCATCCCAGAAGGGTCTTGCCCCATATTTGGGGAGGAAAGAATGCTACACAGAGAGGACAAAGAGGACCCAAACAGAGAGGCCTTACTGGATTCTCCCTCGGTTTACTACCATTAGATTATACTTTGTTGTCCAATCATATTTCTACACAGTTGACCATTTATTGTGGAACCTAAGCATAAAAATGGGAAGTTTTCCTAGGTCTTTGAGTCTTCATGTATGAAGTCTCCCATGTCACATAAAACTTTGCTTAAATAAATTTGTTAGGCTTTTCTCTTGTTAATGTGTCTTTTGTAATAGGAGTGCTGGCCATGATCTTCATACATAAGAAAAGGCATCATATCTTATTGCTTCTACATGAGCATGTGAAAAGATTTCACCAAAGCTTTATCTGACTTAGAGGAAAGAAAGTTACCCAATTCCAGCCTATTTTAGCCTTCCTGTTTTAACTAAGGGGGAAAATGCTGAGAAGCACTCATAAAGATTACAGCCCAGTTCACAAGAACACTCTAAGACTGAGACCTAAATATAGGCATATAGAACACTGCCCCACCCCCAACACATGCAACACTTCACCATTGCATTAACAGAGCTCCTATGGTATTTGCTAAATTTTGCTGAAATATGATGTCTATGCAATAACCTGGTCATAGGAATGCTTATAGCAGCTTTAGACAAAATTACCCCAAAGTAGCGTATAATAAATATGCTACTATATTTATTAACAAAGATGTCTTTTAATTAGCAAATGGATAAACTCTGGTATATCCACAATGGATTATTATTCAGAATAAAAAGGAATGAATTGGTAAGCCTTTAAAAGACATGAAAGAATGGTAAGTACACACTGCTAAGTGAAATAAACCATACTAAAAATGCTATATAATGCATAAATCAAACTATATGACAGCATGAAAAAGCTAAAACCATAGAGACACTGAAAAGATGAGTGGTTGCCAGGCATTCTCTAGGAGGAAGAAAAGGGATGAACAGGTGGAACACAGGGAATTTTCAGGATGGGGAAACTATTCCATATGAAGCTGTAATGGTAAATACATGGCAATATACAGGTCATAACACAGTGAACCCTAAAGTAAAGTATGTACTATATTTACTAATAATTATCAATAGTGGCTTATTAGTTGTAACATGTATACCACATTAATGC
Source organism: Sapajus apella (assembly GCF_009761245.1). Classification (NCBI taxonomy): domain Eukaryota; kingdom Metazoa; phylum Chordata; class Mammalia; order Primates; family Cebidae; genus Sapajus; species Sapajus apella. The sequence continues at coordinate 16,290,386 of NW_022436942.1, forward strand.
AATATGTTAATAATAGAAGAAATTCGGTGGGGATGGACTGCAGATAAATACCATGTACTATCTGCTTGATCATCATGTAATTCTAGCATTGTACTAAAATATAAAGTCTATTAATGATAAACACATTTGAATGTAACCATTTGTCAGAACAGTGTTATTTATCTTGAATATGCATAATTTTGGTTTTGAAAATATATTGATAATTGTATTTGACTATAAAATCTAAGGTCTTTTAAGGCTTGACTTTCAAAGCAGCAGTGACAAAAAGAGGCAGTGGAAATGTTTTATGTGCACCGTGAATAGAATATGGAATTTAACAGAAAACAACATAGGTTAGTTAAGGGATAAAGATAAAAATGTCTGTGAATTTGCAAAATGGCAGATGAGAATGAGGAGGGCCTATAGAAAAGCTGTGAAGTGAGAGATTTGCAAGGGTACTAATTAATAAAAGAATAATAAAAACAAAGATGATTAAATTATTTGCTACGGTGCTGTAAAAGAACCTTCCTCCATTCTCTCAAATGTTCAGCAAAATCTAAACACAAAAATACAGCCAATATCTGAGCTGTACTTGGAAGTCATTTATCTATATTAGGCTATAGTTTATTTCATCCTGTTATACCAAATCAATTCCAATTCATTTAATGTAACAACACTAGAGAGAAACTGTTTTTCTTTATAATGTATATATGAATATTGAAATATCTAAGGTGACAAAGTTTGTAGATATTATAAGTTAACATTTTGTAAATAATAGCTTTTTTTTCATAAGGTGGCTTGCATTTGCAGACACTACAAGAGCTAACTTTTTGTACAATATGTGTGTTATTCTGTCCAGCTTACTAATCATATTTCTGTATTTTATTATGCAGGAAAGTCTTTCACAAAATGACGAAAGCAAATATCTTCCAGAATTTAATGACATATGCTAGTTATTACAGAGATAAGTGATTTAGAAAAAAATGAATATAGGATTATTTTTTATTGAAGTAAACCAGAACATTTTATTCCACTTCCTAGCTCTAAGAGTTGCATATGGTTAAGTGAAACTTGTGAGTGCCATGTGGAAAAGTGGCATTATCAACATTGTTTATTTACTCAAATTTTCAGAATCATTTTTTTCCCTAAAGGATTTAATGTTCTTTCCTATTCTCATCTGTCACTTACACCATTTTGTTTTCTTATTTCAGACCCTGTTGTATATGAAATCAAGTTAAAAACTGAACTACAGGTTTGAAGATTTATAAAAATAATATCAATTGTATTTATTTTATGTGCAGTTTTTAATTCAGAGTAAAACCTTCTAAAATATTTTCAGGTTCTGTAACTCGGTGACAGTTGGCTTGTGAAGGATCCAATGACGGTTAGCAGAGGAAACTTTCATAAAAGTACAATTATAATAAGTCCTATAATTTCTAAGAGAATTTGTGATATTTTACTTTTTATAAAGTAAAAAAAAAAAAAAAAAAAACCTGTTCATTTGATTACAAGCTGATGTTTTTAGGGCACAAGAAACCTTTCTTCCTGATTAAGACTGAATTATTAAAATCATATATAAATACACTTAATATGTAATTATATATGTATCTATCTGTACATATTTATATATTTATATTTGTGTATAGACATACGTGTTTATGTGTTATAATCTTTTAATTCATCAATATATACTGTAGGACTAAGAATGTTATTAACACAAAACAGCTACTGTATGGCATCTATCCCACAGGTATTGTCGAGGGGGTTTATATTTTCCTTCTTAGGTTCCTTGGCTGGTGCCCCTATAACAAAACACAAATTAACTACAGAAAAGCATATACATTTATTTAAGTTTTCCATGACACTGAGCCTTCATTAGAGAATGAAGACTTGAAGTTACAGTTAAACTGGAATGTTTTTAATAGTAGGTTTGATGAGGAATGGAGGGTTGTAGAGAAATGTGGATACAGGAAATATACAAAATCAAAAAGTTTCCTTTATTCTAAGACAAAGGGTGTAAGTAGTTATACTGTGCAAAACTTGGCATTACCTGTTTGTACAGAAGGACTCTATGTACTTTTATCTAAGGAGATAAGGACACTCCTTTACTCAGAGGATAGTGGGGCATTTCTCACATGAGGGGCTTATTTGTCCTGCTTTATTGGAACATTAGAAATCTTTCCTAGGATGTTCAACCTGTTTCAAAGGAAGGTTGGAAAGACCTTGCTGCACTTGTCATATATCAAAATTTTTTAGGTTAAAATATCCAATATGCCATGATCCCATATTTCTGGAGAGTGCACCCTAAACCCTATCAATATGTGAAGCATAAATTGTTTGCTTACTCTTTCTTAAAATACAATGTATGTTTCTTGTTTCAGAGTCCACCATATAAGAAACCAAGTAAGAAGTGAAAGCTGCAAGCTTTAGGATGTAATAAAATAACGACAATTGTATTTATTTTATGTGAAATTTTCAATTCATAATAAAGCCTTCTAAAAAATGTTCAGGTTCTGTAATTTTCTGTGTGAGTTTACCTAAATAATCATGGAAAACAGAAGTGAAGTTCGGTGTGTCTTTATCATAGAAAGGAATAGAGAGGTGGTATAAAATGTGACTAGAGAGAATCTTCTAGATTGTATATGGGTTAGCGGTTATTTTATAATTTTAAAGCCCATCAATGGATTTTGGAATAGCTGACACTTAGACTTTGAAGAATTTTCTATTCAACAATAATTGATAGGGTTACAGCAAGACAGGCTCATAGAATCCCCTCCCCATTCTTCCCTGCTAAGCCAAGCTCATAACAAAAACAGCCTGAAGCCTTGTAAACGGAGCGCCTAGGTTCCAGGATGTGGTCACATGCGGCTCCTGAACCCAGGATATTGACCCAATTAAGCAGAATGTCAGCCCCTGAGAACCAAGATGTAGTTTTTCTTTGAATAGAATCCGGCAACCTGCAACCCCCGCTATATAATCCCCATAGTCTGTAAGCCAGGCTGCTGCCTGCACCGCCTGTGGTGAGGCAGCCAGCCTGGCAGGTTGAAATAAGCTTGCTAGACCTGACCCTGGGTCTGCCTCTCCATCATTTCAGTCAACCTTACATTTTGGTGCTGAAACGTGGGACAGGAATAGGTGCTGGCCATTCTTTCCCTGCTCCTGTGGCTAGCCACTCCCTCCATCCTGAATCCCTTTCCAGACCCAGGAGGGAAACCCCAGACCTCCATGGCCAACTGCAGTTATCTCCATCCAAATCATAACCACCTGGCTGGTAAGTTGGGTAAAGGTTACTTATGCCTGGGTTCCTTGACCATTCATTTTCTGTCAGAAAGTCCCAATGCTGGACTGAGGACACCCCTTTGGTCCCAGGGGCCTCAGTCCTGTCATCTTGGGGATACTTAATTCAACAGCAACTGTTCCAAATTCAGTGTCTTTGGTAAAGGAGACAGGGCAGAGGATGCTCTCTCCTGTCTTTCTTCCCCTCGGCAACCTCCTCCTCTTCCAGCCTTTTACCATGAGGTCTGCCCAGTCCATTCTGTCTAAAATTACCCCCTTAGGATGTCTCCTCGAGAATCTAGACACCCTTGGTCTCCAGCCTGAAGTTTGGTCCAAAAGATTAATTTTCTATTGTAATATGGCCTGGCCCCAATATAAATAAGATAATGGCTCTCAGTGGCCCAAAAATGGTACTTTCCATTTCAACATTCTGTGAGACACTAACAATTTCTGCCACCACAATGGTAAATGGTCTGAGTTTCCCCAAATCCTCCTCACCCACTCAAAACCCGTCTCTACCCCTCCCATGGCTCTGATGGACGATGCATCCTCTTTTGACCTGGCTGACTTCCATCCTCCCCACCAATGCCCCAAGCCTCCGCCAGGACACCCTGAACCTCCACCTTATGCTCTAGCTTCAGCTCTCCCCTCGTCCCCTCCCATCTTCAATCCCCCCGCTTTCAACTCAGACTCCTCTCCCATCTCCACCCCACACTCACTCCTGGATCCAGCATCCCCCAAAGCCAACTCCCTCACTCCGCCTTCAAGAAGTGATGGGGGTGAAAGGCATTGCCCATGTTCATGTCCCCTTCTTTCTATCCAATCTCTCCCCAATTGAAAAGTGCCTCAGGTCCTTCTCCTCCTATCCAGACACTTACATCAAAGAATTTACATATCTTACCCAGCCATGTGACTTGACATCATCTCTATATTATCCTCTCTTCTACCCTCCTTCCAATAGAAAGGGAAAAAGTGTGGCTCGCAGCCCAGGCACCGGCTGACAATCTTCATCAGCGATATCCTTCTAAGCCCGTAGGAGCTACCGCTGTCCCCTGGGAAAAGCCAGCCTAGGAATACCAGCCCCCAGATCCAGGCTGAGCAGCCCATAATCATATAATTACTTGTCTTATCGTAGGTCTTAACAAAGCTGTCCATAAGTCCATGAACTTTTAAAAACTCAAAAGAAATTTTCCAAAATGCAAACAAAAATCCTGCCCAGTTTCTTTCCCACCTTACAGAGGCCCTCCAAAAATACGCCCATGTTAAACCTGCCCTTGAGAAGGCACCATAGTTCTTAACGCTCATTTTATCTCCCAGTCTGCTCCAGACTCATCCTCCCTCAAAAACAAACCATGGAAATTCTAACATCGGTTCACCAATCCTTCCGTAGTGGTGTATGCTCCCTGTACCTTCTCCTTCACTCTTACTTCTCTTCCCTCCACTTATTTATTACACGGAAACACATAACCTCAAACTATCATCTATGCTCTCTCACTTCCTCTCAGGACACCCCCGCTCTCCTCCTATCCCTACACACCAAGAGGAACAGCCTTTCCCCGTAATATACCAAATAGTAAAAGTTCTCTCCTCTCCCACATCTTCCCACCACACTCAAAAAGTCTCAAAAAGTTTACCCATAGGACTCTATCAGCCACCTCATAAACCCTCTAAAAGAGGCCACCTCCCCATACATGCTTTTCCCTTTCCTCTGCTGCCTACTCAGCTATCCCAATTTCTCAGCCCTAGGACCATATTTCCATTCTCTTCTCACACACTATCCAGAAAGGCTCTGCCTTTGTAGACAGAGCCCTCAATCACTCTCATTAAAACTATCACACTGCCCTCGCTAACAGAGCTACCAAAGTTCTCTTCAAATATAATGCCAATTAAAACCATGTAAAACTCCCTCACCTTGCCATCTAAAGCCCCATAACCCTCCACACCCCAAAGTTTGGCCAAGCCTCCTTTCGTGTCACCTCTTCCAACAAACACACACATGTAGACACCATTCCTCCCTATGCCTGTGGTTCAACTCAAACCATCTCCCATTCCTCTTCCCATACCTCACTCCAAGTAAAGTATTCAGTATCCCCTGAGGCTAACAGCCTCTTTACCCAGCCCCTCCCCATTACCTCCTTTCCTGCCTCTCAAACATGGAAACTCCTTCCTCCAACAGGAGCTCTCAAAGGGATCTCTCTCTCTCCTCTTCCCTCTAGGTTACTAAAGCTGGACCAAGTCCCTCCAAACAAGGAACCTACCTTCTCCAAAACCTATTCTCAATCCACTTGTCTGTTTACATTAACACGGAAGGCATCTTCTTCCTCTGCAGATCCACAACCTACTTCCGTCTCCCTACCAACTAGACAGGTACTTGCACCCTAGTCTACCTTATCCCCAAATTAACCTTGTCCCTCCAAACCAAAAACTGCCTGTCCCTGCTGCACTATACAACTGCCCTCCTCCTCCAGCAAAAAAAAAGACAGTTCATTCCCTTATTAGTAGCCCTTAAAGTCACAACCAGTGTCAGGTTAGAAGCAGGAAGCCTAAGAACCTCATTATCATATTTCCAGTCCCTCTCCCAAACTTCCAATCGTCACTAAAAGTCCAAAGAAAATAGCAAATTCTATCACTCACCTCCAAAACCAACTGAACTCTTTAACAGCCGTCACCCTACAAAAACCGCAGAGACCTAGACCTCTTCACTGCTCTAACAGAAACTCCGTGCCTCTTTTTAAATAAACAAAGCTGTTTCTCCCTCAATAAATCTAGGTTAGTATAATATGCTATCAAAAGGCTCAAAGACCAAACTCAGAAAATAAAAAAGGTAAAAAACAAAAAATGGTTCTTCTGCCTGGCCCTCCTGGCCTGGTTGGTCCCTCAGCTCCTGGGCCCCTTTGCTGCTTCCCTTCCTCAGCCCTGATATAACTCTCCTCCTCCTCTTGCCCTTTGGCCCTGCCTCTTGCTGTTTTTCACCCAGCTTTTGCATAATTGATTGCAAGCGTTTACCCACAGTGCAAGACAAGACATGATAATGTTCTGGGACTACCAACTTGTAAGCCAGCCTCACGCTAACCAGCATTCCTACTCAGCACGAAGCAGCTAGAAACAAAGGAACCCTTTTCCTCTTTCATATATGTGTGTGTGTGTGTATATATATACATAAATATATAAAGGCTGGAATATTAGGGTCACAACAAAGCAACCCCTCTCCCTCCAGCTTCTCGTTCTTTTCTGCTAAGCTGAGCTCATAACAAAAACAGCCTCAAGCCTTGTAAACAGGGCACTAGGTTCCAGGATGTGGTTGCACACGGCTCTCAAACCCAGTATGTTGAACCAATGAAGCAGAATGTCAGTCCCTGAGAACCAAGATAAGGTTTTTCTTAGAATAGCACCTGGCTACCTGCAAACCCCTTATATAATCGCCATAGTCTATAAGCCAGGCTGCTTCCTTTGCTGCCTGTGGTGAGGGAGCCAACCTGGAAGTTTGAAATAAATTTGCTAAACTTGACCCTGGGCCTGCCTCTCCATCCTTTCCGTCAACCTTACAGACAGGACAATGAATTTAAAGGCATAGTTCTTACAAGGGAGGACTTGGCCAGAAAGTATTACTTGAGGACATGGGGATAATTGATGATGCCCAAGAAGTCGTATAAGAAGAAATAACACCTGTCAACCCGATTAGGTTTAGGTTTTAATTTTTAATTCACAGTGGAATTGCTATAGATATGTAAGAATCCTTTTATTTTTAAAATAATTCCTATATGGGTTATAGTTTTTATTGCCACAAAGCAGGCTCTTGTATTATCTCTCCTTGGTCTGTCCATATTTTGTATAATTTCCTCAGCTTTTACCAAAAATAATTACAATTTACACTGAAGAGCTTTATATTGATGACAGAAAACCAAAGTTTGTAACAGGAAAGGAATCCAAACTCAGATCAAAACAATGAGTAAATAACAACTGCTTCAAACTCTGAAAGTCAGATAACTTGATTTAAGAGGAAAAAGTAAGCAACTGCAGACAGCTTGGCTGCTATTAGTCTTTAAAAATACCCTCTCCACCATGCAAATGCTAAGAGATCAGGAATGTTCATGTTCTACGCAGCTTACATTTTTTCATTATTCCTTTACATTTCTTAAGATCAAGAAAGCACAGTTGCGTTTGTTTTAAATATTGAATTTCATTTTTAAAACAATGGGTTTAAAAATAGACAGTAAATTTGCTTCTATTAGTCCATTCTCACATTGCTATAAAGAACCACCTGACATTAGGTCATTCACAGAGAAAAGAGGCTAATTCACTCACATTTCTGCAGGTTATACAGGAAGCATGGCGGGGGAGGCCTCAGGAATCTTACAATTACGGTAGGAGGTGAAGAGGAAGGCTTGTCTTACATGGCTGGAGCTGGAGGGAGAGAGCTAACGGGGAGGTGCTACACACTTTTAAACAATCAGTTCTCCTGCGAACTCACTCACCACCTGGAGAACAGCAAGCAGGAAGTCAGCCCTCATGATCCAATCCCCTCCCACCAGGCCCCTCCCCGAACACTGGAGATTACAGTTCAACACGAGATTCGGGCGAGGACGCAGAGCCAAACTATATCAATGCTTTAAGACCCTTGTTTAAAAACCAATTAAGCACCAATTGGCAGGAGAAACAGGTCAGAGGATGCGAACGGATCTAAACACCGTGTAGTAAGCAGCCCTTGTAATAACTGGCAGTATAACTGAGTATATTGTTTTTAAGATTTTTTTTTACTTTCGTCAGACTTTTGTATTAACCTTTTAGTAATGAAATAATAACCTTTAGTCTCCGTCTTCCCTCCAAGCACACCCCTGTATTGTTAACTTCTAATTATGTTTGTTTAGAAGTCCCGAACCTTGAGACGATCCAGGTGCTTATGAAACTCTCCCCCACCAGAAAACTACTTCACAGCTGTGGTTAATTTCCAACCCCATTGAGCCCCAAATGGCACCACTTTATTTATTAGATGGGGAATAACTGAAGATAAGTCATCAAGACAAGTCATGTAGACCCGCACTGCCTCACCCCTACTACGTTCCCTCCATACCAAATCTTCTTAAATCATAGCATTTTGCCTGACAGTGTTGAAGCATTTTTATCAAGGAAATAGTCTGGGTCATTTCCTTACTTCCAGCATTTGAAAATAAAGTTGCTTTTCTTCTACCACACCTTGTCCTTGTTATTCAATTTTGCAAGAGGCAATCAGTAAAACCTGTGTTTGGTTACACCAGTAATTTTCACCTGCTAATAGTTCCCCTTCGTGTAATTTTGAGTGTAAACTTAGTGATTCAATTATAACAAGTAGAACACAGTAAAAGTCATAAGCTGTCACTTCTGAGACTAGGTTACAAATTCTATGACTTTTGTCTTTGACTCTCTCTCACTGTCTTTCTTGCTTGCTCTCAAGAGAAGCCAGTTGTCAAGTTTTTAGTTGTCCTGCATAGAGGGAAGGAACAGATGACACTTGCCAACAGTTAGCAAGGATCTGAGGTCTGCAAACAACCAACTAAGTGATTTCAGACCTTCCCTCATCAAGGCTTGAGACAACCTCAGCCCTTGATTGCAGCCCAGAGACAGAGGACCCAGCTAAGCCACTCCTAGATTCCTGGCCCACAGACAATGCGAGATAATATATGTCTATTGCTACAAACTGCTAAATTTTGGAGAATTTGTTATGCAGCAATATATAACAGAAAAAAATCCAGTTGATTACAAAACATATTTTCAATGCTTACTCAAAACTAAGTGTAATTAAAAAATGATTTTACATGCTATATATAATTTTTTTAATGTAGCTATATCTATGCTGAGGAATATGGCTGTTTTCTTGGCTTGTCTTTATATTATTCAGGAAAGATTAGATATAGAGATTGAGAAAAAGATAAAGAAATATAAAGATACAGGTATATATAGAGAGATTTTCCCCTCCATATAATGCTGCATGCAGGCTTATGAGGATTAGAAATTGGGTTTTAGTAAAGATCCAAGTTTATTAATGAAACCATCTCAAAAGTTGTTGGTCAGTATGCTGGAGAAAAAAAAAAACAGCTCTGGAGGGTTTTATACCAGAAAACAAATATTTCGGCACAGAAGTGGCACATATTTAGAAGTAGCAGTAGTAACTGCACTCAGTCAAAAAGGGAACAGAATTTATAATCTTAACTTTTTTTTTTTTTTTTTTTTTTTTTGGGAAGGAGTTTTGCTGTGTTTCGTCGGCTGGAATGCAGTGGCGTGATCTTGACTCACTGCAACCTCTGCCTTCCGGGTTCCAGCAATTCTCCTGCCTCAGCCTCCTCAGTAACTGTGACCAGAAGTGCATGCCACCATGCCCAGCTCATTTTTTTTGTATTATTTTAGTAGAGACGGGGTTTTACCATGTTGGCCAGGCTGGTCTCAAACTCCTGACGTTGTGATCCTCCTGCTTTGGCCTCCCAAAATGCTGGGATTAAAGGTATGAGCCACTACCCCGGGGCTATAATCTTATCTTAAACCAGAAATTGATTAGAATTTAAAGTATTTAACAGCAGTGTTATTGGCAACCACACTGTAGAAAGTTGCCTAATACTTCCCCATTGTAAGTTTATTTTCTTTTAAAGATACATTAACAGAAAAAATCTCCCTGACCCATTTCAGAATACTATAAAAATTAATTAAAATTAATTGAAAAGCTATGGTACATAGAGTTGAATTATTCTTTATAGAATATCCAACGGTGTGTTAACATACATGAGTGATTAAGACCTATCATGCTTTTCCAGCACACACCAGTTTTGTTTTATGTTTTCTGTTTTTCATGTTTTAGTTCCCTCCCAAGATAAGAGGGATGGGAGGTTATCTGCAAGCTAGTCCATATTTTTTACTCTGTATTTCACTTCATCTGTGCAGATCTACATAGTACTTATCATTATGTTTTTGTTTTATCTTTATTGGTAATTCTTTGGACTTATATTGTATTATTCCATCTGGATACTTAACAAGACATCTGTGTATTTGTGCTTAATTAATGAATTCAACAAATATGTATTGAACCTTTCTATTTTGGCAGCATTTTTTTAAGAACAGGCGATGTATCAATGAAAAACTTTAAATATTTCCTGCCCTTACAGCACATGTATTTATGAAGGAGACATATAGTAAATGAATGGAAAAGTAAAGCTTACATTAAGTAGTGATGGATCTTATAAAGAAAAACAAGAAAGAGAATACGTTTTGCTAAAGTTATTATTTTAAATAGGTGTTCAGAAAGGCTTTTCTAACATGCTGTCATTTAAGCAAAAACCTGAAAAACAGGAGTCAACAGGCCATGGGCATAAGAAGAAAGAGCATTTAAGTCTGATGGAAAAGTAAGTGCAAAGACTCTGCAATAGGGACATCCTCGCTGTATTATTGATTTTGTAGTTACCAAAGCATGAGCCAGGGAGAGAATAATAGTAGTTAATGTCCAACAGATAGTCAGTGTCTTATTTGTATAGGACATTACATCTAATTGAATTTACCTTTTCATTGCCATTATGTAAAAACTCTTTAGAGAATATTAAAGAGTTTTATCTGATTGCACTTGCATTTCAAGAGTACCAATATGATTGTAGTATTTAGGACAGATAGTAGGGAGGGTGTGGCAGCTTAAATATGTAAGTGGGAGCCATGGCAGTAGTGTGAAGTTGTTATAAAACAGACACATCAGGAGTGGACTTATTTTTAAAGATCAGTTTTAGAGTCTGAGAGGTAGGAAGAGTCAAGAGAGACTTGATTTCTTTCTTTCTTTTTTTGTTTTAGACTAACTCAGTGCAAAAACCAAAATTCACTGAAAAGGAGACTAGAAGAGTAGGTCTAGATATAAAGAGAAGGACTGTGGGTTTGGGTATATTTAGAGGCCAATTAGACATACAAGTGGAGGCATTGAAAGCAGTTGGAGTATAGAGGAGAGGCACATCTGAAGACTTATATTTGCAAGTCCTCCATGTAGAAATGAGTGATAAGCTCATGAGACCAGATATCATTATAAAAGAGTGAATTGAATGCAGTTAGAGAAAATAAGAGGTACAAAACTTGTGCCCTAGGGAACTCCAGTATTTAAAGTTCTTAAAAATAAGAACTAGCAAAAGGCACTGAGGAGGAGTGATCAAATAACGCAGGAATAAAACAAAAGAAGTGGTGTATATCTTAACCAACAAACAAAATATTACTCAGATAATCAATTGTGTTAATTGCTGATGACCAAGTATGATGAAGACAGAGAATAGACAATTATATTTAACCATGTTGAGATCATTGGTAATCATGATAAGAACAAGTAAAATGAAGGTATGGGTTAAGAGTCTGATTCAAATAGTTGATGCAAGTATGGGAAGAGAAGAATAGGAAGGGGGAGGGAAGAAGTGATGTAGTAGCTAAAGGAGTATTGGGTCCAAATGAAATAATTGAGGTGAGAAAAATTACCCATATGTATTACACATTCACTAGACAGTGTATTCAGTAAGTTAAAAAGGATGGTCTTTGTTGCAAATGTGAAAAAAAACTTTATGGACCAGTAACAAGAGAGAAAGAGGAAAATATCTGCATGGATGCAATGGAATAGCATAGCATTGCAAGGTAAACAGCTAAAAGTCAAGAGATATTTGAACATACATAAAAAGGTATATAACATTCATTTAAATTAATTGACTGGGAAAATACAAAATTGTTGCTGGACAGCACTTAGGAAAGCTTGAAATAAGTTTATAAATGTATAATGAGGGCAGTCGACTTATTTGCAAATGTGCTTTTGGTGTTTTTTTTGCTTTTGTTTCTATTTCGTTTTTTGTTTTTCTCAATTCTGGCCCATTATGCAATGAAGATGCATGTGCACATGCATAGCAAAATGAGGGTGGGAATGAAGCAGGTTTGAGCTTTTTCAGGGAAAATGTGATGAAAGTTTACAGTGGCATAAATTGAAGATTATATTGAAGGAAGTGAGGAAGTGATTTAATAATAAATTGTGGGATTTCAGCTTGGAAGGGAAGTGATGATATGAACTACATACTGAAAAACAATGATGAAAAAGTTGGTATAACATGTGTATTTTTAGTACCAGGAAGTCAAATAACTTTTGGAGACAGGACATTAACAGGAGTGAATTGTAGAGACAGAAATTGCTAGTTGGAGAATTTAGTACTTGCAATGAAGATAGTGGAGTTATGGGTAAAAACATATTGAGTGTCTCTAGTAAGTGGTTGAGGCAGAGCAGAGATGAGAGCCATGGAGCAGGGGAGTCAAGGTACTGAGACGACATTTCTAAATGTGATAGTCAAGACATTGAGGACAGCCTGACATATAATTTCTGGCTTTAATTGTAAGGTTTTTCTTTTTTTTTTTTTAGACGGTATTATAATGGCATTATGGCCATTTGGACAGACTCCAAAGTCTGTGGTTTGGGCCTGACTGACATTGTATGTCTGCCTCATCTTTCTCTAACTTTTTCATCTTTAAAGTTGGATTACAAGCCAGGCATAGTGGTATGTAGTCCCACCTACCTGGGAGGCTTAGTTGGGTGGATCCCTGGAGCTCAGGAGTTTAAGACCAGCCTGGGCAACATACTGAGAACTTGTATCTAAAAAACAAACAAAAAACATTGGGTTAAAGTAATACTTAATTCAGGTGATGAGTCTGAGAAGTGAAAAAGGTAATATTGTTCAGCAATTTTGAAGCTCTCAATAAATACTTTATTTTAATCTCATTATGATTTCTCTGAATGAGTTCAATTCACATAGGAGACAATCTGAAAGAAAAGATTTCTCCACAATGAGAAGAAGCCGATTGATAATTTTTAAGTTTGCAAATTCAAGATTATTCTTATGATCTTCAGTTTGAACAAGTAAAGATATCAACTTCAGAAATATTTCAATATCCTTTTCACCCACTAACACTGAACAAATTAGTACTCTAAGTTTATACCTTGCTTGCATATTCTGTAGGCAACTCTGGAGAAAACCCAGTAGCATAAATGGGAAAAGTTGGGTTTAAGAGTAAAAAAAAATGTTTGTAGCCGGGGCAACATAAGGAGATCCCATCTCTACAAAAATATAAAAAAAAAAAAAAAATAGCCGGGTATGGTGGCACACATGCTTGTGGTCCCAGTTACTCAGGAGGCTTAGGTGGGAGAATCTCTTGAGCCCAGGAGGTTGAGAAGACTGCACTGAGACATGATCATGCCACTGCAGTCTCACATGGCTAACAGGGTGAGATCCTGCCTGAAAAAAAGAAAAAAAAAAATGTTTTCTATAAGAGAAAAAAAACAACAACAAAAATTTCTCAATGGGAAGGGTTAGAAGATGAACTCAGCAGCCAATTTACAAAGGCTTCTCTGATACTTTCATAATAAGGAATGACTAGCTGGAGTCACACAAAGTGCATTTCTGCATGGTTTTCTATATTATCTTATATAACCATATATAAGAATCCCATGGTTAGTAAATATATTACATATTCCCTAGCATAGGCTTAATTTTTCAAAAGTAAATATTCTATTGTCTTCATAGAGGTCAAAGTTTCTTCAGTTATACTCAAGGATTAGTACTAGATTTAAAATGTTTTGGCATCCTAAATTTCATATTATTAAACAAGGGCTTTCAGCTCTAAAAATCTCTTGGAGTAGTAAAATTTGGGTAAACAAGTATTTACATTTTTATACAATAAGTTCAAATACATATTACTTGGATAAATTTTCAGCATGTGAGAAAATTTCTTCCATGTTATTTGCCTATGGGGTCCCAGAATTTAAGGCCATGATTGACATCAAAACCATGTAGAGTTTACTATTGCCCTTTCTATTAACTGAAAAGGTTGAGTTGTCCCCAAAACTATATTTTATGTTCCCAAAGGGAAAGAACTATCATAATGAGTTTCACTCATAGAGAATCCCAAGCCTCTAGCATATTTTATATGAAATCTCAAGACCATGGAAAGAATGTATATGATTTATTTTAATTAACCTGAGCAGAAAAATGGTATGGGTGATTCCTACAGCAAATGGTGTTCTAATCAAACTAGAATCATTAAATCGAATACCTAGGAAACTGGAGATCATTCAACACAGTATGAAGAGCACTAACATAACTTTTGACAGTGTTTCCGGGAATCATTGAATAAAAGAGATAAATACATCAAGTTCTAGAACGCTTTGAGTAAAAAAAACACAACCTGAGGTAAGATATTTTAGTTTATTGACAAAGGTAAATATCAAAAAAGTAGATTTATTTAAACATCTAAGAAAGGGGAAAGTATGAACATCTAAAAAAGTATGGCTTTTATTACCATCAAAAGTAGTTGACGTCATTAATACATAAATACATGTATCTTAATATATAGATTGGAAATTTGAAAACTTTTTTCATTCCTATTAACAAATAGATCAGATGACACTTTTGTTCTCATTCCTTAGAGCCTAAAACATATAACTTTACCTAAAAGATAAAATTCAAAGTTTAACTCAACACAGCCTTGGCTACAATAAAGAGATAGATTTAATTTTCATAATAATGTTATTTATATCACTAACACCATTGTTAATAAGTAATCAGAGAATCACCACGCCTCCTCTTTCTCCCATATAATAATCACTATGTTTCATTGAGAACAATTTACAACTATTTAATAGTTCTAAATTCTTTTATATTACTTTGTTTTTATTTTTAATTATTTTAATCAAAGTAATTATTATAAATATTTTAAAGTTACATAATATTAAAAGGCATACAATATAAAGGAAGGATTCCTTGCAACTCCCAGCCTCACCAATAATTCCGTTCTCAGAAACAACTGTTCTCAACTATTCTAGATTTTCCTTCCAGTATTCAGCATGTATTTCTAAACAATTTGCTAATACATCTAACCCATCATCACCATTTGTGGTTATATACTGGATTCTATTCATATTATGATGGATCATGAGTTAGCTCAACCACATTACTTGTGTCATTTTCCCTCCCTCATCCCTTAGTAGATTTATATCATAATATTTGGATAAGTCAGTGGTATCTACATTTTATAATTAAAACATAGATTTTCATTGCTGAACCAATTGGTGTACTATGAGTTAACAGTTCCCTCTTTTCTATGTAATTAGAATTATTAGTATATATTTCCATACACTCCACATCAATTTTCTCTGAGGATAGCTGCCTTCTCTTCTTTTCCATTTCATATTCCAAGTTGAAACAATTT
Source organism: Sapajus apella (assembly GCF_009761245.1). NCBI lineage: Eukaryota > Metazoa > Chordata > Mammalia > Primates > Cebidae > Sapajus > Sapajus apella. Next base: position 16,305,866 of record NW_022436942.1, read on the forward strand.
ATCATAAAGCTTGTTGAATAGATTTTGTCCAGTAATTTTCTGAGTTAGATTTGTGAAAATGGATGAAAAAGAAAAACTGAAGCCTATTCTAAATTATTTTTGGTCCAGGAATGTGTGTATGTGCAAATGCAGCTACAATAGCAAAGAATAAGTGTTGCAACCTCCCATTAATAGGCACGTTTCAGTTGTCATCCTAGAATCTTTAAACTAAAACTGACTCTTGCCTACATAACTGGAGTGTGTTAAATTTCACTGACAGGTACAGGTTGTAACTTGTTTATCAGATATAGAACAAGACAGAATAAAATCAATTATTCTTCCATCAGATCCTAAGACACCTTACAGAATTATTAACTTTTTTTCTCCTACCCACTCAACCACATACGTATTTGTTTTACCCTCCATATATCATTACTAAACACCAATCAAAATCACAGAATGTGGCTATTGTTTCACTGCCTTTCTTCTGTACTGCACATTAACCCTCTGTTTGGAAAAAAAAATGTATTAAAAACTGTGCTTCATATATTTGAATTTGGACCTCAGGTTATAGGCTACTGTAATCCTGGCTTCTCAGGTACACATCCTCAAACTCCAGTCTAATAAGCCTCAGTGGATTAAGACTCCTGTCTCAGCATTTCATCTGAGTTGACAGACTAACTTCGTAAAATCATGAGTTTTGGCCTTCATTTTGCTGAAGCTTGTTTCCCAACTCTTTTCTTAGAAGGATTTCTGAAGTAGATATATTTTGAGACTTTGCATGCCTTAAGTTAAATTTATTTTACCCTTATCCTTAATTGACAAAATGGCTGAGTATCGTTTACTAGTTCTTAGCATACAACGCTAAAGCAGATAAATCTGACACCAAAAATAACTCTGAACCTTTGAAAGATTTCTCCTTCAAAGATTTAAACTTCTTTAAAATTATGTTTTGTAATTTGAAATTTCATGATGATATGCTCCAGTATGTTTTTATTTAGTGTGCAGAAATATTTTTAGGATTTTTAAATTATTCAGGTTTTCTGTTTTTAGAAGGTATTTGTTGAATGTTGGAGCTTTTGCATTGATCCATTATATTATGCGACTATATCCTTTTCTTTCTTCTTTTCTATTGTAAATCATTAGTTTTTCAACAGCAAAACTCAATGCACAGATGTCTGCAAAAACAAGCAAAAAAAAAAGGAACAAAAGTAGAACACTGAACTGAGAAACGGGGCATTTGATAGGCCCGAGATTAGAAGACTCCTAAATACCTAAATAGAACTTCATCGGGAAATACAATGGGCCGATTTGAAAACCATAGTGGAGTCTGTGCACGGTGACTCATGCCTGTAATCTCACCACTTTGGGAGCCCAAGGTGGACAGATCACAAGGTCAAAAGATCAAGACCATCCTGGCCAACATGGTAAAGCCCTGTCTGTACTAAAAATACAAAAATTAGCTGGGCATGGTAGCATGTGCCCAAAGCCCCAGTTACTCAGGAGGCTGAGTTAGGAGAACTACTTGAACCTGGGAGACAGAGTTTGCAGTGAACCAAGATCCCACCATTGCACTCCAGTCTGGACGACAGAGTGAGACCCTGTCTCAAAAAAAAGGAAAAAAGAAAACTTCTGTGGAAACTAGGATATGTTTTTTTCAGACCATAATGCACTCATGAGTGCAAAAGCCCGTCATATAGTCTCAGAGAGATGAACCTTACTATGCCCTGTGAACTGTCAAAGCTAACACATTAAAATACCTCTCTAGCCCAAAGACATTCTAAACATCTAGAAGCCCACACTGAGTGGGACAAGGGGAACAGAAGCAGAGGAAACAAAAGATCTAAATAGAAGTAGAGGAGGAGCAGCAATAAATGTCATCTCAGAAAATATAATTCTACATTGTTTTTGCCACTTTGCCAGGATACTAGAAAAAAGTAGCGTTAGAGTAAGAAGCTTGAAAAAAATATATTGATGTACGCTTACCATTAAAGCTTTAAATTCATGAAAAACTTAAAAGTTTATATATAAATGTGTATATATATTTCAACCACATATATTTATAATTCAACCATGTATATTAATTTAGCTATGTATATATATATATAAACACATTTATATATATTTTATTATGTATAATATTTAATAACATTTCATTTTATATAATGAAATATTGTGTTACTTTAATAAAGAAGGAAAAGTGGACATGGTATCTATAATACCAGGGTTTTGGGAGGCTGAGGTAGAGTAGTTCTTGGAGCTACAAGTTCGTGACCCACCTGGGCAACACAGAAAGACACTGCAGTCTCGAAAAAAAAAAAAAAAAAAAAAAGGGAAAGAAGAAATGGGAAAGAAGGAGGGGAGGGGAGAAACAAAGGAAGGAAGAAAAAGGAAAAAGAGGCAAGGGGAGGCGAGGAGAGGCGAGGAGAGGGGAGGCAGGGTGGGGTGGGGCGGGGTGGGACGAGGCAGTAAAAGAAAGAGGAAGGAAGAGAGAGAGGAAGGAAGGAAGGAAGGAAGGAAGGAAGGAAGGAAGGAAGGAAGG
>NW_022436942.1:16308396-16323426 GCF_009761245.1 Sapajus apella
AGGAAGGAAGGAAGGAAGGAAGGAAGGAAGGAAGGAAGGAAGGAAGGAAGGAAGGAAGGAAGGAAGGAAGGAAGGAAGGAAAATATTGCAATGTGTGACGACAGGGGTGAATCTTGATGATATTATGCTAAGTAAAATAAGCCAGTCTTAAAATCATAGAAGCACAAAGCAAAGCTGCACTGGGAAAAGGCAGAGGGATGGAAGAAGAAGTTACTAATGAACAGGTATGGACTTTGACTAATGCAACATGAGTAAATTCTAGGAATCTGCTGTACAACATTGTGCCGATTGTTAACAATATTCTATTAGACACTTAAACATTTTTTAAAATGGTGGGTCTCATGTTACCCTCACACCAAAATATGAAAAAAGTAAAATTAAAATGTAAAAAGTTTGATGATACTTACTACTTAAATATTTTAAATGATTTATGATGTAATATACTTTTTTATGGGAAAGTTTTTATGTATATTTTCATTTTTTAAATAAAGACCACTCAGTTTTCACTCCTTTGTCAGTTATATTTTTCAATAAGTATGTCATTCATACAAGTTTTTAAATTTAGCTTTTAGACTTGAGCATAATATTTTTGTTATTTTAAATATTTCTAGGTTCTGTAGGGATAATTTCTTTTTCATTCCAGCATTGGCAATATTTTTTCCTTTTATTCTTGATAAGTCTTCCTAGAGATCTGAGAATTTTATTCAAAATTTGAAAGAACTTAAATTTTCATTCGCTAATCTTTTCACACATTTCTTTTTATTGATCACTGGTTTTCTCTTAATGAGTTCTTTTCTTGCATTTGTGATTTATTAATTTATAACTAATGATTAGTAATTTATGATTAATTTATTACTTTTTCTAGAGTATGAGAAAAAAAACTTTAACTGATTTTTGATTTTGCCTTTCTTCTTTTCTATAGTTTTCTATAAATTGTCCACTATGCATGGTTCTAGATCCTTCACAATTTTTGTCATATTTTTTTAAATTAGAAACATTTTCAAATATGTAGTGTTATTTCTCCTTTAACCCACAGTTATTCAAAAGTTTCTTGCTTTTTAATGATTTTTCACTTAACTGTTATTTAATTCTACCATCTTTAAAGAACATATTTTTATAATTTTAGTTTATCTTTTCATATTTGTTGAAAATGTGCCTATGAAAATATTCTTTGTACAGTCTCTACTTGATAAGTATAGAGTTTCTTGATCTGTGCCTTGATGTCATTGTTTTAAAAAATTTTCCAGCAGTATTTTTTCAAAATTTGCTTTCCTCCCATTATTAGTCTTAAGACCAATTCCATTTGTTTGAGCACATTGAGTGTACTGCACATCTGTTTATGTCTATTCTTGCTTTATCAGTGTCATTTCAGTTTATTATACTTATGGTATTCAAATTCATTAATTAGATCTTTGTCTTATCTTTATCATTTGAAATCTTAATTTGGGCTGTCGTATTTTCTATCTATAGCTGTTCTCTTTGACACTTTTAAAAATAGATTCCAATTCTATAATTATTTTTTTTCTCTATTTTCTGGATATATTAATCACTGTGGTTATTGTTCTCATAATTTTAATATCTGGATTAATTTTTGTTCTCTGTTCTTATTCTTTATAGTCATTTGTTATCTTTTCTTCCAATGGCATTATTTTTAACTGAATATAAAATATTGCATATGTCAATTTGGGACATATGTTATCTGCCTCTGAAGAGGGTTAAGCTTTGGTTTTGTTGGTGTTTGTGCATTTTGTTTTTCTGATCAGCAGACAAAGTTCTGGCAGATAAAGCTGATTAATAGTGGAAGATGGCTTTTAGATATGGGAGTCCTTTTCTCTATCTGACGGTCCTTAATCCTAGTGTATAGTTTTCCTCCTGGTGTATACATACTTTGGGGTCTCACCTGAATATTGTGGGTGTTTGTCATCACCCTCTTAATTCTCTTAACTTTTAGTCCCTGAAATGTAAAGTCTTTCATTCTATGCATTGCAAAACTGCCGAAATGTTACCTTTTTAGTCTCTATATGGACTGAATTGTGTTCCCCCAAAAGCATATGTTGAATCCCTAACCCTTAATACTTCAGAATGTGAATAAGGAGATGGGGTTTTTAAAGAAGTAATTAAGTTTGGATGAGATCATAAAGCTGACGCCACAATACACTATGACTGGTGTCCTTACAAGAAGAGGAAGAGGTGCCAAGAGGAAAGGTCCTGTAAGGAAGTAGTGAGAAAGCAGCCCTCTGCAAGCCAAGGAGAGGCGCCTCCGTAGAAACCAAGCCTGAGGATATCTTAGCCTTGGACTTCAAACCTCCAGAATGGTGAGAAAAAAATTTCTGTTGTTTAAGCCATATAATCTGTGGTATTTTCTTATGGCAGCTCTAGAAAATGAATATAGCCTTTAAGTTTCTTCTATTTCATTAATTTTTAGAAGTTTCACTTTTCTTATGCTCAGCTTTCAGCTGGTAAATTGCTGATGGTGGGGAAATTATATGCAAAATTTTGATGTAATTGGCTTGGTATCTTGGTCCAATATTTCAAATTGGCAAATTATCTGAGAAAAAAAAAAGATGTATATGAAAGTAGTACTCACCCACGATCATCTTTATTTTTAGAGATTTTCTCTTCAAATTATGAGTGTATAGCTCTGCTATCCCTGCAAACAGCTCTCTTACATACGTGTGTGTGTGTGTGTGTGTGTGTGTGTGTGTGTGTGTATGTGTGTAAACCGTAAAACTTTATGGAGATAATTTTAACTCAAATATACAAGTGTAAGAACAGCTTGCATTTTTTCACTTTGTCTTCACTAAGCCTGTGGTTGCCCTTCGCCTGCTTTTGGCACTTACTTAAGCAAGGCTCTAGATTTGATAGATCTTCCCCCTGACCTAAGGATCATCTCATTTACCTCCAGTTTTCGCCTGAGACACTTCCTGGAAATCAGCTTCCAGGTCTGGACCTTGACTCTTGGGTGCTCCCTCATCTCTCTTTTGACAAGGCATACCATGCTCACCTTCAGTCAGTGGCTTCTCTTTTTGAGGCCGTTCATCACTGGGCTGCTGGAAACCACAGGCTCAACTGGCTGAGAAGTTTCTTGTACATTTCATCTTCCTCTAGCCTAAATGTTAATCTGCTTATCACACTCATATTTCACATGGCTGTCTCAGCGAGAAAGAATGAAGATGGAAAGGACACAACAGCCTGTAGCACTTGCTTTCTATCTTTTATGACTTTTACTTTTCTTGGGAGGGCTTGTGTGATACCAATATTTGACCAGAAATGGAAATTTTTAGCTACTCTTCTAAAAGTATTGATCGTTGAAATGTCAATAACTTTCACTTCCCTTTCAAAATTTATCTCACAAAGATCAGTGCTAGTGATGTTGATTCCTTTCTGCACTGCACAGCTTCTTTAATCCCCTGCACGCTTCAATCCATTGCTTTTAGATCTATGTAAATCACATCTCAAAATATCCAATTGGATAGTTGAAAAAGATTAATTTCTCAAATTAATAACAGCTCATGGATCAATTAATAACAGTTCACATGTCCTCCATGTTTCCACATTTTTGTTGCACTTAATTATTATTACAATTATTATTTGAGATGGAGTCTCACTCTGTCGCCCAGGCTGGAGTGTGCAGTGGCCTGATCTCGGCTCACTGCAACCTCTGCCTCCTGGGTTCAAGAGATTCTCTTTCCTCAGCCTCCCAAGTAACTGGGATGACAGGCAGACGCTACCATGCGTGGCTCATTTTTGTATTTTCAGTAGAGATAGGGTTTCACCATGTTGGTGAAATTAAACAACTCTGGAGGTTGTGGTCTTCAGTTTCAGTGGACTTGAGCTCCTTCCAGGATGACTGAGGTTGTCTGCAGTGACATATTTCGAAGAAAGTCCATATAAAACCACTAATGACATTATCAGCAACCTTAAGTAGCTGACAGTAGCCCAAATTGGGACACATTAACAAGATTGCCCTGAAGTATATTATTTTTAAGGATGATGTGTCTCTCAGGATGACTACAAAATCCATGATAGAATGAACCTGGAGCTTTATTACTAATTTAACAGAATTCCTTCATCACATCCTGACCTCCTATCCTCTCCTCACCTCCCCATAATGGTATCAATGCTTATTTTTTTTAAACTTTAAATTTTAATTTTAAAATATTATTTTAAAATTAATAAAAACTTAAATGATGAAAAAAATTATGTTTTTTTTTCAAATGAAAGTTGCTTACTATCCCCTTGAAAAGTATAAGTATTAATTTAAAAATGGGCAATATGATCATCCCTTTGAAGATTAGATCAAAGGATTATTAGGAAACATCAAAGAAAAAGTATTTAGTAATATTGGATTTTAGTTTTTAGTGCTATCTCCAATCTTCACCAGTTTATTTATAATCGACTACAAACTTGAAAAAGTGAGGTATTTATTGTTCCTATGCACAACTTGCAATGTAAATACATGAATTAATTTCTTAAAGCAGAGGTAGACTTTAAGTAGAGAACATATAGATAATGGTCTTTCACTCTATTGTTATATGGATTCATTAAATATCAGGCACAAATATAGGCCAGTGAAAAATTAAGCTTTTATACATGAAGTGTGAAATAGAAATCTAAGCTAGTGTTAATGGAATTAATTCATATAAATTCAAGATAATATTTAATGATATTTTAGTAAATGAGTTAAACAGAATAAAGATAAAATGCTACAATAACATTTGATAAATAGGCATAAACCATTTATCATGACCTAATTCTTACCTTTAAATCTGATAATTCTCTTAACAAGTTCAACTGAAGATCTAACAGAAGAAAAATCTGTAAAATTTCCCTAGGGTTATAGTGGTAAAATTCAATCAAATAAACTATAGAATGGATACAGAAATTTTCATTTTTAGAGTTATAATTTTCTACTTGAATTCTCCCAAAATTTAATTCTTCAAAAATAAGGTATGCAAATACACATAATGCCAGTTTCACAAAACCTTTGTAGCATGGAATACATCTGGAATGTATTTATTTGAAATAATGAATGAATTTTTAAAAACTACTATATTGGTGGCCAGTTTAATCATTATATTGAAAAAAATACTTCATTAAAACATTTTATAAAAATGAGAGCCATGCTTTCTTTTTAATTTGAAAATGCTTTTTAAAAAAGATATTGTAGTCTGCTTTATTCTTTCATGAAATGGTGAAACAGTAGAGGGGTTCAGGTCAGAAGAACATTGAAATATTTACACGGGTTACATAGCTAATTTTATCCAAAAAAAATGACAACACATTGTAAATCATTCTCCATTAATTATCAGGGCTGCCCTGCTAGGTTTTGGACTTGCATGGGGCCTGTAGCCTCTTTGTTTTGGCCAATTTCTTCCTTTTGGAATGAAGCATTTACCCAATCCCTGACCCCTACTGTATCTTGAAAGTAATTAACTTGTTTTTATTATTATAATAATTATTATTTTATAGGCTTGTAGGCATAAGGAACTTGCCTTATCTCAGATGAGACTTTGGAATTGGACTTTTGAATTAAGGCTGGAATGAGTTAAGACTAGAGGGGTGGAATGCTGGGAAGGCATGATTGTGTTTTGAAAGGTGAGAAGGTCGTGAGATTTTGGAGGAGCCAAGGGTGGAATGACATGGTTAGGCTTTGTGTCCCCACCCAAATCTCATCTCAAATTATAATCCCTATGTGTCGAGGGAGGGACTTGGTGAAAGATGATTGGATCATGGGGGCAGATATCCCAGTTTTTGTTCTCTGAGTGAATTCTCATGACATCTGGTTGTTTAGAAGTGTAGCACTCCTCCTTTGCTGATTTCCTTCTTCTCTGGCCATATGAAGACATGTCTTGCTTCCCCTTCCCCTTATGCCATAATTGTAAGCTACGTGTACCCAGCCATGCAGAAATATGAGTTGATTAAATCCCTTTTCTTTATAAGTTACCCAGTCTCAGTTTGTTCTTTATAGCAGTGTGAAAAGGGACTAATACAAAAAGTAAGTAAGAATGCATTGCCAGAGGGGAGTATCTAGAGAGGAAAGGAAAAAAGAAGTGAGAGGGAAGGGAAGGAAGAAAATAGCAGATGATTTTTAAAACTAAGGCCCCCAGTTACACAAATAATTAGAGATTGGAAAAAAGAGAGGAAGACTCAAAAGTCTGGAGATATGAACTGTCAAAGATTTTAAGTTGATAAGGCAAAAAAAGGCATTATAAACACTAAAAATAATCTTTGCTAAAGAAAGATTCTGTAAGAACACATGCATCTTATTACGGCTAAATACAGAATATGTAGATAGAGGAGAAAGAGGGAAAACGGGACCAAAGACATATTAAGCCTCTACTCTCCTTGGTATTTTTATGTCATATTATGACCACTCAGCCTAAAACCTCATTCAGTTCATGCCATTTTGATGTCTCTACATTTTTTAATGGAATATATACACTGAGCCTTTCTTGAGGGTTGGGGGTGATAAACAGACAGATTAAGTATTTTTGATGGTCACACAACTGAATAATGTGGAGACAGAGCAAGTTCAAGCCTCGTCTATCTAAATTACATGCACATGCTATTTTCACCATGTCCTAGTGTAATTATAAGAGGTATGCAAAAAACAGAAACTGGGAGAATTTTACATGTATTCTGAAGCTAGAAATACTTGCCAGCCACCTGATTCCATGTTTTAAGTCTAATTGTTAAAATACGTTTAAATCTTCTCTGATGAAATTCCAAAATATCAAACTTAATCAGTTTTGAAGCATAAGGAATGTCATTGTATCCTCTTCCCCAAACAATATATGTCTATTTGTCCTGCCATCTAAGCAAGACTAACACAATAAGGAAATTTAACAGCTTCAAAATACAAAAAACACTGTATGCAACTCCTTCTTAAACAGTAACCTATTCATTCAGTTAGGCCTTTAAAGGCCCAATAGACAGACAGACTTATATCTAGTATTTCAAAATTGATGTACTGCCTTAAGCATGATTAAAGTTGATATCAAAAGAGTATTTCTAAGAAAAAGAAAACATGCACATACAAATGCATCTGGTAATTTTCAATTATAGCATCTTGCTCAGCACTAGAGGCTGATAAAATACAGTATTTTATCATTTAGATGAAAAAAACAACTAAACAAACCAAATACCCTGGGGTTAAACTTTCTGTTTTATACAAGTCTTCTGGCAAGCAGTGTGAAGCAAAGATGTGACAGGCAAAATATGGGAAGTCAGGGCCATGTCCGTAGGTCACAGTAGCGACAAGATTCTCTAAGTGTTTAAATGAGACATGCAGTATTTGAAGAGGGCCTAAATTTAAGAGATATTTAATAAATAGATGGTCCCTGATTAAATTTTTCTGATATGTTAAAGCATTACACGCCTTTACTTAAAGCCTGATAATTTATATTTTACAATTCATTGTCTCATTTCTTTTCTCTTTCCAACAATAACATTATTTAATTTAGTAGCTTTTCAACTATTAAAGTTTGTGTCTCATACCACAAAATGTATGAGCAGGCAGATAGATTATTATTGTTGTTTACACTCTTTATTTTCCGCTTTAACCAAAGTTATTTTTTGGGATTTAGAAAATTTCTCATTAGATCACTTTATTATTAAAAATCAAATTTTTCCTTTGTTATATATTGTAATTTGCCTTATGTACTACTACTTTCTTCAGATGTTACATGCAGAACTCAAGAAAAAAGGCATGTACTTAACAGATCTTTAAAATATGTATTTCTTATATGTCAGCAAATAATTAGCATAACTTTTGATCAAACTCCAAGCTGCTTTTTTCTTCTTTGATGTCTTTGCTCTTTTTCATTTAATCTCATGGATTTTCCTCAATGATAGCTAGAGCTGGTTATGAAAGGAGCCAGATATAGATTAAGAAGAAATGGTGCTCCTGGAATAAATTTGCCTTATTCCCTTTGCATTTGTTTCCTAATCCTCATCCTCTTTCAAGCAGTATTTATGATATTATGTGTATATAGTATGATAAATCGTATAGAAAGACATTTGATATTTATAATAAATAGCATAGAAATATATCATTTCTTTAATAATCTATTTTTAGTAGGAGACTTAAAGACATTGTATTGGCTTTTTATATAACATTAAGAATTTACTTCACCCACATCACAAGTAATTGTTTGATTAAGCTCTATGTTTTATAGTAATGTCAAGAGAAACTTAAGTGCTCTCTTAGATAATACAAAGCTTAAGTAAAACACCTTACCATTTAACTAATTTGAAGTAAAATATTTGTTTTTGTTTTTGCTCTTTATTCTTCAGTCATGTTTGAAAAGGATTGACAGAGATGGACCAAGGTGAAAAAAATGCATGATTGGGGTAATATAAATTTAACAGATTGATAGAGAAGTAATGTAATCGAGCAGTTAGAAAATATGAAGTCTTTAAGATGAAATTTATAATTCAGACAACTTGAATATGAATGAAATTGACAAGCAGGTTCTTTTATTAGTATCTTCTTTGATGCTAAAGATAAAACACTTTGAAAAGGCGTATACTGACTGACCTTACTAACCACAGTGTAATAATGCAATATTTTATTTGAAAAGCTAAAATGAATCCAAAAGATTGGTTTACTTTGTGAACAGAATATTAAAAACGTGCATTTCAACCCTTTTTACAAATATAATAAAAATACCTTTTTGTCATTTCACATCTCATTACATCTCCAAATAACTTGGCCTTTAGCAGCTTAAAATGCAATGTTTAGCAATAAATATTAAGCAGCCATCTAAGAAAATTTACATCAAATTTTTATATTCCCTATTTTAAAAGAAAAAATTGTAATAGCACTGTATCAGTGATCTAATTTATCTTAGGAAATAAAGGTTCATTGGTCACTTAGTATTTATAAAGCATGTTTACATTTTCATCCAGGATCATTTCTTCTACCTGCTTGATGACCAGTAAGTTCCCCAAAGTGGAATTCTAACTCTGTCCAATTCTATTACTCAACCTCACACGTGTGGGAAGAGGAAGACAAATTTAAACTGGAAGAAATACCCATTTGTTTCAAATTTAGTTTTAAAAATATTTTTGTGTTCTTGGTTTTATAATATACTTGTTAAGACTGAATTTATAAGCCTTCTAGACTTGAGTTTCTGGAAAAATTCTAGCTCAGCCACATTTACGTATAATTGGGCATTTTATAGAAAACCAATGATTCTCAGTTTTCACATATGTAAATGGTAATGGTAATACCTACTTTGTGCATTGTTCTACTGTAGTGGTTACTTATGTCAATTTGGCAACTCTATTGTCTGGGTAATTTAATCAAAAACGAACCTAGGAGTTGCCATGAAGGTTTTTTGTAGATAGCATTATCATTTACAACCAATTCACTTTAAATAAAAGAAACTACCCTTTAATATTGTTGGCAGGCTACTAACAAAAACAGTCCAAAGACCTTAAAAGGAAAAATTGAGCTTTCCCAAGGAAGAAATGCTGCCCCCAGGCTGCAACTTCATTTCCTGTATGGATTTCCAAGGCTGCCAGCCTGCCCTACAAACTTGTCAGCTCTCACAAACATGGGAGTCTGTTTCTTCAAATAAGTAATTGAGTATGTATATCCTCCCAGTGGACAGGATATAGCCCTCCATTTTTTAAGTTTGATCTGAAAAATATTTTATATTTTTCTTTTTGAAGGTATTAATTGAAATAAAATCTATCCTTAAATATTTGTTATTTTGAATAATTTTTTTAAAAAAATTTATATATTTTTTTACTGGTGTTTAATTTTATATTTTGACATTGCATCTACCAAGCTTATGACATCATTTATGTACTTTTGTGTTTATTTAGATATGCTAGTTGAAAATTATATGTTCTGGCAAAAGTGAATTTTTTACTGCATCTTCTCTAGTATTTACATTTTTATTAATTTTCTTTTTTATCACTCTAATATCTCCAGTACAACAATAGAAGTGATTGTAAGCATCACAGAAAACTTTCAATATTTCACCATCTTGTATGATTCTCAATGTAGTTTTTGTTACAGAAAATTCAACACCTTATTTTTTATTTTTTCATTTGCTAAAAAATTTTAACAAGAATTTATATATTTTAGCTATTCTTTTTCCTGAATTTATTAAGAATTATGTGTAGATATTTTTTCATCCTGCTTATATGATATCTAAATTTGAAAGCCAGATTTAAAGTCAGATAGCATTTCTAGAAGAAAATCCGTTTGATTGCTATGTCTAATCCTTTACAAATATTCTTTAGTTTGGTGTGTTACTATTTTCTTACTATTTTAAATTCTATATTCATCAATAAGTTTAGCCTGTGTTTTTTCTTCCTTAATATTCTTGTCTTTTCATTATCCAAATTAGGTTTCATAAAGTTAAATATGTATGAAAGGATTTATATAAGATGTGCTTCACTTTTTCCTGAAATATTTAGATTTCATTAATAAAATTTGTCTTGGCCTAAATTATAATTAGTGAGATTTAAAAATATAACTATTCTATTTATTATTTATATAACAGCTCCAATTTTTTATTTCTTTATCATTAAGGTTGTGTAAGTTATGCTTTCTTGAAATTGATTTATTTAGAGTTTAATAAATTTTCTGATGATATCATTATTTGTATGATATTTAATATTTTTTTATTTCTGATATTGGCTAGTTGTTCCTTCATTTATTTTATTGAGGACATTTGCCAAATATTTATTAATTTTATTAAAATTTCCAGGAAAGTCTTTTTTTTAATTTTGATTATTATATTGTCTTCTTTATTAATTTCTACTTTTCCATTTTCTAATTTTTTTCACTTTCTTTGTGTTGAATTAGCTATTCTTCGGTATTCTTTAGATGCAGGCTTACTTTTGAGCACATGCTCTCTCTTTTGTCTCCCTCCCTTCCTCCCACCTCAGCCCCCATGTTATCTCTTTAGTAGTAGGTAAGAGGCCATTACATCTTTTCAATAGGTTTTTAATTTGGGTTATTATTATTTCAGCTGTGAAAGTACTTGGTTTTCTGTCAACTGCTTAAAATTTTTTATTTTAATGATAGTTTAAATCTGAGTCTGATAATTTCATTATCTGAAGTCTGATAATTTCATTATCTATGGAATTAATAGATAATTTCATTATCTATGGAATTAATAGATAATTTCATTATCTATTAATCTGTTTTCATTATCTGTATTTTTCTTTTGCTTTTGGTCATATTATTTTTTCTCCTTTAATGGCTCATTATTTTTGATTACAAATATTATTTTTAAAATGTTAGAAATAATTTGAAGTATAATTTTAATTCTTAAGGATCTTTGTTTCTGCCAGGTATCTGAGCCAAATTAAATCTGCAATCACTGGGGAGGAAGGCAGCAAACCACACTGCCATGTGCATACCTATGCAACAATCTTGCATGTTCATCACATGTACCCCAAAACCTGAAATGCAATTTAAAAAATCTGCAATCGCTTAATCCAATTTTAGAAATTTAGATTATTTATGTTCCCAACCCAAAGCAAATGGGGTTCACCGGGGTTCCTCTTTGACACAAATACCTACTTCCTTAGCTTCACACGTGTTAAAAGTTTAGTTCAGCTTCTTAGCCTACTGAACTCATGCCTCACCTCTTAAAAATTGATTTTAAAAACTGGGGCAAAAAGGGCATCAAATGTTGGTCTCATTTCATATAACTTGCATTTTCCCCAGATCTGGCTTGTATTTTTCCACTATCTTCTTATGTATCTAGCACTTTTAAGCATATATGTTATATGTTCTGAGAGTGGATACTTACACTAAATTATGTAGGGTTCCATTACCCAAAGCTTGTGCATTGCCTTTGGCTTCCAAAAAGATTTTTAAATTACTTGTGAACATGGTTATATTCTATTTTTGGATAAAGTTGGTTACAAAATTTAGCATTTAATTATGCATAGTTGATCACTATCTTCTCTTTGAAACATTTTGTTCACTTGGCTACCAGTACACCTAATTTCTCTTCTGATTATCCACCTGCTGTAATGGCTTCTTCTCATTCTCCTTTGACACCTTCTCTTTACATCTTAACACAGTAATTTTTCAGGCCTCCCCTCTTGAGGTCCCTTCTATATTTATTTGATGAGCTCAATCAGTCACATGCCTTTAATTTTGCTACTATTATGTATATTGATACATATTTCAAATTTATATCTTTAGTCAGGATTCTCCTCTGAGTTCTAAGAAGATTAATTTATCTAATGGCCTAGAACATATTTCCAAACTTATCAAATTTTCTACTTGACATAATCTCAACATGCCCTGAACAGAACTACTGTTCTTCCATCCTCAAATCTACTTCATATAAAACTTTACTCAATTCTGAAAAACCTCATTAAAAATTTTAGCAGCATAATCAACTACAGCTTTTAATTTTCATCTTGTGTGTGCTGCATCAGCATACCCTTTAGCTTATGTCTAGAAAAATAAAGCACCAATTCCTTCTTACTATGTCCACTGTTATTTGTCTAGTGCAAGACACCATCATTTTTATTGTTTGACATTACACTAATTACTTTATTTAGATGCAATACATACACATACACAATCCCATGTTCACTCTCTATTCACATCCTGCAGAATACTGAATTTTATCAATTGACAGAAGAGGTGTCTTCCTAGACTAAGTTTGGAAACTGGCTATTTAAGGTAGGTCTATGTCAGATAGAAATCTAGTTGATATGAGAACTGTATATAAGATACCTGCTTTTGCTTTATATAAAAACTATAAAGTTGAAATCAATTACATTATCAAATTGAATCATATTGAAAAAATATAATAAAATCATTACATTAGCCTCAATCAGCCACATTTACTGGGTTTATGCCCAGTATTTGGCATAGGTGTCATTCCAAATCCTGACAACAACTTAAATAGTACGTATTATTATCCCTGTTTTACAGAAAAAGTCTCAGGGCAGAAAAACTAAATCTTGCATCCAGTGACACAGAATTGAAATATGAATTGCTCTCTTTTTTAAAAAAAAAACTATAATGTTAGGACTGCCTTTGACACACTGTGCCTTCATAGATGTGTTATGAGAATATCTATTTGTTTATTATATTTATGGGATACAAGTGTAAATTTGCTTATTGTTATATTGCATTGTGCTAAAGTCAGGGCCTTCAGTGCACAATTCCTAGTATGTAGTAGACAATAATTTTGTTAACATTTTTCTTTCTTATATCTAAAATAATCACATTTATGTTATGGAAGCATGTACTATTTTAAGAATATATGTCTTTATATCTTTGAATCTGCCTTCCTAAGTGCCTTAAGTGACTTTATACAATATTGATCAATTTTCTAAAACCATGTGATTTTATACTACCTTTTTGTCTAAATTAGCTGCCAGCTAAGAAGACACTTCCTATGATTTTTTTAAAGCAAGTAAACTTGTTAAGCTCTTCAGTGTGTCTGTTGTCAGCTTTAATGTCCCCATTAAAAACTAGTTGACATATTTTTACAGAATTTGTGGTTTCTACTAAACATCACTTTAAAAAAATCTATCTGTAAATAGTTCAGTTATTCATCGATCTGTCCTTATGCAGAGTCCATTATCTGACCATGTTTTGACCCTTAAAGAGGTGTGCTTTGAAGATGAATACTAGCTGTCTATTTATGATTGGCTCAGCAATATAATAAAGCACTACCCCTGGGAACATTCAGCCATTGCCAATGACCTTCCAGATATCACTGCTTTTGCAAGTGTTTTAACAGAATATTTGAACATGGGTTTCACAAAGAAATCTTGAAGGATTTAGGTTACATTACACCTAATATTTAATTATTATATCATCGGTATTGTAAAAAACTGTGAAAGCTCATTACTTCATTTATGACAAAAGGTAGTTTGGGTTGTGTTCCCTAAGTTGCACTGTGTCCTTAATTTGAGAGCCCAGAAATATTATCTTTAGTCACAGTAACAAAATTGGTTGTGCTTCTCATGGCCACTTTTATTCTTTAAAAAATTATATATATTTTTGATCTAAACAATGGGTCACATGGTAACAAAGATGGAAATATACACTGGGGACTCCAAAGAAGGGGGTGGGGAAAGGAGGTTGATGAGGGCTGAAAAATTGCACTTGTTGGGTACAATATTCATCATTTGAGTATTGGGTATACTGGAAGCTTGATTACTACCAATATGCTATGTACCCACATAAAGAACAAGCACAAGCACCCCCTGAATCAGAAATAAATCAAATTAAAATTTGATTAAAATGTAAAAAATAGAGGGCCGGATGCGGTGCCTCACACCTGTAATCCCAGCACTTTGGGAGGCTGAGGTGGGTGAATCATGAGATCAGGAGTTTGAGACTAGCCTGACCAACATGGTGAAACACTTTCTCTACTAAAAATACAAAAATTAGCCGAGCCGGGTGTGGTGGTGCATGCCTGTAATCCCAGCTACTCAGGAGGCTGAGACAGGAGAATCACTTGAACCCAGGAGTCATGTGTCGCAGTGAGCCTAGATTGTGCCACTGCTCTCTAGCCTGACTAAAGACTGAGACTCTGTCTCAAAAAAGAGAGAGAGACAGAGAGAGATGAAAAAGAAACACTAAGAATGCTTGCCCACTGAGAAAAAGGCAATGGTTAGGACCTAGGAATGAGAGAAGATTGTAATCTGCAAGTCAACGAGAGAGGCCTTAGGAAAATCAAAGCTGCCGGCATCTTGATCTCAAATATCCAGACTAGGAAACCAAGACAGAGAAAGTTTCTGTTGTTTAAGCCACACCCCCAAAATGTATAATTAATATTATTTTGATTAAAAAATAAATTGTATACATTTATGGTGTACAAGTTGATATTTTGCTTATATATAGATATGTATGCATATCTATATATATATACACATATATATAATATATACACACACATATATAACATATTATATATAATATATATCATATAACATATAATATATATTATATATAAGATATATTATATAACATATATAATATATATTTTGTTATATAATATATATTATATAACATAATAT
>NW_022436942.1:16323826-16448556 GCF_009761245.1 Sapajus apella
TATATATATATATATATATATATATACATACATACCTAACATAGCCATCTCCTTGATCATTTTCCATTTTCTTTTTTAGGATAAGGCATCTGAATCTGACTCTCACAGTTATGAAAAATATACAATCCATTATTATTTTAACTATAGTCACCCTGCTGTGCAATAGATCTCGAAGCCTATTCTTCCTATCTGTCTTAAATGTTATATTCTTTGATCACTAACTCCTCATTCTCTCCCTTCCCTTCCCACCCTAAGGCTCTGGTAACCAACATTTTACTCTCACTTTCATGAGGAAAAAATGTTTTTAAGAGGTATGGGTATTGATAAACAGGTGATGACAGTACAGGTTTCTTTTATAGTATCAACTGCTAGAAAACTCAGAGTTGAAGTTTTAACTTATCTGTCAGATGTTATTTTTCTAAAGGAAGCTAAAAGAGAAATGGCCACAATACATATCTTATATTTCTTTATCTACTCAGCATTTTTATCACTTTTTCTATTTTAAATTGCACTGTGTTACTGTTTCCAACTTTTGTGGGCATACAGATTCCATTTCCTTCAAAAATGTATTAGCTAATAGTTGCCGATTACTTCCTGGAAACACACGATGATAAATGCTGTACATATGAACATATTCAAACTTGTCAATTAATTATGGTGATGCTTTCTTTGAAGCAGATTCTGTTATTAAGGTAAAACATATTTTTTTGTGGTGCTAAAACTATCAAGTGATACCATACTTATAGATACTTTAGTGTTCACTATTAGAAAATCATGTTGCCTGCAAATAAAAGAGTTTTAATTCTTTATTCCCAAGCTATTTTGCTTTTATTTCATGACCTTACATTCTGCATTGTGTAAGATCTGTAGCATAAAGTTAAATAGAGGTGATTGGGGTAGGCATCTGTGCCTCATTCCTGATGACAAGGGGATGCCATTGTCTTTCACTCTTAAATGTGATGATAGCTATGTTTTACAGAGATACCATTTAACAGGTTGAAAATTTATCATCAAAAGGTTGATTTTTTTAAATATACTTTTAGTTCTGGGGTACACGCACAGATCATGCAGGATTGTTACATAGGATTGTCACATAGGTATACACCCCCTGCTATACCTCCACTAGCCCCTCTGCCCCCCAACAGTCCCCACTGTGTGATGTCCTCCTCCCAGTGTCCATGTGTTCTTATTGTTCAACACCCACTTATGAATGAGAATATGCAGTGTTTGGTTTTCTATTTTTGTGTCAGTTTGCTGAGAATAATGGTTTCCAGCTTCATCCAAGTCCCTGCAAAAGACATGAACTCTTCCTTTTTTATGGCTGCATAGTATTCCATGGTGTATATATGCCACATTTTCTTAATCCAGTCTATCATTGATGGGCATTTGGGTTGGTTCCATGTCTTTGCTATAATAAACAGTGCCACAATGAACATACAGGTGCATGTGTCTTTATAATAGAACAATGTACAATCCTCTCCGTATATACCCAGTAATGGGATTGCAGGGTCAAATGGTATTTCTATTTCTAGATACTTGAGGAATTGCCACCCTGTTTTTGACAATAGTTGAACTAATTTAAAAGTGTTCCTATTTCTCCACATCCTCTCCAGCATCTGTTGTTTCCTGATTTTTAATGATTGTCATTCTAACTAGGGTGAGAAGGTATATCAATGTGGTTTTGATTTGTATTTCTCTAATGACCAGTGATGATGAGAGGTTTTTTTATGTTTGTTGGCTGCATAAATGTCTTCTTTTGTAAAGTGTCTGTTCATATCCTTTGCCCATTTTTTGATGGAGCTGTTTTTTTCTTGTAAATTTAAGTTCTTTGTAGATTCTGGATATTAGCCCTTTTTCAGATGTGTAGATTGCAAAAATTTTTTCAAAAAGCTTATCCATCACAATCAAGTTGGCTTTATCCCAAGTATGCAAGACTGGTTCAACATACACAAATCTATATACATAATCCATCCCATAAACAGAACCAAAGACAAAAACCATGATTATCTCAATGGGCGCAGAGAAGACCTTTGACAAAATTCAATAGCCCTTTATGCTTAAAACTCTCAATAAACTAGGTATAGATGGAACATATCTCAAAATAATAAAAGCTATTTATGACAAATCCACAGCCATATCATACAGAATAGGCAAAAACTGGAAGCATTCCCATTGAAAACTGGCACTAGACGAAGGTGCCCTCTCTTACCACTCCTATTCAACATAGTGCTGAAAGTTCTGGCCAGAGCAATCAGGCAGGAAAAATAAATAAAGGGTATTCGATTAGGAAAAGAGGAATTTAAACTGTCTCTATTTGCAAATGACATGATTGTATGTTTAGAAGACCCAATTGTTTCAGCCCAAAATTGCCTTAAGATGGTAAGAAAATTCAGCAAAGTCTCAGGATACAAAATCAAGGTGCAAAAATCACAAGCATTCCTATACATCAATAACAGACAAGCAGAGAGCCAAATCATGAGCTAACTCCCACTCACAATTGCTACAAATATAATGAAATAACTAGGAATACAACTAACAAGGGATGTGAAGGATCTCTTCAAGGAGAACTACAAACCACTGCTCAAGGAAATAAGAGAGGACACACACAGATGGAAAAACATTCTGTGCTCATAGTTAGGAAGAGTCAGTATTGTGAAAATGGTCATACTGCCCAAAGTAATTTATAGATTCAATGCTATCCCCATCAAGCTATCATTGATGTTCTTCACAGAATTGGAAAAAAAAAAACACCTTAAACTTCATATAGAAACAAAAGGGAGCCTGAAGAGCCAAGACAATCCTAAACAAAAAACAAAAAACAAAGCTGGAGGCATCATGCTACCTGACTTCAAACTATGCTACATGGCTACACTAATCAAAACAGCATGGTACTGGTACCAAAACAGAGATATAGACCAATGGAACAGAACAGAGGCCTCTGAAGTAATGACACACATCTACAACCATCTGATCTTTGACAAACCTGACAAAAACAAGCAATGGGGAAAGGATTCCCTGTTATTAAATGCTGTTAGGAAAACTGGCTAGCCATGTGCAGAAAGCTGAAACTGGACCTGTTCCTTACACTTTATACAAGAATTAACTCCAGATGGATTAAAGACTTAAATATTAATACCTAACACCATAAAAACCCTAGAAGAAAACCTAGGTAATACCATTCAGGACATAGGCATAGGCAAGAACTTCATGACTAAAACACCAAAAGCAATGGCAACAAAAGCCAAAATAGACAAATGGGATCTAATTAAACTTAAGAGCTTCTGCACAGCAATGAAACAATAATTAGAGTGAACCAGAAACCAACAGAATGGGAAGCCTAAATTTTTCTAAATTCTTTGTATGTTGCTGTGAAAGCAATTGTCTGGTTTTTCTTCTTTAGTCTCAGAATACAGTGAAATATATTGATTGATTTTTGGATATTGAAATAATCTGATGTTGCTGGAATATTTCTTACTTGGTCATAATTTATTATTTTTTAAATATAGTATGGGATTTGATATGCAAACTTTTTGTTAAGAACTTTTGTACATAGGTCTTGAGAAAATATTGTCCTTACTTAGTATTTTTTGTAATATTTTAATCTATTTCAGATTCAGTAACACTGGTCTCATAATAAGCATTATGTGATATTCTTTTTCTTTGATTTTCTAGAAGTTTTATGTAGAATAGATATGTACTATTTACATAGTTTATATAACTATCTATAAAGTCATGGGAGTGTGAAGTTCTTTCTAATGAAAGTTTTTCAATGTTAGCAACTTATATAATATATATAGGACTATTCAGTATATCTAATTTTTCTTGAATAAGTTCTGGTAGATTTTTTCTTTCAAGGAATTTTCAAATTTTATTTAATTAACCAGATTTCTTGGTGTTGTGTATATATATATATACATCTCCAGATTTCCTGGTGCTAATATTCCCTACTTATTTTGTTTGTGTCTGTGTTGGGGTGTGTGTGTGTTGGTGGGGGGGGGAGCTGTGTGTGTGCAGGATTTTCAGTAACAACACCTTTGTATTCTTGATATTAGAAATGTGTTTTGTTTCCTAATTTTACAGGTTATTTCAAACAGTTGCTTCATGGATCTTCTTCATTGTTTTCTGTATGCAAATGTTTATGGCAAATATGTACATAATCACCTAAAATAGAAAAAAAGCAAATATTCATCAACAGTTGAATAAATAAACTAGTTGCAGAATGTTCAAACAATGAAATGGTAGCCAGTTATAATGTTTTTTTTTTCTTTTTTTTTTTTTTTTTTTTTTGAGAAAAGGTTTTGCTTTGTCTCCTAGGCTGAAATGCAGTGGTGCAATTATGACTCACTGCAGCCTCTAAGTCCCAGGCTCAAGCAATCCTACCACCTTGACCTTTGAAAGTGCTGGAATTACAGGCATGAGCCACTGCACTCAGCCAGTAATGATTTTTGATACATGCAAAAACATGGTTGAATTAAAATAGCTATGCTAAAAAACATGCAAAAGAAGCACATCTTGTAATAATTAAATTTATTTTAAAAATTTCAGTAAAGTCAAGCTAATCTGTAATAGCAGAGGGAAAGTCACTGCTTTCCTGGAGATAAGAGGTAGGAAAACGGATTTAAAAAGGGGCACAAGATAATTTTGGGGTTGACCACTATGTTAATGTATTGATTATGGCAATATTAATAGGTTATTAGATATATATATTTATGAAAACTCATCAAATTGTGCATTTTGTGTCTAGTTTATTGTACCAAAATTAAGCTGTAAAAATAGCCAAATATTATGGATCAATCTAATATTATCTCCATTTTACAGAAAAAGAACCCAATGGACAAAGATTTAAAATAGTCCCTTTGAGGGAAAAGCTAGTAAGTAAGAGGGGCAAAATGTGAAGCCATAGAATATATATTCAGAGAATCAACATGTAAGCGCTATTTTATACTGTCTTTTTAAGTGGTGGTGTTTTTTTAATTACATTTATCTCCCCCTCCTTCTCTCTTTCAGCTTTATATGCATTTACCAGCATTCAAAATAAATATATTTGCTTATATTTAAATCAATATTTTAATTCTATTATATTTTTGTTAATTGGTACTATTGAACCATAATATTTTCATTGTACTGAAAGTATCCTATGGATCAAATAATTTTTCTAAGTTAACTTAAGTACATTAATTGCAAGTAAACTCACAAATCGATATCTTTATCTGTGGAACAAAATTTAACTGTTTCATCTCACTTTATAGGGATATATCTGAGGGGAAATTGTCATCAGAAGGGTAAGCACATATTACCATAAATACTTTTCCATGTATATGATTCATATATAGCAATAGAAGGGACTCCACGCTATTCTCGTGTGTGCCCCCAGGGCTGGGGTCTATCCATCTTGTAATATTCATCCCACTCTGACGTGTTAGACTATTTCTTATATTACTAGACAGGTCTCTATTAAGAAGAGTTATTACATTGACCTTGTTTCCCCAGAGCAAAAACATAAGAAGTTCAGTAATAATTTGTACAACTCATAAATGTAAAAGATGCATATTTTAGAAAGAAGCCAGGTAGATGCAGAATAAAGGTTTCTAAGTCAAGTCAATAACCTACGTTAGTTGGAATATAAGAGCTATCAGAAACTAATTTTAATTTCAGTAGATGAAACGAACAGGTTGAGAAGCATGATGAAGCTGCATACTGGGGAGGTATTTGTCCTTTCTCTCAAGTAAAACAACAGCAAAAGAAAAATAGGAAAAATTTTCAAAGAACCATCTTATTATGAATTCACTGTGCCACATGTATCCACATTCTGCATACAGTGCTCCTAAAAATGTACCCCAAAAATTATATAGAATTTTAAAGCAGTAATATGAAGGTTTTTATGCATCATCATACCACAACTTTTACCCATATAAATAACTTGGGAAATTCTGTGTAACACTTCAAATATCTAATATATCTAATATAAAACAATTAATTAGATAAATTGTGAGGGTTTTGCACTTCAGATTTCCTCAGGCCAATATATACCTATATCACTAGATTTAAGAGTCTTAAATAGCACCATAGTATGAAGGAAGTACAGTAAAAATCTTTAATTTTTTTAGTAATTTTATTCAAAAGCAAAAGTATGATTCTTTAAACTTTGGAAATTTCCATGTTTTGTGGTTAATCATTTGCAACTATTCTCATAATTGTATTTTTCTTTTTTTAATTCAAATTAATCTTATTTTTTCCTCATTTTGTCTTTCTTAAAAATTAACACTCAGTCCTTAATGGGGCACAAAAAGCTCCAAAATACTCCATGAAACTTCAAAATTATTCAACGTAATTTCAATTATGATTACCTGGCATAGGTAAAATATTCATTGTGAAGGGAATGTTGTAATTCAATTAACCCATCTAAAGAACTATTTTTGAGTCAGGTATTTACCTGTAACCCTGTACTTCTATTTCTAAAACCTAGTCGCCCAGCAAAATATTTCACCCAGCAAAATATTCCTAAGTATTTTTAGTAATTTTCAGTAAGTATGTGAGAAGAAACTCCAAACACCACATCTTCAATCTGTTGCTTACTCTCTATTTTCAGATGAGTTTTAATTATGTATAAGTGATTATATGATTATAAAGGTAACATATTTATAAAATTATATAAAGATAATAGTATAGTAAATGTTAAACTTGAAAGTGAGGGGAAAAATCTCTTGGAAATTTTTAAATAAGTTGAGAATGATTTTTATAAGTAGTAGCCCTCTAAGTCCAAAGCAGACAGAAAATAGGAAGATTGTAAAGACTGCGGGGAAATGGAAAATATACTGATAGCTCTTTGAAGAGAGCTCTTGCAATCTGTGAGAACCATCAAGTGATGGGATAGGCTGCCTCTTTCACTTCAAACCTAGAAGGATAGTTGAAGTGATTTCCTCCTAATTCTCTAAGAGTAAGACGAACAGTGTAGACGGCCTTAGAGGTGGCTGCATAAGGGTACGCCTATACTTCTGACATTCATCTGGAAATATCAATATTTCCTATGAACCAGGTGTCAGCCACACAAGTGAGAAAGAAGCAGTGTGTACTGTCCATCAATGCTGACTAGAAGAGTGGAGAAACTGATGCAGAATTCCTAAGAGCTGTGACAATTTGGATCTGCCTAGGTCACAGAAACTGTACAAGAGAGGGGACTAGCAGGGAACTTTTGAACATGCCCCCCAAAAGAATCCCTAATAGAGTCAGCTTTAAGCAACCATCAGTTCCAGGGAGGGAGAAGCTAGCTCCAATAATACATTATTTCTCCTTATCAAGTCTCTTCATTCCCTCTCCACATTCCCAGGACTGAGTAATAAGATTACAGAGTGAGAGAGGGAGAGAAAAGAGAAATAGCACAATGAGGAGAAAAAGAAAAATCCAGCCTTAGGTGTCATGCCAGTGAAAGCTTCTCTCAATCGTAGGAATGAGATAGTGGAGAGGAGGTTTGTCATTTAATCAGTCTCAGAGTTATGAGTTAGGGCTCAAGTTATCGGTTTGGTCTCATACTTGGTAGTCAAAATTTCATTTTCTTAACAGATTAAGTTTATAATTTTTAGAAAAAGTATTGCATTGGTTTGGATATTCAAGGAAGTGGTACCTTCGCTTGATGGGATTAGATATGCAAGAAAGTTATTAGAGCAATTCTCAATGGAAAAAAAAAAAGAGAGAGAGAGAGAAAGAGAGATAGAGAACCAGAAAATGCAGGGGCAGCCTTCAGAGCACTAACGCAGGCCCTATTCCTGTCTCTCTGAAGGAGACGGGGTGGCTGAGACATACTGGGGAGATGTGTATCAGACTGCAAACGCCTCTAAGAAACTGTTCTCTTGTCAGGAGTAGTCTTTGAGTCAAAGTTGTCTATCAGAGGAATCTCATATGTTAATAAACACAAATGGCCCTTTAAAGTATCCCTGATGTGCTCAGACATTGACTGTGAGCAGCCCATGAGATTCAGTGATGAACCTAAATGGACTACAGCTCTAGCCATTAAAATATTAAGCTGTCTGCCACAGTAAGAGATATGAATGACACCTTTTTATGACTAATAGTCATACACTTGCTTGAGTTTTCACATAGGGCACAGGAAATGACTCACACTAAATAGGTATTAAAAGAATGATTGCTGATAAAACTAATGAAGTATCTTTTATTGTATTGGAAGTCATGTTTAATTCAAATATCTGTAGCCTAGAGAGCTCCAGGTCCCCATGCAAGCTGTGGTCACTATTACATTTAACAAAAAAATGAAGTGGCTCAAGACCCATTCCACATACTAGCTATGTGCTATTAGCTCCAACTTGTTGCCCTAATCTCTCAGCCTTGCAGTAAAGGTCAATTTCCTTGGTTAATTTTACAAAAATGAGTTTGCACTAATTTACACTCCCACCAACCATGTAAAAGTGTTCCTATTTCTCCACATCCTCTCCAGCATCTGTTGTCTCCAGATTTTTTAATGATCACCATTCTAACTGGCGTGAGATGGTATCTCAAAGTAGTTTTGATTTGCATTTCTCTGATGGCCAGTGATGATCAACCATTGTGGAAGACAGTGTGGTGATTCCTCAAGGACCTAGAAATAGGTTACTGGGTATATATCCAAAGGATTATAAATCGTTCTACTATAAGGACACGTGCACACGAATGTTCATTGCAGCACTGTTTACAATAGCAAAGGCCTGGAACCAACCCAAATGCCCATCGATGATAGACTGGACAGGGAAAATGTGGTACATATATGCCATGGAATATTATGCAGCCATAAAAAACGGTGAGTTCGTGTCCTTTGTAGGGACATGGATGAACCTGGAAGCCATCATTCTCAGGAAACTGACACAAGAGCAGAAAATCAAACACTGTGTGTTCTCACTCATAGGTGGGTGTTGAACAATGAGAACACATGGACACAGGGAGGGGAGCACTACACACTGGGGTCTGTTGTGGGGAAATAGGGGATGGACAGCAGGGGGAAGGGAGTTGGGGAGAGATAGCATGGGGAGAAGTGCTAGACATGGGTGATGGGGAGGAAGGCAGCAGATCACACTACCACGTGTGTGCCTATGCAACAATCTTGCATGTTCTTCACATGTACCCCCAAACCTAAAATGCAATACAATTAAAAAAAAAAAAAAGAGTTTGCTTCTTATGTATCCCTGAGTCCCATATATTGATTTTAAGGGATCATTTAGCTTTCATTTGTGGTTTTTGCTTCTTGGGATTCCTAGGACATAATAATTTATAATAATCTATCAGAGCAATTTATTATTAAAAGTTTGAAAATAATGTTAATGTAATAAAAATTATTAAGTCAATGCAATAGCTTAAATTTCAAGTATCTCTAAATTAGTAGATACATTTGGAAAACTTGGTCATGAATAGATAACTAAACTATTTGTTTGCCACAGTACTGCTATAACTTGATGGCAGGACATGCAATAATTGTTTTTCTCTGCCTCATCCCATTGCCATAAAATCACTGGATCTAGAACACAGGTTATATAACAAAGTAAAAGTTTTTTGACTTAATATATTTTTTATTTATTTCTTTCTAGATTGACCTCTCTGTTTACTTTCTTCAGGCTTCCCTCTGCTTTTCAATTAAGAATCAGAAATGAACCCTTGATCTACAAAAATCTAAAAGATCCTGTAATCTCAACTCACTAATTTTCAAACTGGATAATCTTCTAAGGAATAGATGTCATTTTCTCTAATTTGAAATAATCTTTTGAGCTAAAGATAAAGTTCAGCTAAATGAGAGGATGAGCATGTATTTTAACATCTCACAGCAAAAACCAACCTTATAAATTAGAGGGATATAAATGAACCTTGTGCAACTCTCAGGTAATGACTTTGTTTGCTCACCTATACTGGCTAGTATAAAATGATCTTTAATACATACAATTTGACTTTATTCATACATTTTTATAATACTGTGATTGAACTTACACAGAAAAGGCCTGGACCTAAATACTGTCACAGGATCCCTGCAGGGTATCACTTCTCCAGCTGGAAATGTCCCTGGCCAGTGTTACCTTCACCTGAGATTTGCTTGGGTCCTTGGGCTCAATTGGCCTGGCAGGCTGCACTCAGCTTACATACAGGCTAGATCCTATGCCTGCCAATGGCGAGTGGAGTGACAAAGGGGGTGTGAGCAAGTGAGCATAGGGTCCAGCTACTCTGCACAGCCAGGCATGCTGGCTGCAGTGGGGCAGGCAGCTCCAGGTGCCAGCATGGGGGCTGGCTCCCTGTGAGGCTGCAGCTGAACCAGTATTACGACAAGCAGCTTCCACAACTTGCACTAGGAAACATGGTGGCTCTGGAAGCTTGGAGACACCAGAAACTGCAGAGCCCCAGAGAGGGTGTCACAGCCCTGGCTTGGGGAGCTCCTAGGTCTGGGGTCCCCACAGGGCTGCAGCTCTTCTCTCCTTTTCTCTTCTCTCTTTCTTGTCACCTTTAACATGGTGAGAAGGATGTGCTTTAGTCCTGTTTATGTTACAGCTCTATTAGCCCTGCCATTCAGCAGGTCTTGAGTTCTTGCCCAAGTTGAGAGTGAGCAATGTGAAGAGAAGCTTTATTTAGGTAGCTCTTCTCTGCAGGCAGGATGTGCCAATGAGCACTCAGCTCCCAGCAGAGAGGTGGTCATGGAGTGGGTAGCTCCCCTCCACAGCAGCTGGTAGTCCTGTTGTTTGCTCAGCTCTGAGTAAAAAGGAGATTCTGGAATGGGTAGCTCCTCTCTGCAGGCAGGACATTCTGTCATCTGGCTGAGTCTCAGGCTTTTACGAACCTCAGAGGAAGGAATTGTATGCCAATTGGTCCATAGGCAGCACGGGTGGACCCAGAAAGAGCACCACAAGTTCCCACTCCAGTCCATGGGACCTGCAGCCCAGCCCCTAGGCTTTAGGCCGTCCCCCTCTTGAAGGTGGGGCTTCACTGGGGACCCATCCTCTTCTAGCCAGAAACCTGCCTGCCTTCTGCCGCTGTTCATGACACCCAGGTTGTTTATACTGAAGAGTACCTGTACACCAGCATCAAGCTGATCTCAGTGCCACCTTAGCCTCCCTCCTAGGTTTGTTGGCACTGAATGCAGGGAGGGGGTCAAGGTGGCAGGGGGTTAGCATGTCAGCACTTCCCCAAGCATGCATATACCCAGCTGAGTTGCAACAGCACCCAGGCTTGGTTTCAGCTTTTCTCTGACATCAGAGCAGGTGCTGAGAGCCAAGAGAGGCCAGGCAGCAGGAGCATGCACTTCTGAGTCTGCAGAGGCAGGGGTTCTTCCTGGATGGCCAAGAGGGCAGAGATGCCTGGGTCTGCAATTGCGGCTTGAGTGGCTGCAGCTGTGCCTGGGAGGGTCGGGGTCCTGCCTGCTCCCAGCTCCTGCCAGCTCCACGGAGCATGCAGTCCCAGCGTCACCTTCCCCACTACAGCTGGCACCATGGCAGCAGCCGCCCCAGATGGGCCACCACTGGCAAGCAAAAACCAAAGAACACTCCTTTTATTCTCTTATGCTTACATTTGATGTAGGGACAAAATAAATTATTAAATTACATAAATAATGAAAAGAAATGTAATGTTATATATAATTTGTGCACCTATATAAATACGTGGATTTATCTACACACATAAATGTAAACTAATCTTTTGGGCTTTGGAAAAAATAATGTTGGATAGAGAGAAAGGTATCATTGAAGAAAGTAGAAAACGTTTACATGGTAATTAGGAATGTAGGTTTTACTATCAGGATAGAGAAAACCATTCTGAAAACATGTAACTTTTAAATTAAAATATTTTTTGAAAACATCTCTTCCTTGGAAGGCAAAGCTTATTACAGAAAAATTAATTATTGATATATTATTTGGTATAAAATACAGTCTTCTGTAAGTCTACTGTTGAACAAGGACAATATTCATCACTAAAAAGCAGTAGTCTAGGTTAAGTCAAGAGGAATTCTTTAATTAGAGACTGTAATACTTATTTCTTGAGTTTATAAAGTCTTGAATGCAAAGAAAGCTCTTTGCTATATTTTTTAAAGTTTTCAGTTTTAAACTAAGTTTTCATAAAACTTGAGGTAGATTAAAAAATGGACTTATGTCAAAGGTGATATGTAAAATTTAACTTGCCTATTTTAGTTGTAGGTTACAAGAGTTTTCAATTTGAAACTAAAGATTTTGCCTATATTTAATAAAAACTGTGTCCAAATGTATTGATTCTAAGGTCATAAAATAATTTTCTTTTTTTAAAAGGAGGTACATGTGCAGGTTTGTTAGAAAGTATATCACACTCAGATGGTGAGCATAGAACCCAATGTAAAGTTTTCAACCCATTCCCTCATTGTTCCCCTTTCTAGTAGTTTGCAGTATCTATTGTTCCCATGTTCATGACCCTGGGTACTCAACTGAGAGCTTGTAGTATTTGGTTTTCTGTTCCTGTGTTAATTAATTTACTTAGAATTATGGACCCCAGCTTCATACATGTTGCTGCAAAGGACACAATTTCATACGTTTTTTTATGGCTGGAAAGTATCCTATGGTGTACGCATATCATATTTTTTTAATCCAGTCCACCACTGACAGGCACTTGTGTTGATTCCATCACCCTGCTATTGTGAATAGTGCTGCAATAAACACACAAGTGTATGTATCTTTTTGGTGTAATGCTTTATTTTGCTTTGGGTATGTACCCAGTAATGGAATTATGTCTGAGCTTTCTATTCTGTTGATTGGCCTATGTGTCTGTGTTTGTATCAGTACCATGCCACTCTGGTTATTATAACCTCGAAGTATAGTTTGAAGTCAGATAATGTGATGCTTCCAATTACGTTCTTTTTGCTTGGGATTGCTTTGGCTATTTGGACTCTTTTTCTGTTCCATATGAATTTTAGAATTTTTTTTCTAATTTTATGAAGAATGGCATTTGTAGTTTGATAGGAATAGCAATGAATCTGCAACTTGTTTTAAGCAAATACAGGATGAATTTAACTCATCTGGTCACCCTATTAAGTGTGTTTAAAGTTATGCTAGGAGACCTTGGAAGTAAATAAATAACATTGTAAAACATTTACATTTTTATGGGAAAAAAATCACATTCAATTTTTGACATAATCTTAAATACTGTGACAATAAATACAAATTTATTGGGAAATTTAAAGATATACTTACAATATATTTTGGTAGATAACAAGACCCAAAGTATAATGATATATGGTGACATTGATTCTGGCAATTAATATGTCACTCAGATTGATTACTAACGTAAACAAATGAACACTTTCTTTTTCTCATATTCACAAAGACATTTTCATGCAGAGATGGAGAGGACACTTATGCACATTTCTCAATGTGATTAATATACATTTGCTAAAAATGTTAAACTTTCCACTGAACATGTTAACACTTTTAGGGACTGTATAATTCCTACTATGCCAGCGGAAGAGTTAAAATAGAGTGCATCGGCCTTCAAATAACTCAATTTGTAATTAAAGCACCAGAATCCCTGCCACAATTCTTTACTCATTTTCAATTTTAGAAATTTATAATCTTTCCAATAATAACTGTTTGGAAAGTATAGTATCAGTGAAAACAGTGCTCCAGAGTTGAAGAAGATACAGTCCCTAAGTTCCTGTTTAAAAAAATAGAAAATGGATACCAAGAAGTTTAATAGTAAGAGTTCCCTAAATGTCATACCTAAGAAAACTATAATGATAATGTAAGAACAGAAAAGATTGAATTTTTCTGAATATAGAAAATTGGTTTATTCTGATCTCTTTTGGTGAAAGTGAAGTGTCAGAAATCTAACTAACCTAAAGTATAAGCAGGAAGAAAATAAACTTTTGGCTCATATACCCAAAAAAGGAAAAACCAAAAAACCAAAAAAAAAAAAATTAGACTAACTCTTGGCATGGATGGATCAAGAAACAATGGGAATTCTTAAAGGTTCTATCTTAGCTCAGGTTTCTTCTTTGTTTATTGTCAAGCAGCCTAAAATCATGTAATAGAAGAGGTGGATCTTGAAGCTTGCCATCTCAGAGAATCAAGTTTGAAAAATCTACATTGCAAAGCATATGTGAAAGATGTGGGATCACTTGAGCAGAACTGTATACATGTAGTCAGATGGGTAGTTTCACAGGGGTGAAGTCGAATTTTGGAGTCAAACGCTGGTTCCAGTTCCAAATTATTTTTCCCAGCATGAGGATCTTGGCAAGCCCTTTGACCTCTGTAAGCCTGATCGTCCACATGTGTAAGATGTGATAACATGTCCGACATGCTTGACAAAATAGGTTCTGTCAAACAGAGGCTCAAATACTTTATATCAATTACAATGCTATTAATTTTTATTATAGAGAGATTGCTTGAGGAGGTCAGTCTTTTGCTATGATTTAAGGGTTCTGTGGACGAACACGGAAGGCCAGGAAGAGAGATTATGTTTATTTCTGTAGGAATATTCTGTGAGCTTCTGAAACATTATATTTTCCTAGAACTTCCACAGACATTCACCACCACATGTACCTACACACCAGTATTTAAATCTTACACGTCTATTGGATCATTCCACTCAGGATGTGAATACAGAGATAGATTATTTCTGCCATCTAAAAAATTATATTTTCAACACATCTCTTTCTTCAAATAGGAGGGTAAAGAAGAGAGGGGATCTGAAAGAGGTTGGCCTATAGGTACAAAGTTACAGTTAGAAGAAAATAATAAGTTTTGGTGTCATTCTACACAGTAGAATGACTATAGCAAATGATGTGTATATTTCAAGATAGCGAGAAGATTTTGAATGTTGTCACCACAAAAAAATAAAGATATTTACAGTGAAGGATAGGGTAATTATGCCAATTAGATGATTATCAGACATTCAGGTGAGAGGGGCTTCTCAAAAAGAACTCCAACAGATGTGCACACTAGGATGGAACCACAGAGGTTTGCATCCTTTGCGTGGGGGAGGAATCTGACCCCTCCTTTTCCTGTGTGGAACTTGGGATTTCAATCTCCGCATCAGGAAGCACTCTAGCAGGCACTCTGGCCTTCCAAGAGTCTCTGTTTCCCCCTTTTCTTCCTTTTTACCCAATACACCCTGCTTCACTCACCCTTTAAACCATTTGTGAACCTAAATTTTTTGTGGCTGTAGGTTGGAAAAGAACCATATCTTTATCAGAACTAAGGAAAAGTCCTGCAACATTTTTGGTACGCAATATGGGGGCTCAGGAAGCAGTGAGTGAAATTAGAACTTAAAACCTCTCTCTGTGGTTTCTAAGGCTTTTCACACTCAGACTTTTGAACTTTCAGGAAACTGTCCATTAACCGCTGTTGCTCCCAGGGGTTGTGGGGGCCTCTTTGTGGCCTTTTTCTTCCTTTTTCAAGATGGACCTTGCTGGGGCTTAGATTCATGGCCCAAGGCACTGCTAGCTGCTGGCTGGCATTTTCCACTACTAGCCCTAGGAGCCTTCCCCTTCCCCAGCTGAAAGAGTCAGCTCCATTGAACAGTAATTGAACTAACCTCCCTGGTGCAGAAACCATTTGCATAAGAATAAGGGTTCTTTCCCAGCCATTAGTAAACTATTTTTTCCTTCTCCTTCTCTAACTCATAAGCAGTTAACTTTTAAAGTTCCCCTCCTTCCCCCAGCTTTACTAGGCCATGTCCCCCAACTATCACTGTTCATATTTTCTGTACAGTTTTAATTGTTAAAAAGGATTCGAAGTGCTAGTTTTGGGCTGCGGCTGATCTGGTGTACTTTGCATGTCTGTATGGTATGTGCTGCAAGTCTCTCTCTTCCTTTACATCTTGGGGTTGTGGCCATAACCACTTGGCAAGGCTTTGTTTAGGTATCCTGCATTACGATATGAGCCCTCTCTGGTGCATCTTGACGTTTTCCTAGCTCTGCCTCTTAAAGGACCCCACCCAGCAACTGGGTTTTCTTCTGCCTGCCGGTATAGGTACTATGTGTGATGCCTGTAAAAGGAGCTCTAATAATTTGGCTTAAAAAAACAAAAAAACAAGGTCTTGAATCTAATATTTTTTAGAGGGAATATAAAATCTGTGATACTTTTCAGTTCACACGACTTTAGTCTTTAAGAAACAAAAACAGCCCTAAATACTATTGGTAAAATGCATATCAGTTGCAGGGTTGGCTACATGTTTTCAGGATACAAACTGCCTTTTGGGTTTTGAGAACCGTTTGACTTGCCAGATTCATGATTGGTAAGGTCTGGGGATATACAGAACTAACCACACCCTTAACTAAAAAGGCAAAACTTGGCTGCAGTTAGTGCACAATTAAAGCAATTTACCAAGTTTTACATTAAATTTAAAAAATGCTAGGAGTTCACTGAAACTACTAGAAATATATTTACATGCAAGGTGTTTGTTAGATGTAGAATGCTCAGTGCTGCAAAGTAGAATCAACACTTAGGCAAAAATGTTCTCAGCAAGGCAATTTACTTCTATAGAAGGGCATCTGTGGCATGCCACACAGAGGCAAGGGAGAGCACTCAGAACAAAGGAAGGTAGGAGATTTTATACGTAATGCAGACCTTGTTCCTGTGTCCTCTCCCTGTGGTCGGGGGTCAGACCACCCAATCTAGGCTAATTCCAGTTGGTTACTGGTGACATCATCAATGGAGGCAAGGGTGAGCTTTTGATGGAAAGGACAGGTATGTAGGTGATGGGAAATGCTTGGGCATGTTTGGTCAGATAGGAAGGGCTGCTAGATGAATGCATAAGATTACTTCTTAGAATAAAACAAAGTACCAGAAACCAAAAGCCCTTTGAAGAGGAACTATTTGTTCTTAAAACACATGTTAAGAATAGTAAAATGTGTTTTTAGTAAAAGGTTATAAGGCATGGAAATATAAAGTTTTGCCCAGGATTAAAGGATTGTTTTGAGTTAAATTAGGAAAAAGTTGAAGGTTCAAAGAAGTGGTGAGAAACTCGTGGAAATTAATTTTGCAGAATACGTGGTCCGTGTGAACATGTTAAATAAATTTGAATTTCTATATTCAATTTACAGAAAAAGCTATTATATGGCTTTTCTGTAAATTGAATATAGAAATCAAAGCATAACAAGGTCTTTCTAAAGTGCTAAACTGCTCTTTGGTAAATTTGTAAAGGGTTATAAAAGGTTTTTTCTTCTTTAAAATTTGAGCCATCATTTTGGCAAAATAAATAGCTTATGATAATCTGGAATTCTGTTCCATAATATCGTGTTTTAAACCTTGAACATTTAACAGACTTCCCAATATCAAACTTAAGTTTCAAAATTTTCTTCCCTGGCACCTGCCTTTTTGAATACCTCAGAGGACCCCGAAGTGTCCAGAAAACAGAGAAAAACAGGATTATTTGACATGTTTAGGTATATGAGATTGGCAAAATAACAATCTTCTTTAAGCTTATATTTTTGTGAATAATGCTAATATGTTTTTCAAAATTATATTGGCTTAAATTCTGATGTCTAAGTATATGCTATCAATCATAATTAAGGTTTCCATGTTAAGTTATTGTAAAACACAGATACCCAAACTAATCTGTCAATAGTGTTTCCCAACTGTAACTATCCTGGACATTTTGCTATTCACAGACAGTCGTTTTCTTGTTTAAATTCTTTCAGAAGATGGTTTATAATAAGCTATAGTACTGTAATAGGTGCTCCCAAAATCAGGATTCTGATAATTTTGAAGATTGTAACATTGGAATAAAGAAAAATATACAGAACTCATGAAGACCTGAAATATCCACAAATACCATGCAAAACCAGAGTTAACTAAATGAACTGAGCTTAGAAAGCTAAAACAACATTTTTTACTTTTTGCTTAGAATATTTCTGACCTTTGTTTTGTTTTTCAGAGTAAAGGAAATTTATTTTGAACTATTTATAGCCTTTAATAATTGAGTAAGGTATATTTCTATGAACAAAATTTGGACCATATTTGTTTCTCTCTGCCTTGTTCCTTTAGAATTTGGAAAATGTGAGTATTCTTATGGCAATATATTTGTTTGCATTTGGGCAGTAAGAACCCATTTTTCTTTTGCAACATAACACAATTGAAGAAAGTGGTTATTTTACCAAAGATTTGACTGGAAAGGTATACTTCCCTTTAATTAGTTAAGCTTGAGTTACAGAGCTGATAAATGCCTAGTAGGGAAACTGGCCTTATACCCTATCTACGCAATTTGCGTACAGAGTTGCTGACCTCTGTTTAATAAATAATGTCACTTTCTCATATGTCCAGGTGCTCCAAGTTCATCTTGGGACCTTAAGAAGAGAGGATCACCCAACTCACAGTGTTTGAGGATACAAACCCATGGTTGGACTTGGCTTTAAAAGATCTTATCTGAAATTCCTTGTGGAACAGAATTCCATCAAAGCCAATCCAAAAGACCTATATAAAAATATTATTCTTGCTGCATTTTATGCAAATAATCAGGCCAAGTATAAGTGAGCTAACCAAAGCCAAGCACCGTGAACCCAGATCTTTGATCCATGAGCATGAGATGCCTATACATTGGTTGTCTTCCATTATTTTCATCAGTGTGTTATAATTTTCCTTATAGAAGTCATTCATTTCCTTGGTTAAATTTAGCTATTATAAATGGACTTGTCTAGTTGAATATTTTTTCAGTCAGTTCATTATTACTGTAAATAAAATCTACTAAGTTTTATATGTTGATTTTGTACTCTACAACTTAATTGAATTTGTTGATCAGATCTAAGAGTATTTGCTAGAGAAGTATTTAGGTTTTTCTAAATATAAGATCATGTAATCTGCAAAAAGAATAAAATTGACATTCAACTTTAAAATTTAGATGGCTTTTATTTTTTTCTTTTCCCTGAATGGTCTGGCTAGGACTTCCAGTACTATGTAGAAGTAATGAAAGCAGGCATACTTCTGCCAGTTGTTAGAGAAAAAGCTTTCAGCATTTTTCTATTTAGTATGATGTTAGTTATAGGTTTGTCACTTATGAAGATTAATTTTATAGAATGTAGAAATCTAGGTTGGTGTGATTTTACTTTTTTTAATCTTCAAACTTTAATATTTTATTCCACTATGTTTTTGCTGACATGGCTTCTAAGAAAAAATAGTCATGTATAATTTTTATCTTGGCTTCTCCATAAGTAAGGTATTGTTTTTCATCTAACTTCTTTTGGGATGTTTTTCTTTTAATCTTTGATTTTCTGTAGTGTGCTTAGTTGTAGATTTTTGGCCTCAGTTCTGCTTAACACACTCTGAAGTCCATGAATCTGTCATTTTCTGTCTGACATTAATTTAGGGAAATTTTCAGTTATTATTGTTTCCATAATGGCCCTTTCTTAAGTTCTTTTACTGTTATTTCTCTTCTGGTTAAGTTATAAATTTTGGGGTTGTCCCATGGTATTGGGTATTCTGTGCCGATTGAGACTTTGTTCTCTTTACTTTTCTCTTTTGGAGGTTCCTGGTGATATGTCCTCAAGCTCAGAGATTCTTCAGATACATTTAGCCTATTAATAATCTCATAAAAGGCATTCTTTGTTTCTTTTATAGTTTTTTGATCTCTACCTTTTTGTTTTGGTTGTTTTTTAGATTTCCATCTCTTTGCTAAAATTGTCTATCTATTATGGCATGTTGTCTGCTTTATTCACTACAGCCCTTAGCATACTAATCATAAGTTGTTTTAAATTCTCTTTCAGATAATTTCAATGTCCCTGCTATGTCTGCCTGTGATGCTGGCTCTGTCTCTTTAAACTGTGTTTTTTGCCTTTTAGCATTCCTTATTTTTATTTTTATTTTGATAGCCAGATGTAATATACTGGGTGAAAGAAAGTGCTTTAAATAAGCCTAAAGTAATGTGATGATAAGGTGTGGAGGGGGAAAAGCAATCTATAGTCCTATGGTTAGATCTTAATCTTTTACACTTCCTATAGTTCTGGATTGTTAACTTTGTAAGTGTTTTGCAGGTTTTTTCTCTTTTCTCTTTTCTCCATTCAGTGGGACAATATGAGTACACTGGCCTGACATTAGCTATTTTCTTTCACTCAGGTCAGTTAGTCTCTGATATAATCCCAATAGGTTAGGCTCTGGTAAAGTAGTTTCTCTTGAAGGCAAACTTTAAGAATGCTATGCTTTGACATATATCAAAATGATTTCTTTCCCCTTTCTTCTGCTAGAAGCATGAGGGTACTTTTTTTTTCTGATATTTATTATAAAGACCTGATCAATCTATGGAAGGGAAAACTCACATTTGTGTATTTCCTCATATGACTGTGTTCCCTGGGAATTTTAAACTCAGATTTGTCCACTCATAACCTCCAGCATTTCATCAATTACAGTTCAAGTTTTCCTGCACCAGCGATGTTACTAATAGAGGTTTCCGTTAAGGTATGGTGTGATTCTCTGCTGTATGATTCTCTACTTCTGCCTCTCTCTCTCTCCAATTCTGAGGAACAGCAGTTTGTCCTGTAACCTCTTATGTCTTACGGATCCAAGAAAAATTGTTAATTTTCAGTTTGTTAAACTTTTGCTTCTTAGTTTGAAGTGTCAGTTTTCAAACTCCTTACATTAGAAAATAGAAATCAGAATATAAACTGAGTCTTAATTCCAACTATTCTATTGTTTCAGTTCTAATTGATTATTTTTTCTATCTATTCTGTATTTTGTAAATAGTGTCTTCCTTCTTTCTCATGATTTTGTACTATTTTTATTTATTAAAATATTTTACCTATTTGTTTTACATTCTATCCAAAGTAAAATATATTTTGTTATTTTTGAAATGCCAAAATTCTACTTACGTGGCATAAGGAAGAAATGTCTGAAATTTCTCTCTCTCTCTTTCATGATCCTATATTTGCATGGATTTCCTCTTTGGAAATTTGTGAGTGTTACATTCATCATTTCTTCCTCCAGAGAACATTTGCTTTTGCTTTTATCAGACACTCTGGTGAATTAACAACAAAAGCCAATCTAAATTAGCTTCTTAGTTTGGGGTTTGTTGGGTCAGGTAGTTAGTATAAATTTAAAAATTACCAGCTATGCTAAAAGGAGGTCTGCCATTTAAAAAGTCAGGAGATACTATTTATTTTTATCCTTAGAAGTAAACAGAGGCTGTCCCAACCATCAGCCATTAATAGAGGGAATGTTTTTTTCTAGACCTTTAACCGGGCTTGTAAACATTTAAGTCTCAGACTTTTGCAGGAATCTCTATATTGATACTTTTCAAGAACATAAAGTGTGCCTTCTATCCCAAATGTCTTAAGAGATTGATTAATACTCACTAGGAAGGCATATTTACACTTCCAGTTTATTTTTATCACTCTAGAATCTTAGTGTGAAATCACCATAGAATTCTTAAAATTGCTGTAATAATTTTTTGTATTTCTTTCTGAGCCTACTTAGGCATTTGAAATGTTGTTAGTTCTAGGCAACTCAGAGTTTTTAGTGTTTGAAACTGCCTTTGCAAAAATTAAAACAGTGGAAGAATTATGACAATAAAAGAGATGAGACCTCACCGGCTTCATCTTGCTTCTAACCTCTAAGCTGTTCTTGTTCATTACCAGGTGCAGGCTGAACTAACTTTGGGAGGAACTTATGGTTTCATTCTGAAACAAAGATTATAGCAGCCCTTTCCAGAAACATACTCCCTTCTGGCCTGGGGACTAGACTGCCTTTGTGGGACTAACAAATTAGCCACAAATTAGAAATTAAAGTTTAGGAGTCCTGCAGCTAGAGATCATAAGATTTTAAACCTCCCAGTTGCTTCTAGGGAAAACATCACTATTGTAAAACCTGAGATTGGTGCTTGAGATATTTTTCAGACCTTGCATTTGATGTATTAAGCAGTGCCACCCAGACTGATAAACTGGCTCATTTGGTCTTGTGACCCCCACTCAGGAACTGACTAAGCACAGGAGGACAGCTTTGATTCTCTATAATTGCATCTTGCCCCTGACCAATCAGCCCTCCCTAGTTCCTGCCTTCCTACCTACTAAATTATCCTTTAAAGAACCCAGTCTGAATTTTTGGGTAGGCTAATTGGAGTAATAACAAAACTCCAGTCTTGCATTCACTCAACTCCACATGAATTAAACTGTTCTGCAATTCCTGTCTTGATAAATCAGCTCTATCTGGATAACGGGCAAAATGAACCTGTTGCGTGGTTATACTATTTTTAGTTGGTTTTTTAAAAGCTATTCTAGGAAATATCATCTGCTAGACTGTAAGAAACAAAAGTGGCTGATATTATTCGTTAATTATTAGATTACCTTTTTTCTTTTACTTGTCTGAAGGTGACTGATGGCAATGGCAAAATCTATAATGCTGCTAATTTATCTCCAAAAATTTGTTCATCGCATTAGAAATATCTTTTCTCCTAACAACATGCACTGATATTTGTTATTTAACTCCAAGTTAAGAAATAATCTTCATAGTTTATTAGTATTAGGTTGGATTTGCAAATTATAAAAAAATATTTTTGCTAAGACTGGAAAGACTGTATAAGAAGCATACTTTGTATGTAACTACTGTAAATCTATTTATTCCTACTTATTCTAGATACTGATAATCATGCCAATCAGAGATCCAGCCAAAGAGCCAGGCTGGATATGTAGATAGAAAGTACATGACCTAAAAGAATGTCTAGAAGCAGTAAAGGAATGCTCCAACTAGGTCACACACAGATTTGGTAAGCACAGATGCTAGCTTCCTCAGTGTGGAACTAGCTGGCAAATGTGAGTCAATCCAGAATGGATAAATACACACATGGGATTGAATTTCAATGTGAGCATAGTTAACTAAAATGTTTCCAGTAGAAAAATGCACAGTGGAGATTCCAACAATGAGGGACTAGAGAACAAATACAAATTTTATAAAAGGTAGCACAGCAGAAAAAGAGAAGAGTATGAGTATTTACATACAATAATCTCTCCCAAATCTATTAAGATGTGCATTAATTGCAACTGTCTTGTATCCACAGGTGCTTTACCTATGAAACTTAAACATTCACATAAAACCTCTATTATCATTTCTGTGCCTTACTTGCCTGGAATGGATTTGGTGAAGTGGCACTGAGAGTTCTATGCTTATCAATAGAAGCCGTCTTAATCCACTCTGGATACACTACAAAGAATAGATGCAAAATGTGAGACCCTATATTTATTTCACTTTGCTAGTCAGGCAGTGTGCCTTTGTGATTTTGTGGTTGTTTTGGTTTTTCTCTGCTGTTGTTCACATAATTTGTGAACAGTGAGTAAGTCAAAAACTGATTATTAAAAAAAAAATCTTTAGTCTTTTTTAATAAAGTCAACTTTTTTTTACGTTTTGAAATATTAAACAGTTCTGTCAGTTTAATATGTTTTTCGAAAATGTGTTTAAAAGTAAAATGACAATTTTATTATATGACAGCATAAAAAATGATGCTGAGAGCTTATAAAAGCATTAATTTAAAAGATACAACTACCCAGATTTATTAATACTTGATATCAATTTTACCTAACACATCTATATGTTTAAGTCAATCTTTTTAAAAGTCACACTTAAGGTTAAAACAAGTCATCACAAAATATGGGTATATGTGAATATGCATATATATTATTGATGAAAAAAATTAAAATATTTTAAAAAGTTATTTTTAAATATTAAGGTATAGATTCAGTAGGTCACAAATCACATCTAATCCATTTATATATGCTTCAATTACTATAATTGATGATAAAATTACCTTCAATTAAACTAAACCACACTTTAAAATTTTCTATGTGTAGTTATCATTTATTTACCAATCACTATATACATAGCCTTAAATAGTTTGTCTTATGGAAAATTTTTTGACTGTTATAAGAATTTTACACCACACACAATCCATCAATGAAAAAAATTTAACATTTTTCTGAATCATTTGTTGCCTACCCAAGAACACAAAGCCAGGTCTTTACTAATTTAAAAATACTAAAATGAAAATACATTTGTTTAAATGACTAACAGAAACTCAGCATGATTATTTCAGAATACACAATGGCTAAGTAATAATTTACATTACAGATGTAATACTTATGAAGCTGTCAGCTTATTCTGTCAGAGAATAAAAGGATAATGGCTACTGAAAATTCCTTCTACATTTCATTATATTCTAATTTCAAATATTTCAAACACTTTACACACTGTTAAATCCACTGGTTCATTCACCAAATTCTCTAACCTTTAAGCTCACAGAAGTAGTTATTTTTGTTCATGCCCATGCCAAATTTTTAAGTTTTTTTTATTTGTAACTGTTTTGTGTAGTTTATTTGAATCGACCCTACACCCTTCCATCTTAAAATACAGTGTTAAAGTCAGTCAGTAAGTATTATGGGGAATAAATAATGAACTCTTTGTGGATCATCAGAGTAGTAAAGTGGATGTATAATTTTTTAAAAAACAGAATAGAAAAGAATGAAATAAAAAAAGTAAGTTTCAATGTCATTAGGATACTGAAATGTCCACTAGTCCATTTCTGCTGATTTGTAGATCATCACAGGTTTAAAGTGATATATTCATAAAATAAACATATTTTGGGGAGTAACTCTATAAACCAGAAATCTCAAACTAATAGTCTTTGAGCTAGATTTTTCTACAGTCATGTTCCAATCAAAGTGAAAAGTAAATGTCTCTCTGTAGCATTCAACCTCATTAACAGACCCTAATACTCACAATAATCTTACATCCTTCCTCCTCACACATTTTTATGTTACTGTCTACTGTCTATAAGCATATGGGTTTGAAACCTCTGCAAACCATACCAATTAATAAAGAAATCAGCTCATGTGTGTGCTATCACTTTCTTACCTTATAATCTTAGATCCCACTGATAATTACCATGACAATAATTTTGCTGACATTGTGTTTAACTTTGACAAGCTCTAAGGTGTTTTTACTTAAATCTCTCATTTGTTTTTTTACAACAGTTGTGCATACAAGATGTTATACATGCTTATTTTTCAGATTAAGTAGGAAAGATTGGAGAAATTATATGGCATTTCCAAGGTCACATAATTAAATTTCAGGGACTCTGGCTTTTCCACAGAATAAACAAGAGACTGAAGACACAATACTCAGAATTATTAACACTAGACAGAATATAATCTTTTGAAAACTGTGTTAAAAATGATCCTTTCTAACTACTATTTATATAACTAACCCTTCAGTTCTTTACAGGGGGACTAAGTAGCTGGTTGCTTACAAAAGTGTCTGGAACTTGATGATGCTTAAGTTGAAAAACAAAGTTTTTATTTAAAAATTGTACCTTTTAATTCATTTTTTTTCACAACCATTTAGAAGTCCTCTCATGCATCTAAATAAGACAAAATATCAGCACTTTAAAACAATATAAATAGAAAGATTTCACAAATTGGAATTCTAGTATTATCAGATTAGAGTGAATAAAAAATCCAAAGCAAAGTAATGAGAACAAGTATAAGGAAATGGAAAGGAAAGAAAGCTGATAAAGCAGTATTTATATTAACAAACAACATAAAACTTAAGATAGAAAGCATTAAAAGATAAAAATAAGAAACTAAGATAAGAGCAAGAGAAACACTGTAGCAATAATATAAAACTTTCATGCTGTTTTACCTGCATAAACGCACACACACACACACACACACACACACACACACGCACACACACATGCATATATATCTTCAGCAATTATATATCACATACTATCCCTATTTTTAATACTGTTTTACCCTAGAAAAAACATTTTTCTTTTCTTAATATAAGACTATTAAAAATATGAACCAATGTTGTTTGCAGACACAGAGGTAAAAATCTTAAATATTAACAAATTAAAACTAAACACAAGTACACCATGATTAAATCCAGTTTAGCTCCAAGTTTATGAATAAATATCAAAAAATATAATAATGTGATACATCAACAGATTAATCCTAAAAATCTTCAAAAATGTAGGATACAGGCATTATTATATCTCTAATATTTTTGCAATAAATTACAAATCCTTATACCTTCCTTATTAGCAATAAAGTCAATATCTTATAATGGTCCAGGGAGCAGAAAGCTCAATTGAGCTCAACAGGGTGGCTTGGGTAGAGAGTGAGGGTAAGACATAGAAGAAGGGTCTGATCAGTCAACTATTTTTATTGTCTTTCACTTATTTATAATGTCATACATAAAAATTGCAGCTCAAAAATCTGCCAGATAAAGATTGTCCAGTCTGTTAACATTTTTCCAGATACCCTACCTGTGGAATGTCATGTTTCCCTTTTGTGGAGAGTGGATTTGGAACATGTAGTCCATTGGGAAATGTACTACAGATCATTTGTAAGAGTTCTTGGTAGGTCATTCAAATGAGGAATGAAGAAGCCTGAATATGGTTGCAGCAATGAGGGTAAAGAAACCTGTTGGATTTGTCAGTATATTCAGGAGATAAAAATAAGAAAACTTTCTTGTAAGCTTCTTGATGTGAGAAAGGGTTAGGAGTCTGGAATATTTCAAATGACTGGTTAGATAGGTGATGATACTCTCTGTGGACCAAATATCACAAAATCTTGATAGACATTTTTTTCCTTGTTACATCTCACATATAATCCAACCATAGAATCCATCGGTATATAATCCAACCATAGAATCCACCGGTTTCATCTTCAAAATGTATCTCAATTTATCCACTTTTCACCAACTTCACAACTGTTTTCCTTGCTCAAACTTCCATA
Organism: Sapajus apella; assembly: GCF_009761245.1. Taxonomy (NCBI): domain Eukaryota; kingdom Metazoa; phylum Chordata; class Mammalia; order Primates; family Cebidae; genus Sapajus; species Sapajus apella. The sequence goes on from NW_022436942.1 coordinate 16,350,519, forward strand.
ATATCTCACTGTAAGAGCCTTTCAACTGATCTCTATTCTATATACAGCACCTCCACAGGCCTTTCTTCACGTCATCATAACATCATCATTTTAGCATAACATCATGCCTCAGTTGAATTTAATCACTCCAATGGTTTCATGACATATTTAAGATAAAATCTTAGAAAGCTGCATAAATAGGCAATACTACAATGAGAAATTTTTTTAAATGTTTCACTGTAAAAAGATAAATGGTATATTTTAGCAGTGTTAATAAGGTCAAAGTTTGAAGACACTGGAATTATTTGGTAAGAGATATATATATATATATATATCTTATATAGTGGTTTCAGAAGTTCCCTCTTGAAATAGGCATTGAGGAGGGTAAGGTTGGATTTAACTCCATTAATAACACTTACTTATATATATTATATATATAAAATATAAGCTAATATATATAATAAGCTATATATATACTATATAAGCTAATATAAGCTCACTTGATAAGCTAATTTTATAAGCTGTGTATAGTATATATAAAATATATTTATACATATGTATATGTGTATATATGTTAATATATCACTGTATGTATAATATATATGCATTATATATGTATACATATCTGTAATACATATGTACTATATATGTATAACATATATGTTATAATACACTTAGAGGATCATGCTACTGTGTTAACCGATTTATTTCCTTCCAATTATTTCACTTATAATATAGCTGTAACCTCTAAATAATAATACAAACATGCATTACTTTTCATCTTTCTTTTACTCCCCAAACTCTTAATAAAAATTGGGTATCAAGGCATGCTTATTCTTTCTCTAGTTTTCATAAATATATATTACATTCATACACACATATTTTCATTCTACATATGTATACTCATACACATATTTCATGCATACATATTATACATATATATCCAAGCTTCCCAATTCCTTCTTAAATAAAAAAATTGTTAATGCTTTTATTTATTCTATTATCAAACAGGAAATAACTGCAAATGTAAAAATGCAAACAATTCAAAATACAGCATATGTGTAAGTATGGTTATTGAAATAGTTCATGTGAAGCTTTATTGAAAAGTCAAGAGTTCTTCCTCTACTAAATATTTTTCTGGTCTGGCATATCTTCTCTCTGGATCTATTCTTCTATCATTTACAGAATGCTTCACCAATGCCTCTAGATATAATTATATTCCTAGGTATTAAATTCGGTTTTATCAGATCAGTAGATTTAAGGAGATAACGGAAATGGAATTTAAAAGATAACCATCACATTTTGTAGCGTGAGACCAAAATCTGCTTGTGATATTAAAGTTCCTCCTTGAAATGGGCATTGAGGAGGATAAGGTTGGATTTAACTCCATTAATAACACTTACTTATCAAAGATGCAGTAATTATAAATGTCTGCTACTACTTTAAAGATGATCCCGTCTAGGTACACCCAAACAACGTACAACTTTCTGAGTTTCTTAAAACAGTTATCAGTGAGTGGTTAAACAGAGTAAACTGGACTGGCACAGTAGATCACACCTGGAATTTCAGCATTTTGGGAGGCCAAGGTGCAAGGATTGCTTGAGGCCAGGAATTCACTACTAGCCTGGGCAACATAAAAAAACACCATCTGTATAAAATAAAATAAAATGCTTTTAGAAAAGAAAATTAACTCGTCAAACAAGCCAAAAAGATTAGTCCCAATGCTAAATAAGCATTCAGAATCTTAGATATAAATTATCAACTTTTGAGAAAACAATATAGCAAGTGTACTTTTTTCTGCCCAAATCAAATGTATATGGATTTATACATATTACATTATTAATCTCTAAGTAAAATTAAAGTGGTAAAACTAAGCAAAATATACAAATGTCTGTGTGTGTGTGTGTATATATATGTGCTTATATTGATTTGAAAATGAGAAATTAAAATTACTAAATGAAAGGAGCTTTACTTCATTAGACAAATATTCAGAATGTAATTCCACAGTCTTAAGAACTCAAGGGAGATTTGCAGATGGTTGATCATGGGTGGCATAAACCAGAAAAATGTCTAGTATCTCCACAGTATAGGCTGGACTCTAAGAGGTAAGGAAAGCAACATTACACATTATCCTAGGATTAATGTAGTCTAAGTTTAGAAAGGAATCGCTACCTATGGAAACTTAGTTTGGTGTGGAGAGACACAGCAGAGATAATTGTGGGAGAAAGTAATAGTTAAAACCAGGTATATTGCTGCTACTGGTGGCAGAGTTATCTGGTCAAAGCTCATTTTATAAGCTAATTTGTACAGCAGGAAAATGGACTCTTTGCAGACACATTAGTACCTATAAAACACCTTTACAAAAATTCTGACAGTGAAAGAAATCTGACCTAATCAACACTGTCTTGCTTCTCACCTCGAAGGTGCACTTGCTTGTTCCTGAGCATAGGCCAATCTAATTAAGGGAGGAATTTAGTTAATTGTTTAACTTTGAAATGGTAACAGCCCCTCCCTGAAACAAACACCCTTCTTGCTTGGAGGTCAGACCTCTTTCCTCTTTTGTAAAACTAACAAATTAGCTACAAGTTTAGACATTATGGCTCAGGAGTCATGCAGCTATGGGCCACAAGATTCCTAACCTCCCCAATTGCTCTTGTACATAACATTACTATTATAAAACCTAAGATTGATGTTGAAGGTGTTTTTTTTTTTTTTCCAGACCCTGCATTCTGATGGACCCAGACCTGGCACCACCCAGACCAGTAAGTAAGCTGGCTTATCTAGTCTTGTGGCCTCTACCCAGGAACTGACTCAGTGTAAGAGGATAGTTTTGACTCCCTATGATTTTTTCTTCAACCTAACAAATAAATTTCTCATTTCTAGCCCCCTTTCCACTAAAATATTCTAAAACAAACAAAAAAAACTAGCCTCCAAAATTTGAGGGGAGACTGATTTAAAAAATAACTCTGTCTTCCACATGACCAGCCTCATATTAATTAAACTCTTTCTTTACTGCAATACCACAACACCAGTGAAGTGGTTTTGCCTGAACAGTGGGCAGGAAGAACCCTCTGGGTAATTACACTTATGCAAACTAAATTAGCATATCTCAGTGTTAAGACAAATCTAGGACCCAACAGTTTTCAGGATGGTACAGATTAAATGCAGTTTGGCTTATCTTCACATAAGAAGCTATGAAAATTATTGGCAGGAAACACTAGAGAAGAGATACATTGAAGTTATATTTTATGAGCTCCTTATATTATTTATAAACCTCAGGTTCCTCTTTTACTTATCACAATTTTTCATATGATGTATTTTTCCATGAAATTATAAGCAGACTGGTATGAAATATGTTGCCACATTTCTATGTAAGTAACTCATTCTTACATAAGGAGAATCATATAAGGAAAGAAAACCTAGGGCTTTACTTTGGAGAGTTTTGAAATTTTTATTGATGTATTTCTGAATAAAGATAAGAAGATTACATAATTTACCTAGCAGTGACATTAAGATCTCAGATAAGCAAAAGACCTATACATATTTAACTTTTATGATGAATTCACCTTGCACTTGAATACACTACTACTACACAACTGCTGTTACAACACTGAAAGTTCAATAAACTGTCACTAAGAGGGAAAAAAATAGATGTAGTTCATGTATAAAGAATTATGCAATAGAACTAAAAAAATCCCCAAGGATTTTTAAAAACCACTGAATCTATTTTCATTTAAATGCCAAGAAAAAAACCACATGTCCATGTATACACACGCACAGACACACACACAAGCAGACATTTACGTGAAGGTATCTCCCATATATTTTGAAGTTCCTTCCATCTGACCAAAGTCCAGAGAATGACATACCACCTTAGACAGCATTTATAAAGCAACATTGCTGGTAAAGAAGAAAGGGATTTCTTAAGATCACCTTCTCATGTGAATACTAATTTCAGATTAGTATTCAATGCTATTTCCATGAAGCATGTTACTCGATGGCTTCTACTCTGGACGGTTCTCATAGCTTAAGTAGAAAAATAGAATTTCTGGGGAAAAAAATGCAGAGGCTCTGAGCAGTGATGCTGGTGGCTGATGTTTTCAAGGGTAATAACTTATTTTAAACCTATTTTGTTTTTGTTTTAGTTTTTGTTTTAATAGAAAAAGATATTAAAATAGGGAGGAAAGTGATTTTCCCAGATTGGTACATGTATGTTTCCTGTCACTGCTTGGAAGAGAATCAGTTCCTATTCACCGAGAAAGTTTCCACATTTGCACACTGATTAAAACTGAAGGATGAGAGAGCTATATAGAATCAATAATTTGAGTATTAATTATTGATAACAAATGGCCTTCCACACACTATAATGTGTACCATTACTCAATAGAATAAGGCCATACCTTCACTCTTCCAATCCGCCTTTAAGTAGTGACACTAAAGAGTACTGAGGAGTCACTAGATATAAACATTTAAATGTTGATATCATAAAGCAGAACTTTTCTTCTGTGTTCTCTTTTAAAATTATATTTCCTAGTCACCACTTTGCCATTACTTTTCTTTTCGTTTTATATTTCTGATGTCCTTAGTAATTTTTTTTTTTTTTGGCAATACATAAGAAAGCAACTTACTTAAGGGACTTGAGAAGTCTTCACAAAAGAAGTAACTGTTGAGTAGGGATTTGACCACAGAATAGGATTTTCCAGAGATGGAGAGCAATCCGGGCAGCAAAGATTATGCTTTTGGTGGAGCTCAATATGAGAGTCTAATAAATTCCAATGGTGCAATAGGTTTGGCCCCCTAAAGGTTTGCTGAGAACTCACTGACATGAAGCAGATTAATTAATAGGAGAAAGACATACAAACTGATTTAATGTGCATACACAGGCACCTTCAGAAGAAATACTCAATTACCCAACAAGGTACCAAGTCTTCTTTTGTGAAGACTTCTCATGTCCCTTAAGTAAGTTGCTTTCCTATGCACTGCCAAAAAAATAAATAAATAAAAAAATAAAATAAATAAAATAAATTACCAAGAACATCAGAAATATAAAACAAAAAGAAAAGTAATGGCAACGTGGCGACTAGGAAATATAATAATTACATACCATCTTGAGGATACAAAAAATATATAGACTCAGAGCATGGCCAAAACCAGGTTACATTGGTAAATCAGGTTTAGTGGCCAGACAGGTTATGGGAAGGAGAGAGGAGGAAGCCCGGCTAGCAAAGTTGGCCTCATTATGCCCGTGAAGATTCACAGATAGCAGTCCTTAGAAAGAATAGATAGTAAATGTCTCTTTTCAGACTTTTAAAGGTATCAGACTCTCAGTTAATTTCTCCTGATACGGGAAAGGCCTAGAAAGGGAAGCCCTGGCTACCCTCATGTGTTGTTCTGCAGATGCAGATTTCCACAGCTCAGTCTGCTGGCCAAGTTACAGCCATTTCAAATATGTCAAAGAAATGTATTCAAGGGTAAAACATTTTTATTTTCTTCAGTGGCTAATCTTTGTTCATGGGGCTTTTGCAGTCATTGAATCATAAAGCACTTACAGTCAAAGTGTAACTTCCAAAGATGTCATTATATAGTCCCTGTGCTTCAGGAATAAGAAGCAAGAAAACACTCATGAAGTAGGACAGAGGAAGCTATATTCTCCATTATGCATGATGAAGCATGTTTCCTTCTTCGATGAATAGAACATACCTCAGCACTACAGGTCCCAAGAGGAAATAACTTCCATTCTCCACACTGACAAGGCACATGTCTTTATTGTCCTCTACAGCACTTAGCACACTGTGGATGTTTAATTAATAAAGGACACTCTCACTACAGCGAATAATGTTGAATGCTGGCATCCCTGCTTACTTTTCACTGTTCCTATGATGGTAATTCTGAGCTTCTGCCCAAGTGCGAAGTCAAGTGACAAGTTAGTAATTCTCCTCCTTAAAAGGCAAAATCAATGATACTTCATAAAAGTTCTTACTTCTAAATCATTTTTCAGAGGTTCCTAACCTGGTGTTTCTTGTAGTTATACATTATAATCAGATTTATTTATACCTGGCCAACTCAATCTGTGGTAGCTGTAGATTTTAAGAATATTTAACATAGGACTCTTTTAATACATTTATCACAGGAACATTAATAATTTGGCATTTAATCTTACTCAACATTGGAACATTTGCTGCATTCACTAGATCTCCAATTTTAACCTTCACAGAAAACAAAATGTGACTTTATTAATTATGGACTATTTCAGAATGAGAAAAGAGAGCTAATAAAATCAACAACATAAGACACAACCAGGTATTTCCAAATACTATCGATATTACAACATTTCTCAGCATTTTCTTAGCAATACTTAGACTAGTCGTAATAATTTGGAAAAATGAAGTTTAAGTTCCTATTACGTTTTTTTCTGAAATAGTGGCTACATGTAAATTACTATCCCTTAGAGTAATATGATATTACCTATAGCTGTGGTCTGAATGTGCTCCCCAAAATGAATATTTTGAAACTTAATTGCCAATGTGATGGTATAAAAAAAAGGGTTTTTTAGGAGTGATTAAGTCATGATGGTAGAGCCAGCCCTTAGCAAACACTGATCCTGCTGGTATCCTGATCTTGGATTTTTCAGCCTCCAAAATTGTGAAAAATAAATTTGTATTATTTATAAATTATAAATGTGGTATTCTGTTAAAGTAGCACCAATAAATTGACATGTCTTTTTTTGTTTGTTTGTTTTTAATACAGGATCTCACTCTGATTGCTCAGTCTGTAGTGGTGCGATTTTAGAATACTGTAGCCTCCACCTTCTTGGGCTCAAATGATCCTTCCATCTCAGCCTCCCAAGTATCTGGGACTACAAGTACACACTACCACACTCAGCTAACTTTTTTGTATTTTTAGTAGAGATGGGGTTTCACCAAATTTCCCAGGCTGGTCTCAAACTTCTGGACTCAAGCAATTAATCTGCCTCAGCCTCCCAAAGTGCTGGGATTACAGGTGTGAGCCACTGCATCCCGCCCAGATTGACACCTCTTAGCTATGAATCTGATCAGTTCACTTATAATTTCATGATCTTCTGCAATTGCCTGATATAATGTCAAGTTTCTTTTTAATAAGATTTTCCAGCCTAAAAATCTATGACTATGGTATGTTTAAAAATAGTTTCTATTTGTTTTTCACTTTAAAATAATTGTTTAAATTTGTGTTTATCTGATTATATATGATAAACATCTTTTTATATGCTTATTTGCAATTTGTGTATCATTTTTGGCATTTAGAAGTATCTATAAATGTCTTTGTCCCATTTTTAACATATTTTTTAAAATTTTATGTATTTAAGGTGTTTGATGTTGTTTTGATATACATAGTAAAATGGTTACTACAGTCAAGCCCATTAATTTCAGATTAAAACAACCAAAAATTATTTTAAAATATGTGAAACAACAGATTTCAATATACTTGACATTAGGCAAGAAAGAATTATTTTATCTAGAGATGAGAAACAAATCAGGAGCTCTAAAATTGTCCCAGTTTATTCCCTTAAAAGAATTTTCACTCTGCTACAAATAATGGGGAACTCACTGAGTTGGAGAAAGGGCTCTAACAATGTGAAGAGTACAAGGCTGGATTTCACAATATAGAGTATTGGAGAGCAAACAGATAACAGAGAGGGCAGAGATCGGAAAGAGGTGTTTCTGGAGAATTTAAAACAATGTGAATAAGAACATGCATATGAGTAAAATACCCATGGATGCAAAAACGTATGTGAAAGGATTACAGAATAGCTCTTAGAATTCATACCAACCAGCATGGAAAAACATACAATTTCATGTGGCATTATCTGGTCTTCCCTGGTTTTATATGAACTTTATTATTTGATTTTGTTTCCTCTATTATTAATACTATGTATACATTATTTTTTGGTAGGCTCCTCTGAGGTTTAGACTGTAATCTTTAAACAGAATCTATTTTCAAATAATCTTGTATGACTTTACATGCAGTATAAGGTTCTTACAACAGAATACTCCAAAATGCCTCTCATTTGCATTATTATTTTCATACACATAACTTTTGCATATGTTGTAAAAATATATGGCTCATGTTTTTTGCCCAGAGAGTATCTTCTAAAGCAATCAAAAATTATTTTAAAAGATTTATAATTATTTATTTCATTCTCACTGCTCTTCATTTCATTGTGTGAATCCAAAAAAAAAAAAAAAAAAAAAAAAAAGTCTGGTATTCTATGTCTTCTTTCTAGAGAAATTCCTGTAACATTTCTTCCCACAGATATTATTCATCTAAAAAAAGTATTTCATTTTTGTTTTCAAAGCTTTATCTTTGGTCACAGCTGAGTTGATTTCTTTCAGTACTTTAGCATTTCCTGTTTTCTAATGTACGATTTATGAACTCAGCACATGTTCCTAACCCTTTGCTCATTTTTTTTTCCCCACAAATACTTTCCATTGAGGAAATAGGGAGAAGAGCACCAGAGATTTCAAAATACTGTTTGCCACTCCATTGTTCCTCTTTTCCTCTTATTCTACAATACAAGGAAGACTTTCTCTGTAACTTCTCAATAGTTTCCAGTGGGAATTGTGGAGGAGAAAGACCTGAAAGATGGTGAAGACTCCCTACTATTTTTGAGGTCCACAAACCCTACTATTTTTGAGGTTCACAAAGCCCTCACCTTTGCATTTGCCCAACCTTCACCCATCTGCCAATAATCCTATTAAACTTACATTGTTGGTGTCTGGCTATGTATTATACAGGTCTATCAGTCAGCACTCTGGTGGATTCAAGGAAACTTTTGAACTTGTTGTTTTTCTAGTTTTTTTTTTTTTTTTTTTTTTTCTTTTGTTTTTCATTAAAAGGTTGGAATGATGCATGGTAAATCCAGTAGATATGTTTATAGTTTAACAAATTCCCTATGTCTCAACCATAAGTCTTTTTCAAGAATGCATTTTCATCTCTCCACTCCCATGAACATTCAAGGCATATATGCATGAAAGAGAATCACCAATTGTAAGACGCTAGGATGACAGGGAGTTCAAGCATTTCTCACTGATATCTGTGTTAAAAGATGACTCAATGATCAGATTCACTCCTATCACCCTTGCTCTCTCAGTCTCTCAACACTTTCACACCAAATAATGTCCAACTCAAAAAGAGGAAGCTAATTTTTGCTCACAGCCTGGAAAGTGTGAGCTAGAAATATAATTTTATTTAAAAAAATAAAAGAGAAAGAAGGAAAAAAGAGGGAAAGAAAAAAAGAAAAGAAAGAAAACATTATATTTAATACATATTAGCTTTAGAGGTCTGAAAATCATTCCTGTTGTACAAGTAAGGTCTCTGCCTTAAAAAGAAAAATGATACCCAGAAATAAAACATGGGTGGGGCAGGAAATGAAGTCCTAAGATAATGCAGGCTGATATCCTAAAATGCCCTGGAGTTCCTGAAATTCTTCCTCTCAATGGTGAGGACTTTTAAAGAAAATTTTGGAGAATATACTTTTCTGTAGAGATAAAATACCCTTAGATATGCATGGTAAAAATTGAGACACTGATATAAAAACGTTGACAGATAGTTCCAATATTTACTATATGTAACCATTTCCTTTGTTAAAAGTGAGCATACAAAATAAAATTTGGAAAAGTGATTTTTAACATACTTATTGATTCTGAGGTTGAAGAAAATAGGTATAAAATTTTAATTTACCTGTTGCTATCATAATATAGTATACAATATTAAATACTGTGGGGAATATAATTTCCAAAACATCATGCACTGCTCTTCTGATAGACAGTAGATTTCTTAAGTTGAGTGATTTGTATGGAGTTTTCTATATTCATTTCTTCATTCCCAGTAGCAAATGGCAGTTCTTTGCTTATAGAGTGATAAATATCGCACAAAAGGAGGAATCAATGACTGACATGGAGTAAGATAAGTCAATAGATAGCTACAAATATTATTGCTATTTGTTTGTTTGCTTTATTTTGCCTTTGTCACATAGCTATAGGAAGGCTGTATTTGTCAGCATTTGATGTGGCAAAAAGCAATCCCCAAATTTCATTGCATTTCAACAATAAAATATTATTTCTTATTCAAGTGTCTGCATGTCAACTGCTGCTCTGTTCTGACTCAGCTCAGCTCTATCCAGCTCAACTCTTCTCAAGTCAGCTTACTCCATGACCCAGGAATAGCTCTGAGCTAGAGCCAGCATTCTCAGGAAGAAGACAGGACCAAGACTGACTGAGCCACACGAATGTATCTAAAGCTTATAGTAACAAATGATGTACATCATATAGGCTCACATTCTCCTAATCTAAGGAAGTCACAAGGCTGAGCCTGAAAATGGAGAGAGAGAAAACCTGCACCTACAATAATATCTGGCAGAAATGAGGATGTACAATGCTTATAGAGGGGGAAAAGAGGAGATTATCAAAGACCATAAGACAAAAACTGTGATGAATTTTTATGAATATAAATCTCTATACTTATACTAAGAGATTCTCTGGGGTCCATTAATATGAATGTCACGATCTTCCCCGATGGACATGAACACCACAGTTTTATTTTCCAAAATGTTTTAGAACCATCCTAGTTTTATGTGAACAAATATTTGCCAGATTTACACATAATTTGAATTCTGAAGATATGCTTTAAAAACATATTTGTCTACTAAATAAGAACACTCCTTTCAGGTATTTCCTATTTTCTTGGGATATAAATATTTATCATTATTTATCCAGTTGACATACTCAGTTGAAGCTGAAAAGCACAAAGTTTCAGCAGTATAAACACACACCTGTAGAAACTCCCTAAAAAGTGAAGGAAAAAGAGCATTTACCAAAGTATACCAGAATGTTTTAAAAACAAGTTCTACTTTGAAAATAAATATGCATCTTAAGTGAAAAAAATTTTCTGGAAAGTATACCTAAAAGGCAGAAGTCAGACACTTTTAAACGTGTCTGTGTTTCTTCAACTGTCCCTTGGATACCCAAGTTCACAAATTTACTGCATGTAACTTGTAAATTTAAAGTATGAAAAAACAATGAATAATTTACAGTTAGATTAAGAGAAACGTAATTATTTACATGTCCTTGAAAGACGAAAGACATAAAAGAGGTAAACAACATAAATGAAAGTATAAAGTTAATTTTTAAATGACTATAATAGTTTAAATTGATTAGAGAGAAACACAATACTGTCACTACTTGGAGAGTCAAAGAAAATTTAAGAAGCAATTTTCCAGTTATATCAATGAAAACACCCCAACTTCTTAAATTAATGGTATTTAAAATTCTATATAATAGTGTTAGAGCAAAGCTACTTTTTAAGAAAAAGACACTATTTAAGTAATTCAATTTCTGCTTAATCAAACATTATTCATGTCAAATTATGTCAGACTATCTGTGAAGTTCATTTGAGTACCTGGAATGAGCAGGCTGAACACTGATGGCATTTTTCCCACATGACAATGGTTTCATTAGGAACCCTATTAAACTGGGAACACAATTATTAAAAACCATCCACCATTTCATAGAAAGGTTGACCCTAGCAAATGATTACTAGAAGAGCCATGCTTTAGAAAGTATGGCAGTACATATGATTTTTTTTTTTTTGGAAGAACTAGAGTAGATCTAATATGCTTTATGTGAGAAAGTACAGAAAAGTAGGCATAAGCAGGAGGGACCTAGCAAAAAATAAAGAAGAGATGGAGAAACAGAAGACTGATTGAGGGTAAGGTTGACACAACCACAAAAGCCTCCACCCCAGTCTCTCCAAGTTAGCAGATTTGGGAATAGAATCATGTTAAATGGCATTTATGAAGTTTTACTCTCTCAGAGATGCTGTGTTAAATTCTCTCCTGTCTCATTAAATAGTTAGTTAAATGTATTTTGTGTAATAATGCTTAGAATGTTGTCTTCTCATATAATAAAGAGATGGTGAATTTATTGCTTATATAATGGTTAGTTTTAGATGACTGTAGAGTTTACATTTGAGAAAACCAGGAAACCAGGTTATCTGTTAGATGTGATTTATAATATTCATTCTTTAAAAAAGATGGGAAATTTGTATATGTGATAATTCATATAATAAACAAGCATACACCACATCCATAACTAAAATAACTAATATTCATATGAAACTTTAGAGTTGCAAAGTATTTTTATTTTATTAATCCATATGAAGTATACATTAGTATATGTGACTGGATTATGTAGTATACATTAATATTATTTCATTGCACTACAGCATTATATGTCATATCCAAGAATTAGAAAAGTCAGAACTAGAACTGGATCTTCTAAAACCACATTCTTAACAAATCTCTGAAAATTGAGAGCTTTGAGAAAATAGAGTATTTGAAAAATACATAAGAGTAGATCACTGTATAAATATTTCCAGTAGAGAATATTACACCCAGGCATCTGTCATACCGACCTTTTAAGAGGTACTGGAAATGTCATGTGTCACCTAAATAGCATATCCAATACATGCTGAAGTGTTCTACATAATCTAAGCTCCGGACAAACAAGGACAATCTGTGAAGCCAGCTGTTTCTAGCATGATTAAACTCTCCTTCAAAATAGACTCTTGTCTCAGATAGTGTGCTCCACTCAGTGGAGGTACGTGTGAGTATGCCAATTCTTTACTTATTTCAGGATTTCTCCGTATCTATCTTTTACATGGAGTAGCCACTCAGCAGACACAACGCTGGTAAGACATTTTTGTCTGTAACACTATGAGAATTTGACTTTTGTAGGTAATTTTATTTTTTGTTGTTAACAGTGGTGATCAAGGAAAAAGAATAGGGTAAATGCCACTAGAAACAGTACCTGTTTTCCCCACACCAAGTCATTTCTTGCTTCCTATACCATTCGAAAAAATTAAGCAGAACATTCAAAGTGCCAACCTGATAATAGGAAATATTGATTATATTTTGTGATAAGGTAATCTCTGTTAAGGCATCTCAGCCACTTTCTGCATTTCTTAGAGAAAAACATAGCACATGAAACAAATAAATAGAATATGTCTACTTGTCTATTGTATAAAAGTCTAAAAGGAGACTAAGCCAGAAATTCTAGTAAACTTGGCTTTGGAAAATATGTTTTATTGGACATTAGTATAAAAATAGCCTAAGTTTGGGTGCAGTGACTCACACTTACAATGTCAGCAGTTTGTGATGTTCAGGTGAAAGGATTGCTTGAGCCCAGGAGTTCACCACTGCAGTGAGCTGTGATTGTACCATTACATTTCATTCTGGGCAGTGGTCTTTATAAACAAATTAATTAATTATAAATGGTGATTAATGAAAAATAGAACTTCAGTGAAAGACAATGAGAAGATATGAAATAAAATCAGTACCAGGTTCTAAGGAGGTTTCCATTAGTCTATGGGTAAATGAGCAAAATTAATGCAATTAACACTTTATATTTTATACAATTAAAATATACTAGGTATACAGAAAACATACAATGTGTATTTGTTGAAAAGAAAATTACTGCATTAATGAATAACCTTCAACAATGTAATTGTATGGCAGAGGTTGGTAGCAGGCTATCCAATCCTTGTTTTTCCCATATTTTCATTACTAGGGTTAGGGATGTGCCCTGTTAAAATATGATGTCTGACAGTACCCCTTGAAGTTAGAATGGGCATCTAACTAAATGCTTACCAATGTTGTAAGCATTGTTGTAAGATGCTAACAACCAATGTGGTAAGAAATGTTGTAAAGTACTTCAAGAAGGACCTCTGTTATCAAGCTTTTGCTAGGTTATCCTGAACTAAAACAATTTCAGTTTTTATTATTTATAACACAACCCATGGTATACAAAGATTCATGTCTATCTCATATTATGCTATATTGATGTTTTAGCCTATGCTGTTCTCCACATTTCTTTCATTCAAGGATCCTATTTGAAGAAGTTTCTCTAAGCTCAAACATGCTATTTTTTTGACAAGGAGAAAAAAGAAATTTATAAAGCAGGTGATGGTTATTGAAGCTTCGGCTTGAGTATGGCTTATGAGGTATCTATTTGCATCCTATTACCCAAAACAAATCAAATGTTTAAATGTGACTCAGTAGAAAATCTACTGCACTTGATATAAAGAAGATTTTAAAAATACACATTTTTAAAGAAATCATAAGTTGTTTATAGTTTTATAGGTAAGATCAATATGATGCAAATGAAAACATTGAGTAGCTAAGTATAGTTTTGAATACCATATTTCCATCAGCTTTGAGTATTTTATTAATATATATTTATACTTACATATGTGAATAATTTTTAAATGTACAAAATTGTATTCAGTCAACTTTATCCCATCTCACTTTAGGAAATGATATCTATTTAAATTATACACTGAGAAAGAGGTTCAGGCAATGGTCATTTAGAGTTCAGCCATTCACCTCTAGAGAAAATAGTGTAAAATTGTATTTAATAATCAAATACAATCATTTTAGATAATAAAAATCATCCACAGAAAGGAGAGAATTGAGATGTTTATTTCTGAAAAACAGTGTAACTTTTGAGTAAGAATGGCAAATGTTTATGGCGTTTTTGGCTAGTGCAGCTCAATTCAGGTGTGAACTAACTGTGCAATCTTTTTTTTTTTTTTTTTTTTTTTGAGATGGAGTTTCACTCATGTTACCCAGGCTGGAGTGCAGTGGTGCGATCTCGGCTCACCGCAACCTCCGCCTCCTGGGTTCAGGCAATTCTCCTGCCTCAGCCTCCTGAGTAGCTGGGATTACAGGCACGCACCACCATGCCCAGCTAATGTTTTGTATCTTTAGTAGAGACGGGGTTTCACCATGTTGACCAGGATGGTCTCGATCTCTTGTCCTCGTGATCCACCTGCCTCGGCCTCCCAAAGTGCTGGGATTACAGGCTTGAGCCACCGCGCCCGGCCTAACTGTGCAATCTTAAAGCTTATAGAGTAATTCAGCAGTTCTGCTATGAGCAGAGGCAGACACAATTAAGTACCAAAAGAGGTGTATGTGCAGCAAAAATCTGCAGCTTTGCAGGCCAAGTAGTGATAAATTCTGTTTATAATGGCTGTGGGTAAAACAAACAAACAAACCATACTGTTGTTAGCCTAAAATCTTACTTAATTCAGTGTGTTTGCAAGCGTAGTCAGAAATTTTAATGGAGAAAACCTGAAAATTACAAAGCTTTATAAAAAAATTATAAAGGCCCTGTGATAAGCTCTTTCTATATTCTGTAAAGACTTCCAAAATGTTTCTAGTGAGGATGATCAAAGAGATATTCATGAATAGAAAGCCAAGGAGGACCTGAAGACGTCCTGAAACTGAATGCATTCTTCAGCCACACATCACTGAACTGGCAGCAGGTGGAAGCACCTTACCTCAAGAGGTGTGAAATACAAATCCTGACCACAGAATTACACAGACTCCGGGTTCATCCCTAAGGAAATAAGATGAAAACTAAAAGAATAAAAATTCTTAGTAGGGCTACTAGCAACTGCATACTGTGGGAAAACATTCTTTTCATTAAACAGGTAAGTTGGTTAAACAAAAAAGTTTATGTATCAGAAATTAAGTAAATAAGTGAATCAATAAAATGAATGGGATAAAATAAATAAATAAAAAGATAAAACATAGCCCAGACTTGCAATAATATATTATCTTACATGTACAATTTTCAAACAAAGCTTGTAAGACATTCAAATAAATAGGGAAGTATGACCCATACATAGAAAAATTTTAAAGAGCAGTCAATAGAAACCAACTTTGAGCAAACTTGGGCTCGAATGTTAGATTTTTATAAAAACTTCAAAGCAGGTATTCTAAATACGATTAAGGAATTGAAGAAATTAATGTAATAAATTTAGGAATTGTAGACTAACAATGAGACAACAATTGGGGAGTCTCACTAAGTGATAGAAAATGTACAAAAGAATTAATGTTGCCATTCTAGAAGTAAATACTACCATGACTGAAATAAAAATCTCAGTATAGACACAGCAGCACATTTAATGTGGTAAAAGAAGCAATCCAATAATTTGAAGAAAGATTAGTAGACATTACTCATTCTGAAAAATATACAGAACAAAGATGAGGATAAAGGAACAGAGTCTCATAAACCTGTGGAAATACATCAAGAATTTCAATATAAATGTAAATGGGAATCCCAGAAGTAAAGAGGAAAATAAATAGAAAATATCTTAAAAAGTTATAAATGAAACACTCTTGAATTTGATGAAATATACCAATATTTTGCCCTAAGATGCTTAACAAATCCTTAGTACCAAATACAGTTACAACTAGAAATAGCCAAACTGCTAGCAACCAAAACAAAGAGAACATTTGAAATCAGAAAAACAAAAATAAATTATACAAGGAACACTTATTTGATTAAGGTCAGACTTAATATCTTAAAAATGTATAGTGGAAGATTATACATAAAATATTCAAGGCAAAGTCCAAGGTAAATTTAAACTAAAAGAAAAAAATTAATATCTTTAAAAATAATACAATTTTAAAAAATAATTATAGTCTTTTTGGTATGCTAAACTTTTTACATAATATATAAAAATCTAGTAAAATGGAGGGGGAAGAAAATAAAGTTCCAGTGTCTCAAAGTCACTATCTTTTACCAGCATTAAGCTTATACTAAAAACAGATTACTATAAATAGAAATAGATATTTTCATCCTTGAATTAACCTCAGGGAAACAATATGGCTAAATAATTACCAGAATAACTAAAAAAACTATTTAAAAAATTTATTTAACAGAACTGTACAGTAAAATGAGCACAGAGGAATACACACACAATTATATGAAAAACAATAAGAGAACTGCAGATATAATTCTAAATGTATAATTAAATATATGTTAATTGACTAAACATTCCAATCAAAAGGCAGAGATTTTTGGATTGGGCACAAAACTTGGAACAAACCCAAATGTCCATCAAAGAGAGTAGATTAAAAAAATGTGGCACATATGTACCATGGAATACTATGCAGCCATATAAAAGGATGAGTTCACGTCCTTTGCAGGGACATGCATAAAGCTGGAAACCATCATTCTCAGCAAACCAATACAAGAACAGAAAATCAACACTGCATGTTCTCACTCATAATTGGGTGTTGAAAAATGAGAACTTGTGGACCCAGGGAGGGGAACATTACACACTGGGGTTTGTCAGTGGAAAGGGGGTGGCAGGCTAGTGGAGGGATAGGGGTTGGGAGATTGAGGAGGGATATTAGGAGAAATATCTAATGTGGATGATGGGGGGATGGAGGCAGCAAACAGCCATGGCATCTGTATACCTATGTAACAATCCTATAAGATCTGCAAATGTACCCCAGAACTTAGAGTAAAATTTTTAAAAAAAAAAGTTTGATTCAACTATATACTGTTTATGAGAGACATTCTTTCTCTTCAATAGCACAAATAGATTGAAAGTAAAAGGATGATAAAGGTTTAAATTGTACAAATACTGTAAGAGAATTGGAGTGGCCATATTAATATAAGACAAATAAGTTTTAATACAAGGATATGACTAGAACAAAGACTAATGTTTAATAATGACAAAAACATCAAGAAAATATAAGATATGATAGTATGAATGCAGAGTCACAAAACAACAGAGTCCCAGAATGCATAAAGTCAAAGAAGACATTTGAAAGCAAAAATAGTCAATTAAAAATTACATTGATAGATTTTAACACTCTTTTTTCAGCCACTTATAAAAAAACTAGACAGAAGGTCAATACAAATATAGGAGGTTGGAACACTGTCAAATAACTTTACCCAGCTAACATAGCCAGGACACTACATAGTAAGAATAGAACACAATTTTATTTAAGTGCATATTGAACACCTTCCGGTATAGACAATGTGCTGGTGCATAAAGCAAGTTTTAATAAATTTAATGAGTTTTAATGAATTATATGCAGAGGTTTTCTAAATACAGAATGTAAGTTCAACACCTTGAAGACGACTGAAAAAGCAACAAACATTAGGATGTTAAACAATGCGGCTTAAATAATCCATACTTAAAAGAGGAAATTACAAGAAAAATTAGAAAACATGCTGGACTTAAAAAACACAGCATATTAAAATTTATAGGATGCAAATAAAGCATTGCCTGGTGGAAAATTTATTTGGTTAAATATCTACTAGAGAGATCTAAAATCAAGAATCAAATATTCTACTTTAAGAAATGAAAATATGAATCAAGTCCATATTTTCAGAAGAAAAGAAATTACAGAAATCAGGCCAGAAATTACTAAAATATAAAACAGAAAATAGAGAAAAATCAATGAAACCAAAATTTTATTTTTGCTAAGACCCACAATGTTGATAAACATTTAGCAATACTGAACAAGAAAATTAAAGGTAGAAATGTCTATTATCATGAAGAAAAGAGGGGCTGTTACTATAGATGCAATACAGATTAAAATAAATATAACAAATGTTATAAATACCCTTCTGCTAGTAATTTGAGGACTTAGATTCAATAAAAAATTTATGCGAAAACACGTAAATTATCCAAGCTCACTCAAGAAAAAATAAAAACCTGAATAACATTGAGTAAAGAAAGTAATTAATTAAAAATCTGCCCACAAAGAAAAGTCCAGGCACAGGTGGCTGAACTGGCGAATTCGATAAAACATCTCATAAGGAATCAATACTAATCATACACAAAATATATGAGATAATGAAAAATGGGGAAATAATTCCCAACTAATTTTATATAGCCATTATTATCCTGATAACAATAGAATAAATATCAGATCCATCTCTCACAATAGATGCAGAAAACATATTTAACAACATTCACCACCCATTCATGATAGAAATTTTCAACAAGTTAGAAGCAGAAGGTAATTTCCTCGATCTGATAAAGAACATCTATAACTAACCTACAATGTTATATTTAATGGTAAAACCTGAGACAAACCATCAGGAAGAATAGCTAACACATGCTGGACTTAATAACTAAGTGATGAGTGGATCTGTGCAGCAAAACACCATGGTGTACATTTACCTATGTAACAAACCTGCAAATCCTGAACATGTACCCCAGAACGTAAAATAAAAGTTGAAGAAACAAGTGTGTGTGAGAGAAAGAGAAAGAGAGAAAGAGAGAGAGAGAGAGAAAGAGAGAGAGAGAGAACTGAACTGAATGTATTTCCCCTAGGAACAGGAGCAAGACAAAAATGTCATCACTTCTGTTAATTTTTGTAATGGGAATGAAAGTTCCAGCCAGCAAGAGGGGGAAATGAATTTAGATTGGAAAGAAATATAGAAAACTGTCTTTATTCACAGTACTATAATGTTGTATATAAAAATCAAAGAATCTACTAAATAGAAACTACTAGAACGAAAAAGCAAATTTACAAGTTTGCAGCTTACAAAATCAGTATTTAAAAATCATATTTTATACACTTGCAACCAATAATATAAAAATCAAAGTAGGAAAAATTCTATTTAAATTAGTGCCCTTAAAGTTTGAATAATGACCACAAGTTCTCAAATAAATATGAGATGTGAAATGTTTAAATTAGTTTAAGGTAACTAAAATATGATTAGTTGCCATTTGGCTGTTCTTGCCTTTGTTTTAAATTGGTAAAGGTAACAAAAGAAAAAATTGAAAAGAATAATGCATGCTTACAATATGTGTAAACAAATGTCGAAGTTATACAATTTCTTTTATTTTTTCAGACGGATTCTTTCTCTGTCACCCAGACTGGAGTGCAATGGTGCAATCTCGGCTCACTGCAACCTCCAACTCCTGGATCCAAGTGATTCTCCTGCCTCAGCCACCTGAATTGTCTGGATTACAGGTACCTGCCACCATGCCTGGCTAATTTTGTATTTTTAGTAGAAATAGGGTTTCACCATGTTGGTCAAGCTGGTCTTGAACTCCTGAGCTCAGGTGATCCACCTGCCTCGGCCTCCCAAAGTGCTGTAATTACAAGCATGAGCCACCGTACCTAGCCCAAAGTTATACAATTTCTACTTCGTCTTATTAATAGGTCAATAATTTAGAAATGGCTGAATTTGTACTACCTGCAGAATGTTCCACAAGCATTTGTCAAGCAAGTGTTGTGTGCAAGACACCATAAATACTAAATATACAAAAGACAAGCAAGAAAAATCTCTGCACCCAACAATTCATTATTTACTAATAAATGTATAATATTTTGAGAACGATTACAATATTGATTTGTGTTTACTTTAGGAACAAAGAGAATTAAATCCATAGATATAAAAGGAGAAATTAGGAGAGAAGAGATGAAAAAGAACCTCTCAAAAGGTATAATCAAATGGATAGTTAAGTAATATTTTGTTTAAGGTTTCATTCAGTAGCAGGATACATCATAAAGACAATTCATCTTTTAATTATTTTTGTTTTAATTTTACTTACATAGTATTCCTTTGAAGAAAACTTAGAAAATCCAGACAATCCAAATATAGGAAAATCAAAGTCCTACCACGCAAAGAGAATGTAAACAACATTTTGTGTATATTTCTTTAGACATGGATGGGTGCATGAAGAGAGAGACGACAGGTAAATGATAAATAGAGAAATACAAACATAAATATAGGTGGATATTCATGGAATATATACTAATAAATAATTTCAACAATTATTTACTTTGTTACTTTTCGGTGCCAGGAACTTTTCTAGGTTTCAGGCAACTGGGGACAATCCAGGCATGCTTTCTGCTTTTATAAATTTAAAGTATAAAAACAGATAGAAAAAATATATTTTTATAGATAATATAAAGAACAATACATTTTAAAAAGAAAAAATGGATATTATACAATAATTCAGATGTAATAGTCAGAAAAAACACCCTCTGAAATTATTTAAATGAAGATTAAAGGAACAGAATTGTGTGAACCGTATTGAGAAAGTATTCTAGAAACAGGGAAATACAACAGTGAATTCCTTGATTTGCCATTGATACTGGTATTTTCTATAAATGACAACTGTTCAAACAGGAGAGAGAATTAGGGCAAATGCAAAATTATATGGAAGACGTTTTCAAGATCTGACTTCTGTTTCTAACATTTTACAGTGAAAACTGTATGGAAAACATAGGGTGCAGAATAGAAGCCAGTTAAAATGCTACTGCAGAAGACCATGAAAGAAAACAGAGGCATACACACACACACAGTTGCTTGTTCTATTGTGAGGCTATTCAGAATTAATAAAATGGCTAGATTCAAGAATATTTTGAAAATAACATCGTTATTTTATTAGGAAATTCTTAAAATAGAAAAAAAATCTTTTAATATAAAATACTATTTCTAGCCTCTTGAACATTTTTGAATTGTTTCCATGGAATTATGTTTTAATGGCCCAATTGATCATATGAAGTTAATGCCAAAATCCTAATCAAGAGTGGAAGTAATGAGACAATGAGGAGCTAAATGTTCTGGAAAACAATGTAAAACCTTATCTTTCTGAACTCTAGCTCTGAAACAGTTCTGAAAAAAAGGTAAACTAATTTTTCCCATCTATTTGAGCCCTGGAAAAAATGGAATACCTGACTTTTGGGTGATAATAATCATTGGTTTTGCTTGGGAGGAAAATGGGTGGATGACTGAACCCTTTCCACATTTTATCAGCCGGGGTGAGACCAGAAAGGGACATGATGAGGAAAACCAAGACCTAGATTAACTACTCTAGGGGAATAATATCATGTTTCATTTTAGGAATTTCTCATTGCACTTCCAATGTGATACATTTAAGTTTTCAGATAATGTTATTTCAAAGCTGACTAAAAGCTTGAAAATTTTATTTATGATAGTAAAGCATCCAGGATGGATTTCTAGACCATATAAGCTTTCTCTTAGAATTCTTAAACACAAAAGAAATCAAAATAGAAAGAAAATGAAAAATAATACTTTGGATATGAATTCTAACAAAGGAATGGAAATGCTACATTCTTATTGGATAGGACCTTGAGCTTTAATTTGGGTAATTTGGGTATTAGAAAAAAGGGTAACGTGCTGAAAGGTGAAAGATTTGAGAATATCTTCTTTGAATTTTAGAATATTTTCTACAATTGGTTTGAATTCTCACACACTGTTTACCTACGTGTTGAACTAATCACTACCTTTAATATTGAGCCAAGAGTGTTAATTCAGTCTCACCATGATTACCAATGTATTGGATTAATGGGCCATAGAACAAAAGTGAACCTTGGTCAGGATTTCTGGCTGTTGGGTCCATCTTGAAATTAAAGATTTATTGTTAAAATCATTGAGAATTAGCTGATCCAAAGGTAGTGAGTTATCTCAGTTGATTGTTCAGTCAGTTACAAGTTGAACTGCTTATTTAATCTATCTTTCTCCCACTTCTAAACTATTACACTTCACTAGTCTAAAAAATAAAAAACATCCAGCATTACAATTTTAGATAGATGTATTATTTGAAAATGACTTTTAAAGGAGTAGCACACAAAGATATTGATAATTATTCTGAGTTTAGGGCTGTTTTTCAATGCTACCTCCTAACAGTTTTTTGAGATTAATCACTCTGATAATCATATCTGTCATTGAAAGTAACTATTCCATCATAATGCTCTGAAACAAGATCCTGTCTGTCTCTTACTCATCGTCTTCCCCTCTCTCTTCAAGCTGGAGGAGAGAGAAGTACCAGAATAAATAAATCATGAGGTAGTAAGGTATGAAATGGGTAGATTGACCACATACTCTTTATTTACAGTAATCTTTTAAAGCCTGGTTTTACCCTGAGGGAGAGATGCCTTAAGTGAGAGGTGAACATTTTAATTTTTAATGAGAATTAAGTATATTCATACTGAATTTCTGTAAATTAACCACCAGCTAAACTATTTTTCAATACTCAGACTTTTCATTCTTCTCTGAAAATTCTCATGAAAGATTAAAATCTACAAATGGTAAAGAAACACCCACTATATATACCCTTCACAAAGTACTGTGTTTATAAAGCACTATGTTGTCTTATGGATAATATAAATTAATCCTATACATTATAAAACCTTTATTAGAAGAATCTGTGTAGAAAAATATAAAGGTATTTTACAATGAAGATTAGAAAATGGAAAAATCATTAGATAGTGAAATATATTTTAAGTAGGTTTTCAATAATAATCTACAAATCCTAACAGTTTGTTACACTAACCAGAAACTGGAAACTGCATTTTCTTTCATAACTTTGACTTGTTTTAGATCATATTTCTACTTGATTTGCAATAATATCAGTGCCATTTTTTGGTAGTTTTTAAAGATTATTTTAAATTGTCCGATTGCCATAGTCAGCTTCTAAATCAGTTCTCAATGATCCCTGCCTCCTATCATTCAAATTCTAGTACAGTTTCCTTGCCTTCTATATGGGCAGAAGTTGGTACTTGTTTCTAACAAATATAATAGAGAAATAATAATGGGATATTACTTCTAAGATTGGGTTTTAAAAGATTGTGACATATATCTTATTTGCATTCCCTCTTTCTTGCTCTTCTCTCTTTTTCATCTTGTTGAAGCAAAGCCCCAGATTGTGAGGTATAGAGAGGCCTAGTAGCAAGAAAGTTATATGGGCTTTCTGCAAAATCAAGTGATAACCTAAAGACTAGTGAGTGCACCTGAAAGCAAATTCCTCTCCAGTTCAGCCTGTACGTAACTGCAGCCTCACTTCCAACCCCGCTACAGACCTTGACTATAGTCTCATGAGATACTTTGAGCCAGAGGACCCAGTTAAGTCTGGTCTGAATTTCTAACACATATAATTCTATGATAAATGTGGATATTCTATGCTACTAAATTTAGGCTAAACTTTTTAGGCAGTAATAGATAATTAATGCATTCATCTTGTTCCTTGTTCTGTGATTCTCAGACTATTTAAAATTAACATATTTAAACTACACCATGAAATGAGGTATATTTAAAATTATTCAGTCATGTGAGTTTTCAGCAATAAAGGTAAAGGTATCTGAAATGGGAAAGTAAAAGGGAAAATATTTCCACTATGACCTGCTTCATTTATTAAATTATCTTTGGACTCCAATTTTATAAATTCTTTGAGTAGACTACCTTGAAGACAAAAAATATCTTTATAGAATTGTCCACTTAAAAGGTTCCAGTTTATCCAACCAAAAGGAGATCTTAGTGGAAGTGATGAATTATTTTTACCCTCCCTGTGCTTTAAGATGAAATAAGAATTATACTAGCACATAATTGAGCATATATGATGTAAGGTGGTTGTATTTGCGTTTCAACAAAAAATAGCCAACGAATTACTAGGCTCAACTAAAATACACTTTCTTGTATTTATTAAAAGTAGTGATCTGTTAATTTGGAAATAAGATAATCATCCTCTGCCAAATGCCATGTGTTCTGTCTTGGATTTTAGAATTGCTCATCTGAAATCTAGAAGGAAATAAGAAAATTGAACGGCAGAGTCTTGGGATGTGGAATGTAAAGTGGTAGAAAAACTGAATAATGAATAGTGAATATAGGCATAGGGGTGTGTGTGTGTGTGTGTGTGTGTGTGTGTGTGTGTGTGTTTGTGTGTGTGTGTTTAATGAACAGTTGATGAAAGTATGTTATATCCACATAAAAAAACATAAATCATGAGTGTACAATTCTGTAAATTGTCAAAAAGAATATAGCAACTATACACATCATCAAAATCAAAAATAAAAAACATTATTTGCACTCTATAAACTAACTTTAAAATCCCTTCAGGTCACCACTTTCCTAGAAGGCTAACCACACTAATAATCAAAAATTATTTTTGCCAACTTTTCAATTTTATGTAAATGAAAGCATATATTATATACAGTCTTTTCATATGATACTGTGTTTGTTTTGATGTGTTTAGATATAGTTTGTACATTCTTATTGTGACACAGTATTTCATTGAATGAATATACCCTAATTGATATATCCAATTTGCAGGTGATGAACAATAGTTTGTTTGTGGTTTGGAGCAATTACACTGTTAGAATTAATATTTTTGTCACAAATCGTTTCGCACATATTTGTACATAATTTCATGGGTTACAGACTTATAAGAGGAATTGCTGAGTCATCAGTATGAGAATATTCACTGTTGGTAAATAATCCCAAAATGTTTTTCAAAGTGCTTATGCTAATTTATATTCACAGCATATGAGAATTTCATTTCAAATACTAACACATAAGATTGCTTATTTTTAAAATTTTAGTCGTGGTGGGGTGATATCTAATTGTAATATTCATGTGTATTTCTCAGATGAATGATATCAAACATTTTTAATGTTTATGGGTTAGTTTGATATCTGTAACTATAAAGTAATTTTTAAATCTTTTTGCCCATTTCAATGCTCTTTTTATTTGTTGAAATTCACTATATATTATTTATAAGAATAATTTGATTTATGTATATCTTTTCCTTAAATGTTTGCAATATTTCAGCAGTGACAATATTAGACCTGGGATTTTTTATTTACAAATATTTAACAGCCAACAAGAGCAAAAAATTTAAAAATGGGACTAGACCAAACTGAAAGGCAGAAAAAATATTACCTATAGAAGACACACTAATGGCCAAGTGTATAAGGAGGTAGTCAACATCACTGACAGCCAGACAATGCACATCAAAATCATATTGAGATATCTCATACTTGTTAGACTGTCTATCCTCAAAAGAATAGGAGATAAATGTTGGCAAGAATGTGGAGAAAAGGGAACTCTCACACACTGCTGGCAGGAATGTAAATTGATACAGCCATTAGGAAACATAGTGTGGAGGTTTCTTAAAAAATTAAAACTAGAACTACCATATGATACAGGAACTCCACTTCTGGATATATATCCAAAGGAAATAGAATTTCAAAGAGATACCTGCAGTCAGTATTCATTGTGGCATTATTCACAGGAGCCAAAATATGAAAACAACTTAAGTGTCTATTGATGGATGAATCATGATATCCATACACAAACACACACACACGATGCAGTATATTCAGTCTTAAAGAATGGAAATCCTGTAATGTAGAACAACATGGATGAAATTGTAGACAGTATGCTAAGTGAAATAAGCTGAACACAAAAAGTAAAATATTGCATTATGTCATTTGTATGTAGAATCTAAAATAGTCAAACTTAGAGAAACGGAGTAAAATGGAGGTTGCCAGGGGCTGGAGGATGGGAGAAATGTAGTGATGTTGGTCAAGGGTACAAACTTCAATTTATAGGTGAATAAGTTCCAGAGATGTAATGTACAGAATGGTAACGATGGTTTATAATAATATATTGTTTACTTAAAATTTGCCAGTGGAAAAAATCTTACTTAAGTCTTGTCACCACCCACACCAAATAAATGGTTAACTATGTCAGATGATGGATAGGTCAATTAGCTTGATTGTGGAAATCATTACTCAAGGTAACTCTTGAACTACAGGCAAATTTGAAAACTTTTAGTAATTTTAAACAATGCTTGATTCATAAAGCAAGAAAATATTGTCCACTTTTTACACTTTTCAGGAATTTAAAACACTAGGACAATAGTGAACTTTACTTCTTATCTTCACAAATACCTACTTTACAGATCACTCTCATTAATCACATACTTTCTCATCACTGTTCGTGCTGATCAGGCATTTTATGGTTATCTCTCTCTCCACATGGATGTAGGTCAGTCACTTGATAAAACAAGAAGAGAGTAGCTCCCTTATCTGAGAATGCGTAGAGATTTGTGATGATGCCTTGAAATACATAATATTAATTTTTATAGAGAGAATGAAATAGTCCCTCAAAGGTATCAATACACAGTGTATTAGGCCAATTAAAGAACACTGTATCCTTATATTTTATAGTTTGATAGCTTCTTTGAAAAAAGGCATAGTTTTTCAACCTGTATATAGACGTAACTTGAACTTTTTTTTTTTTTCTTTTTTTTTGAGATGGAATCTCTCTCACCAGGCTGGAGTGGAGTGGAGTGATCTCCACTAACTGCAATCTCTGCCTTCTGGGTTCAACCAATTCTCCTGCCTCATCTTCCCGAGTAGCTGGGACTACAGGCATGTACCACCACCCCAGCTAATTTTTTGTATTTTTAGTAGAGACGGGCTTTCACCATATTGGCCAGGATTGTCTTGATCTCTTGAGCTCCTGATTCACTGGCCTCAGCCTCCCAAAATGCTGGGATTACAGGCATGAGCCAGTGTACCCAGCTACTTCTTTCAAATATAAGAGAGCAATGAGCTCCAACAAAGGAACACAAATGAGGGACAGAATATTTTTCCCTTCTTAAATCCATTCTGAGATTAAATAGAGAAATACTTTTCAAAAATCATACTTGAAATAAGACTAGAAAAAAGAACCATCAAAATCTGTGTATTATATATACATGGATATTCACAAATGTAAATTTTACATATGGGCTTCTTTCTTTGGTAGTAATGTTATACAACATGAAGAGTTCTGACTTCAACAAGAATCTGTGTGTTGAACTGATTATGATTTTTTAAATTTCAAACGTATCTTTAAAATCTCAGAACTTTGCATATAATTTCAACTCACAAAATACATAAAATGGCAAACCTCATCAATTGCTGATATTCCTAATGAATTATTTAAGGAACAAGTCATATTCCTTGGCAGAAGAACTGTAAAATATGCACTACAATTCATGGTTGTCTTCATTGCTTTGTCCGAAAATTTTATTGTTTGAAATCGCACTAGCTTTTGCTAATTAGATACACGAATTAATAGTTGTGGTTTCTGTTTATTTTTGTTAACTTGGTATCTATTTAATTCTGAAATTATTTTTTATTATCTACTTAACAATAAGAAAATATGAAAGAAAGGTAAAACATAGTGCTGGACTTTAACAATTAAAGGCCCTGAAAACTTCAATCACAATCCATGCACAAGTAATTGTGTAACCCATTTTTATAAATATAACTATTATATTACCTTTCTATTAATTCAGATTAGAAGAACCAGTCTATGTGTGATGTCTGCCTCTCTGTCTCTATCCATTTACCTATCTCTAGAGAATGACTAGAATATATTTACAGCGTATTTAAAAGTGGTTATGCATACATATAGGTATAGACATACAGATAATATCAATATTAGTTCCTATTTCAGATATTATCACTACTTAGGAAATTATATGGATCATACAAGAACAAGTAAGACAACCAGAAAATAGAGAATCTTCTCCTGTGCAATAAAACAAATTTAGTATATCTCACTTTTATCTATTTTTAACATTTAGGTTCAGGGATATATGTGCAGATTTGTATAAAGGTAAACTATTGTCACAGGGGTTTCTTGTACAGATTATTTCATCGCCCAGGTACTAAGTCTAGTGCCCAATAGTCATTTTTTTCTATTTTTCTCCCCATCCCAACCTCCACCCTCAAGTAGGCCCCAATGTCTGTTGCTCTCCTCTTGGTGTCCATGTGTTCTCATCATTTAGCTCCCACTTATAAGTGTATCTCACTTTTATATGTAGTGCATATAGCACTAAAAGTGATTGTTATATGTTAGGTGACCATTAAATTTTTGCTAAGTTTTAATTTAATTGATTGACCACAATTTGATTGGTTTTGAACTAGTAAAATTTTTTTCTTTCCTTTGCAAGACTTAATACAGCTGATAATCCCTTGGCTATGAGAGAAGAACAGCACCTAACACGTATCTATTCCAATTAAAGCAAGGTTTTACATAACGATTTGTGATTAAAACTAAACAAAGTTTTGAATAAGATTACATTCCATTGTTTTTTGAGAAATATGGTGTTTATTTTAATAAGCATATTTATAATTTGAATGTAAAGCATACATATCCCTTCCAATACTGGAAATATTTAGAGAAAAGATTATTAAATGACAAATATAAAAATTTTTATCAAGGTGAAAGTTATTCTATTGTATACAATGTTTAATTCCTCACTTTTTACCTCGGCATGGGTTATATACTTGATTTCATATTTGATCTCTTATGGCAATTTATGACTAGGAAGAGCCAAGGAATTTGTTTCCATCTTTAATAGATTGATTAGCCATAAGCTCATGAATTGATGGGTATTTTTCTCTGAAATTTTTCCTGCATTGTGGAAATACACAAGGGTTTCTCAGAAGTTAAATATGACTCACATTATATTTCAATTTAGATATTAAATTACATTGACTATATGCAAGTATCTTAATCTTCTTGAAGTTTTAAAATTATTTTACAATCTATTTCAATGTTTTTGTTGTTTTCTCCCACTAAATGATTTTGACATCTTTTCAGTGTCACTTTATATTACAATGTAATGTATAAAAATGTACAAAAAACAATGTACAGCACTTTGTACAGAACAATGTACAAAAAAACTTTCCAATTAACTTTGCATTATATATAATTATTTTTTCCTTAACATTTCATAATTACTTTGTAGTTTAAAACAAAAAAGTTAGGACTGAAAAATTAGGACAGGGTTATTTAGTATGTAAAATTCTTGAATGTTAAAATTTAAGATGTCTCATAATCCACTGGATGCCTTTGAAATAAATTTTGTTTCCTTATCTGAGATACATGAGAACTAGTAATTTTGATAAGCTTATTTTGATTTAATGTTGTAAAGGCAATAAAATTGTTCTTCATAAATTATCAATTATTTTGTTTTAGTGACGTGATTACAGTGCTAATTTACATATTCATTAGGAAGCTACTACAATATCAATGTAATAATGTGTTTTCTATATTTTCTTTAATGAATAATTTTTGGCCTACCACAGAATATCATTAATACTTTAGTTAAATTTCATATTCATGTATTAGTAATGCTGAAATTACTATTAATTGTGTTAAATTCCAAATAAATTATTTGAAGAACATATAGTAAACATTTATATCTTGGATACCATTTTTACAGATCTATTTGTAGACACAGATATATTCATGATTATATATAAAACATTATTTGCACATACACGTACATACATGAACACATATATAACACATATACACATAAATACATGTAAATATATACATATGCATAATATACAATAACATATACACATATATATGTAAATATACACTATTTAGATTTTTTTGTTAGGTTCTCACTCTGTTGCCAAGGCTGAAGTGCAGTGGCATGATCACAGCTCCTGTAGCCTCCACCTCCTGGGCACAAGCAATCCTCCCACTTTAGTCTGCCAAGTAGCTCGGACTACAGGTGTTCACTAACCTGCCTGGCTACATTTTTTATTTTTTGTGGAGATAGGGTGTCACTATTCCCGGGCTCAAGCAATCCTTCTGCTTCAGCCTCTCGAAGTGCTGGGAATACAGGCATAAGCCACCACACCTGATCTACATAGTGTGGTTTGAAAGCACACTATATATACCAAAAAATGAAAAATAAAATATATATGTACATTACATTACAACATAATACATAAAATATAAATACACTGTCCAATCCTATTAGTTCTGCATTAAAAAAAATATGACCTTTCTCAATATCATCACCAATTTCCAATAGGTTTTTAAAGCTTCTTTACTTTAACTAACCTTTCAGTATTCAGTCTCAAATTTTTCTGCTTACAAAAGCAACTCTTCTTGAATATAGTCATTTGTACTCCAAGGATTCAAGTTTGCCTTTGAATTGCTGGCACTCGTTTGGAAAGATAATTTTAGTCTTTAAAAATGTCAAGTTCCTTTTGCATCTGGCTCATCCATGTGAATACATAGACTAGTTTATTAGAAATATAAGGTATGGGCCTCAATAAAAATAAAAATATTTCATGTATATGTGGTTGTATGTGGTAGCATTGTGTGTGGTTGAAATATTGGAATTTTATAGAGACCTCACTGAAAAAATAAGTAGAATAAGAAGCAGAAAAATGACAAGACAGAACTAATAAATTAAAAACCTTATAAAGGATTGGAATAAAGTGGAATTGAATTGCAATGCTTCATTATTAAAAGAGACGAGAGAGAACTTCAAGTTTTGACATGCAAGATTTCAAAAAAGAGACACAGTGTTTATAAAAATGAGCTCTAAAAGGAATCATATGACTTAGTAATTGATAGGTAATTACTGATGCTAGTCACACAGAACGAAATGTCATAAAACTGAAAACCAGATTTTGATTGATACTAGAGTGAAAGAGATTTGAAGAACTGAAGATAGTAAATTTAATGTATTGATTTTTAGTTGATTTGCATTGTACAAGAATAATTTACTATGTTTATGGCATATGTGTATGGAGCTTATTCCATGTCTTGTCACATTTTACCTTCATAAATACTCCTTATGTACTAAAGCCCTCATTTTATTCATATGGAAACTAAAGAATAGAGATTTAGGAAATTAAATTAACAATGAGGAGTGATAGAGAGGATATAAATCTATGTACATAGTCTGACTACAGAAACTTTGCTGTTAAATGCTAAACTCTGTCTTCCATAGTATTAGGAATGTCCTTCACTGGGCTCTCTAATTTATCACAATTTTGAGTTGTTTAAGGTATTGGCTCCTACATGTTATTATTATCATTACAAATGTCTCTGTATTCAAGGTTATTCCTAAAAACTCAGTGTCATCAGTTTTCCTGGTTAATGATGAGTATAGTACTTATATCCACTGAGTAGAAAGGATTCCATGAATAATTTGAAAATAATTAGCTTGTCTTCAGCCACTCTTCCCTACCCCACCAATATACAGAGACTCTCATCTTTAAATAATTCAGTGTGCCCTCCAGCCCTCAGATTACTTATTATTTGCATGGAAACTCCTCAGTCTGTACTTTCCCTTCTATTTCTCAAGGCTTTTGTTGTTCATGTTTCTAATTATGACACTGGTATCTTTTAAAATTTCTATAATAGCTAACATTTATTTATTGTATATTTACTTGTCAGGGTCATCCAACATTGGGCACCACTGATGGGGTCACTACCTGCAGGGGTCTGTCCTGCAGACCCTTATTCATCAACAGATGAATAAAGTACACTGACACAGAGATATTATGCTTTGCCAGTTTGGCTGAGGGTCCACACAGCTTACAGACTCCCTGGAAAGTGCTGTAAAGAGATAGAAGCTGCCAGCCCCCACCAGCCAGTGAGACTTACATTTATTTTAGTAAAGTTTAATTGACAAATGCTTGAGTCAACACCACTGGAATGAAGAGATTAAAGGACAGGTACTGATGCCCAAAGCAAACACCATTAGACGGTAATTTCCCTGGTCAACTTCCCCACCCTCAACCTCCTCAAGAGAGCCATCCAGCTTAAAGATTAGTTTTAAGACCACGTGAGTAAACAAGCTAGCTAGGTAAACTGTTCCCATTCCTTTGTCTTTGCGCCCCAATCTCTCTGGCTCTTACAAAGAGACTCTGGCTGCCTTCTGCCAAGAACTGTAGAAAAAACACTTAGGCCTTCCAAAAGGGTTTGAGACTATATTCTATAACTTTCTCTAATATTTTCCCTTAATATTTTTGTTACCATTTTGAGTGAATTCCCACATTTATTATGTATAGGTACAGTTTTAAATATTCATTTAATACTAATACCACCTTTTGAGACATGATCTATTCTTATTTCCATTGTACAGATTAGTCTACTAAGGCACAAAGATTTTAAGCAATGAGTCCAAGTCTATAGAGCTTGTTAGGGACAGACTCAAGATTAAAACCCGTAAGTCTGCTCTTAGCTACCATATTATATTTACCCCTTTAGGAAAAATTGCTGAATTTCCTGAATATTTGGCATGAAATAAATGCTTGTCTTTTTGACAGTATGGAAGTTCTGTTTGCCTTCCCTTCTGGTGGACTCTGGCTAGGGACAACAGTTTGTTGACAGGTGCATTTCTACTGGGTTTTAATGTTCATCTGAAAGTGCAGGAAAAAGAAAGGGATTATCTTGGGAGAAGGAAAACAGTAATGCTAATTGTACATTTTCAAATATTATATTTCACATAACTTAAAATAGAAACCTTTCGACTTAAAACATTTGCAAAGATTCCATGAGAGTTTCTAGATGGGGCCTGCCTATGTCTATAAATTTATGAATAGTCTTTCTCTTGAATTATACCTGTTTTCTGTTGCTTTCAGGATGGGCTTTCTTCATTAAAGGATTTTCAGAAAAGGTGGCCAAAGAACAAAAGGAATAAAATAGAATGTGTTAAGTAAGGAAAAAAAATGTGCTCCTGGCCAAGCATCACAAATTAGTTCTGTCAATAATACTTTCCACATGTAAAGTACCATCTAGTCTGCTCTGAATGGCTTTGTTGCCTTAGCAACAAAATATAGATGTTTCTCAGAAAGGAGCCTTAGTTCAGAGGCCACCTCAGCCTCTACCACACATGAAGGTCATCTCGTGGCATTCATAAGAACATCTCAGCAGTCTCTGAAATCAGTTAGAGTTGTGGTCACACAAGTGCCCAAGAAGCCTTATCCTCGAGACCATACTGAAAATGTGACTCAGGAGAGAGCACTGTGGTCTGAGGAAAGACTGAACCCCTAAAAACCCAATGCCGCTGCCTTCCATGGGGCTGTCATGGAGGCTCAGGTTGCAATCACATCTGACTGCTGAAAGATGTCTTTAATTACTTGAAAGAACAGCTCATGATTGGTAGGCCTTTCAAATCACAGAGGACAAGTCACCAAAACTAATTTTGAACAAATCAACAGAGTGGAAAACTGGGTGTGCCCAGCCTATATTAGGCAATTTTTGCCATTTTCTTGATGTCTTTCTGAGGCTTTTTCTGAAGGGCGTTTCCTTCTCAAATCTCATGCAAGTCCACTCTTTCCAAGCCTCAGTTTGTGCCTTGGGAGGAAGGACTGCATGGTGGCATGTGTAGGAAGCAGCTGATAACACTGAAGTATCCCAGTGTTAGAGCTTCAAGGCTGAAAGGGCACAGGGAAATATCCCTGATGTTTTTTTTCCCAAGGGGAAGTCCCATATATCAATCCTCCAACAGTTAAAAAATACTGCAATATTATATATTTATTTATCCTAAAAGATGAATTGCCTCCATTCTCCTAACTCCATCATTCTACTACAGGATGTTCATAATATTCCTGCAGGATATTTGTCCTAAGTGTTTTCTTCTTGCTGTACAGTCAAGTATAAGAAACTTAACAATCTTTTACCTATGAGACTTGGTCTTACTTTATGTTCAGTTTAAGCTTCTGAGACATTAAGAAAATCCATAGAGAAATAGCACTAGACTGGTCCAGTTTAATAAACGGATATATTCAGGGTAAATGACTAAAACATTCATCCAAAATGGACAAAAGGCCTAAAATTAGTGAACAAGCTACAACCGTGTTTTGAGAAGAGTTCATGCAGCGAGGGTGGTGAGGATATTACATGAAACATTTAGATCACCCTAACGTTTGTACCACACCACAGTTTTTGGATACCCTACTTTTCTGAATCCTACCTTGTCAAGCTTCCATCCCAGCTTTTGAGGTTCCCAAGCAAAGAAGATATTTTTCAGGTTAACAATATACTACTGAGAATATTAAGTAAACAATAGCTAGATGTACAGACCCTGTAAGCATGCTAAACATTCCTACACAACATCCTGTTTTCTTCAAGGTGTTCTATGAAAACGGGTTTTGGCAAGAGGGCTGGCTGTCTTCCTTTCAGATATGATATTAGGAATGGATGTGCAGATGTTTCTGGGACCTGGAAGTGTGCTAATTAAGTTTCTCTACTTTGAGCTTCCATGTATTACATCTTTAAACATTCCTAGTCTTCTTTCAGATAAGAACCATTGGCAGAAGAACTGGGCAGATGTGAGCAGTTCCATTACTATTTTTAAAAAGTCTAAATCAGAAGATGTGGGGACAATGGATCAGGAACACCACTGTCCAGGAGATTCAAAAATTTTGCTATGCACACTCATCCATGCACATTTACATGAAGTAACAAGTGTTTCTTAAATGAATGAGTGAACAAAAGGTTTTAAATGGCATGAGTGGTCACCAGTATCATACTACAGACAGATCATGTGAACAGTTGCGTATGTGGTAACTTAATTTGGCAACACGGAAGTCATTGTGAAACTTTGAAAGAAAACTTTCAGTAGAAGGGTCAAGGAGATAGCAATGAGTTGTGGAGAAAACCAGAGAGAAGGATGCAGCAGTCAGGAAAAATGACCATTCTTCTACCATGGGTTAGGTAATAAAGACAAACAGGATGGTGTTGACATACCCCATGAAAAGCTTCCTGTGCAGTAAATAATTCAATGCATTACTTTTGCTTTCTTCTAAAAATGGCCTGAAGACTTAGGGTGTAATTTTTTTTATTTTTTATAGTTTCTTATATACAACTTAGAGTCTTATGTTTTCTATGTCAATATTCTCATTTGAACAAAAGTCACTAATGAAGATTTAGTAGTTTTAAAATTAAAGAAATTTATCAAGATTCCAAACTTCTGAAATATGTTGTATTGACTTTTTCTGATAATTGTATAATTACAGTCAAGACACAATTATGCCCAGGAAGTAATTTTGACCTAATTATTGATCTCTCCTAATTCTGTATTTTAATATAAACTAGGAAAATTTATGTGGATGCTTGCTGATGACCTTTCTTGCACTTTTCTTCAATGTGTTCTGTTTGCTCACCTTTCATCATACAAAGATGCTGGGCTTATTTACAAGTTTATAGAAGCAAAATCAAATATGTATCCTTGCTAATGTTGTTCAACCTACTTAATAAGTAACATTACAACTTCCTTTTCTCAAAACTTTAAAAAAAAAAACAAAAAACAAAAAACAAAGAACTAAAGTGTATGTTACCGGTATGATTCTTACATAACTATTTTATTAAATAAAATATAAGTGTTTTCTATCACATATGGGTATCAAGGAATGGTAGTAAAAGCAACATGGGAGTTAATGAGTGAGGCACAGACCTCTCATTCAAGGGATAGTTTTCTTGGATGGTCTCTGCATATCATGAGAAGAGAGATCCTGAATGGCCTGAGACCCTAGAGCTCCAAAAAGACAAAGAAAACTTCAATATGCCTTATGAACTAAAGTTCAGAACTCAACAAATTATAAACCAATTTGCCTTTTCAGTTCTCATCAACCTGTAACTTCTCATCCTTAAAACCAGAACCAACTAAAACTCTCCCACACGGCCTCATGACACAAACACACAATTGTCATATGACACGATACAAATATGAAGCATTCCCAAACCATGAGATATATTGGCCATAAAAACCTGCTTATTTTTATATAAAGGAGTTATAGTGATTAGAAGAAAAGTGGATTCTAATGAGCACTTAAAGACATAAAAAGATGCTTCTTAATATTGGTGACGTCAACATTTGTACAATAATGTTTCCTGCAGTATTGTTTATAATACTGAATATTTGGAAACAATCCAAAGTTCCTCTAAAAGAGAATTTGTTAAATAAATATGAAAGCCCATGAGGCTATTAAAGAGCATGAGGCAGGTTTCCATGTGTTGACATTAAAAGATGTTCACAATATGTATATTTATTGTTATGAAAAATCTTCCACATACACAGAGGTAGCCAGACTAGATTACAATGAGCTCTCATGCATCTATTATCCAGCTTCAAGAATTATAACTCATGGGCAGTCTTGTTTTATTTAAACCTCCACTCACTTACTCCTTATATTATTTTGAAGCCAAATCCCAGATATCATTTTGTTTATAAACATAACCAGGATATTATTACCATGCTTTAAAAAATAAAATCATAAAATAATTAAAATATATATTTCTCATGCCTGTCAAGAATATGGTGATGGCAGCATGCCACCTTGTTAAGAACTACAAGTCCACATGCTCCAGCTAAAAATGCCCAGGTGATTTTGCAGTGCCAGTAAAATGTGTACATCCCACATTTTGGGTCTGAAGAATTCTACCCTTCAGAAAGCTTCCCTCAAGCAGACTCACAAGGAAGGAAAGTGACGTCGACTGGGAAATAGTCAACAACATGGAAACGGTAAGAAATGAACAACGGTATGTTCACAGACATTTGAGTAAGGCCTCACTTATATCATTTATGGATTTATCTTTATTTTTTACATTAGATGTTTTAAAGGAAAGTATTGATTTCTACTCACTATATCGAAATGTATACAATGACTAAGGAAATCTGCAAATGAAACTAAATGAAACAAATAAGTCTTCTATTCCCAACCTTTCAGGTCTTTTTACAAGCTTTCTCCAAGTAGAGTGAAATACTTTATAGAGAAGATGACAATGTATTTGTGATTAATCATCATAGGGCAAAATGCTTTATAATATTTTCTGATAAAATTAAATTAGTAAAATGTGTAGGGTTTTCTGTTGTTTACCTGTTTGTTTCTTTCAACTTCTCTTTTTTTGTACCAAGTATTTTTATTAGTTGTATAAATATGTGTATATGAAAACAAATATATTGTTTATGCAATATAGACATATATATAAATTTTTTGCTTTTATTTCGAGAAAATATAAAGACCCCAATTTGACATTTAAAAAATAGGCACATGTTGATTTTCTCCATTAAGAACACAAAAGCCTATGAAAAACAGCTGCATAAAAATTTACCTACTTGGCACACTACATTCTAATGAAAAGATACTCATTTAAGAATGTCTAACAGGGCCAGGTGTGGTGGCTCATGCCTGTACTCCAGCACTTTGGGAGGCAGAGGCAGGTGAATCACCTGAGGTCAGGAGTTCAAGACCAGCCTGACCAACATAGTGAAATCCTGTCTCTACTAAAAATACAAAAAACATAGCCAGGAGTGGTGGCAGGAGCCTGGAATGCCACCTACTTGGGAGACTGAGACACGAGAATTGCTTGAATTCAGGAGGCGGAAGTTGCAGTGAGCCAAGACAGCACCACTGCACTCCAGCCTAGGCAACAAGAATGAAACTCCATCTCAAAAAATAGTAACAGAATGAATAAATGACTATTCATCTAGGTATATGAGTCCAGACCCAGGTGCAAAGACGGGCCACTCAAGCTTGTAATTGAGCAGATTTACAGAGGTTTGGGGAAGGGAAGAAGAGGTAGTGTAATATCAGAAGACCAGTGACCACCACAGACATCTGTTAACACCCCCAGGCTTGAAAACACAAGGGGATGGAGCAGTGCCCGAACCCAGGCATACAGCTGCATGGCAGGGGCAGCCTGAGAAAGCCACTGTGTAGGAACCCAGAAGGCAAGTAGTCTCATCTTATTTTTGTTTCAGCTTCTTAACTTCTGCTAATGCCTCCAATGAAGGAATATATTAGAAGGCAGAAGGTAAGAAAGCCACTTAGAGCAGTGGTAAAAGCTATGAAATGTGGGGAGTGAATCTGGAAAAAAAAAAAAAAATAGAAGGGTGACTACCACACAGGTAGAGCACGTCTTGAATATCTGCACTTCACGTAAGTGGTATTTTATTTAAAAGTCTGAAAAGAACCTCCTCTGAACTACTGATCATGCCCATTTCTTAGAAATGAAATTGGATAGTGTGAAGAGAGGACTTTATATACATTTTAGGTGAAGGAAAAGTAAGACAGGAGGTGAAAAAGGGTGAGAAAAAAAGAAAGATTACAATGATTCCCAAATTCCTTTTTAGATTTTCTGTGTTTGGCAAATTTCCAGTATAAAAAAGAGCAAAGTTTGAAATTATAAAAGTTGGAACTTTAAAAAATGCTAAAATTGTGTCTAAGTTGACCTTTATACATTCATTTTAATTCCAAAGTAGAATAAGCTATCAATAAGTTTATCATTTGGCAAATTCAATGTTGTGTTTTTTTTTTTTTTTTTTAAACCAGGCCTTTTAAAAGCCAATCAAACATAACAATTCACAGCATATATCACTTTCACAGATCAAAAAGAATCAAGAAAATAAGGGGAGCCACATTAAATTCTTTACATATGTTAAAAAGTTTCTTAAATGCTGTTACATAAATTATCTTAATACATAAACCAATCTTGGGAGGTAGATATTTATCTTTCCATTTATATAAATGAGAAACAAAATAAGATTAGAAATTTGAAATAATTTGCTAGCATAGAAAGGGAAAGACAAAGTTCTTCATTTAAGTTCTATTTAATATACATTTCCTGAACACAAGAGACGGTTAAAAGGTCTTCGGTTTGGAGGTAGTTTCTAAGGTCTTCTTTTTTTTTGTTGTTGAGACTGAGTCTCGCTCTGTCACCTAGGCTGGAGTGCAGTGGCATGATCTCAGCTCACTGCAACCTCCCCCTCCCAGGTTCAAGCAATTCTCCTGCCTCAGCCTCCCAAGTAGCTGGGACTACAGGCACCCATTGCCATGCCCAGCTATTTTTTTGTATCTTTCTAGTAGAGATGAAGTTTCACTGTGATAGCCAGAATAGTCCCGATCTCCTGACCCTGTGATCTGCCTGCCTCTGCCTCCCAAAATGAAATGCTGGGATTACAGGTGTCCAATTTCCTTTTATTCAAAAGTGTTCACCTTGCCAAGGCACCATACTTCGATTGTCATTCTCTGAGCCCCAACACTCTACATTTTGAGAATATTAGCAACAAATAATTTCCCTGTGGTTAGGTTTTGAAATATGTATAAATGAAAATAGAGCCAATTATGCCAATACTTCATGATAGAGCTCTGAAATCATTACATGTCATTAGATTTCCAAGAGTTTGGATGTGGAACAATCTAAGGCAAATCAGGAGCCTTAATCAACCCCTTTCTTTGTGTGTGCCCCCAACCAGATATGCTACTTAAACAAAAAGCTTAAATGAACGATGCCCTGAAACAGAGTTTGGATTCTGTTATGCATAATTGATATGGTATATGCATTGCCAAAAGCTGGTGACAGGTTACAGTTTGAGTTTTAAATCAGTTCATGGTGCATGTTTTCATATTTTTTTAAACTTTAATGTAGTCATGTAACTAAAACCTGTTCTTATACACTTTGTGTTTCTTTCCTTTTTAATATCATAAAAAGATGTAATTTATTTTCTTTAAAATTCTTTAAATTATTTTTGTGTTTATAGCTTTTTAATCCAACTATCTTTATTCTAACGTATAGGATTTAGAAACCTGTATCATCAAATAATTCTATAATCCAAGCAACTTCTTACACAATCATCTTAGGAGAACATTTTACCATATTATCTTTGGTGTAATTTTATTTTGTTTTGCTAATGCCTTTTTTGAGGGGAAAAGAGGCAGTCTAAAGGCCCAAAATAATGATTGGAGGATTAGCACACATCAGGGCATCCTATTCATATTAAGAATTTGTACAAATTTCACTTTTAAAAGAGCATGCATAGAAAGCCCAGCTTTGGTCAGTTTTGATTTTTGTGAATTATGTATCATGTTAATTTTTAACTTATGTATTAAGATTTCCAGGGCTTCCATAAAAATTACTAAAAAAGTGGTGGCTTAAGTTTACAGGAATTAACGCTCTCACAGCATTGGAGGCTAGAAAAACCTCACAGTGTTGATTTTTGTGAATTATGGATCATGTTAATTTTTAACTTATGTATTAAGATTTCCAGGCCGCCATAACAAATTACTAACAAAGTGGTGGCTTAAGTTTACAGGAATTAAGGCTCCCACAGTGTTGGAGTTTAGAAATCTAAAGATAAGGTGTCTGGAGCAGAGCTGTTTCCTTCTAGAGGCTCTGAAGTAGTCACCTGACATTTTTAAATCTCCTTTTTATGTTGCTGCATTGTTCTACAGTCTGCCTCCATTAACATGAAGAATTTTTTTTCTTGTAAGTATCTACATGCTCTCCTTTATTTTTTTTAAGACACACCAGTCATTGGATTTAGGGATTACCACAATCCAGTATGACCTCATCTTAACTAATTATACTTACAAAGACTGTATTTCCAAAGAAGGTTAAATTCCTGTGTCAAAGAAGTCCAAATTCAAATTTTGAGGATCACCATAAATTTTGAGGGATAAAGGGAACTATTTAACCTACTTCAATTGGACATAATTTTGGTTGGTCAATAATTGAATAGCTTTATGTCCATTACTGTACAGGTTATATTAACAGAATAAAGGACAAGGACCCAGTTACTATTCCCTCCATTATCTAGCTTTATAACACAATTGCAGCCTGTGCATTTAAATTGGTGCCACTTTATTATTTTTTCTTTCAGATATAAAAACTGTTTCTAAACAAGTCAGTTATTGTTATTAAATTTTTGCTTCAGATAAGTCGTTAGATATAGTATTGAAATATTCCTGTTTCTCTTGACCAGTTAAGTAAAAAACTACTGAAATTCTAAAGTTATTATGAGGAGACCTAGGAAATAGATTTAGGTACAAATTAGTAATATATTTGAACCTGATTGGCTTCATTTTCCTTTAAAATGTCAGTTTGTGTTCTGTCTAGGTCTACGTTTATGCGTGAGGTTTTTTTTAATTATTTCTCAAGTGATTTTACACCCTTATTGAAAGTAGCAGCACCTTGCCTGATTCCTTATCTGTTCTCATTCTGATCCCACGTGTCAATC
This sequence comes from Sapajus apella, assembly GCF_009761245.1. Classification (NCBI taxonomy): domain Eukaryota; kingdom Metazoa; phylum Chordata; class Mammalia; order Primates; family Cebidae; genus Sapajus; species Sapajus apella. Next base: position 16,391,943 of record NW_022436942.1, read on the forward strand.
CAGATGATGTTACTTTGAATATCAGCATACATGAAGATAAACTAATCTGCAGTTAATTTGAGAATTTATTGTCCACGGTGGCTGAAATTTCACTTCAGAAAACACATCGGTGCTTTCTAATTTGGGATGCAATTCAACATGCACACTGTAAAATCTCACTTCTCCAAAGAATTCCCACTTCTTTCAGAAGCAGATAATTATTCACAGATTCTGAGTATATCACTGGGAAATTATTACTATGGTTAAAATGAAGAAAGAAGATCATGGGTGTTTTTGTAGCTAGAGAAAGCTTCTAATGCTCTTATTCCCTCATGTGAGGAGGTAGCATAATGAAGTAAGGCCTCCAGCTGTTCTAGGTCCTCAGGACATCAATTAAACCATATATTTCTAAATCTGTTTTCGTTCCTCAATTAAGCACATTTTTTGATACTCATTTATTGCAGCCTAAACCACATTCCAATTATGTTGAGGAGAATGTGAGATCACGAAATCCAAGCCTAAGTCCCCTTCTTGGTTAAAAAACAAATGACTTTCACATCATTCATATTGATTATTTCTATAAAAATTGTACAAATTTAACATCATCCTTGCACTTTAATTTTGGCAATAACACTTGTTATGTTTTCACTTAAGTGGCATCATATGCAAGATCCCAAATATGTATTATACCTGGAGGAAAAGCTTCAATAACACATTTATGATACAAAATATGAAGGCAATATCAAATATTAAACAGGTAATTAATTCTAGACTTCAAATTTCATAAAATTTTATACAAATTACGTATTAATGACTACAAGTGGCATTGTGTCTAATGAAGGAATTTAATTTTTATGACCAAGGAGATTGTTTTCAGAAATAATGTTCTTTTTGCACTGAGTCAAAAGTAGTATCTTACCTTAATGGTCACAGTTTAATCTGCCATTCTAGGCAATTCCATTAGTAATTGAGTAGCTTCTATCTTCAAAAAATGTGGCATTCAAAGTCTCATGATAACCTGAAATTTTATAATTCCAGAAATAACTCCTGACAGTAATTTTTATACAAAATTTAACTGGAAAATATCATTGGCCTAATTTTTATGCGCCATTGCAAACTAATTTTCACTTGTGCAGTGGCATATTAAATCCAACTGGAAGCTTCTAAATACCTTTGAAGAGACAGATTTTTGTTCAAGTAAACCAGAAAGCTTAACTGGTTAGCTTAGCCTGAGTAGACCAGTTGAAATTATTCAAAGATGTAGGCCAGGCCAAAAGAGTGAAATCACAATGATAGTGGCTTATTTCTAACTTCCTCAAATTAAATCCCTTTGTATCTCTTCCGTGGGGGATCACCATAGTCCAGCATGCATACACTCTTCCCTTGGCTCTTGAATCAACATGGCACCTAGTAAAACAAGTGGCAATCATCCCTGTTTGTGGTTGTTGTTTTTAACCCATGGCTTATTGTTATTTAACCATGAGAGAGAATATTACATCAAATATTATAATTTTTGTTACTTTCTTTGAAGCTCTAACTTGTACAATTTAGTATAGAGATCCAATTCTGGGCTTGCTACATATGCACTATATGACTCCAGGTAAACAACAGTTTCCCTAAATCTTAAATTTACAATTGGATTAATGAAGCTAATATTACCTGCTTTGTTCACTTAGAAAAATCAACTTAATGTAAGTGAATAAAGGCTTTAAAAACAGTTTGTCATTAAAACAACGAGCATTTCTACAGCTCTCAAAAAGTTTATATGCATTCAACATTCACTCACTAAAAAATTGTTAAAGGAGCCTTACTATTGTACAAACTGATGTATTTGGTATGGTTAAGCAGCTAAAAAAGCAGATGAAAAACCGTGTCATCCAGGAGCGTGCTTTTATCCTAAAAGGCGGTGAAAGAATAAATAAAGGCGATTTCAGGAAGCAGTGGTCTGTGAGAACAAATAATAAATAAGATGAGAGGGAATCAGATGTATGTACTTTTTTTTTTTTTTTTTTTTTTTTTTTGTAACTTTTTTTATTAGCCTGAGACGGAGTCTCTCTCTTGTTGCCCAGTCTGGAGTGGAGTGGCGCCATCTCAGCTCACCGCAACCTCTGCCTCCCGGGTTCAAGTGATTCTCCTGCCTCAACCTCCTGAGTAGCTGGGATTACAGGCATCCACCACCACGTCTGGCTAATTTTTGTACTTTTAGTAGAGACAGGGTTCCGCCATGTTGGCCAGGCTGGTCTCCAACTCCTGACCTCAGATAATCCACCCGCCTCGGCCTCCCAAAGTGCTGGGATTACAGTTGTGAGCCACTGCACCTGGCCACATTTATGTACTTTTAAATGTTTTAATAAAACATTTATTTTTCATTTTAAAATACTTTTAAATATTTTAATAAGATGACCATATATATGCAAACACACATAAACATATATATCGTATTTTATGTCCATATGTCCGGCTGGAGTCCCTCAGAATGATATCATAGTTAAAAATAAAGTCATTGCAGATGTAGTATGTTAAGTGAAGGTGAACAGTGAAGACATACTGGAATAGAGTGAGCCTCTAATCCAAAATGACTGCTCTTCTTTTAAAAAGAATGCCCTTTGTCAGATGGGTAGACTGCAAAAATTTTTTCCCATTCTGTTGGTTGCCGATTCACTCTAATGACGGCTTCTTTTGCCGTGCAGAAGCTGTGGAGTTTGATTAGGTCCCATTTGTCTATTTTGGCTTTTGTTGGGTGGGAAGGTGGGGAGAGATATCTTGGGGAGAAATGCCAGATATAGGTGGAGAGGAAAGCAGCAAATCACACTGCCACATGTGTACTTATGCAACAATCTTGCATGTTCTTCACCTGTACCCCAAAACCTAAAATGCAATTAAAAAAAAAAAGAATGCCATGTGAGGAGACAGACACACACAGGGAAAATGTCCTGTGAAGATTGAAGTCGTGCTGCCACAAGCCAAGGAACTACCAGAAGCCAGGAGATAGGCCCAGAAAAGATGCTTTCCAATGTGAAAGGAAAATAAACCTTGAGACCCCACACTCACTAAGCCAAACGGAAAATTCAAGCTGAAACCTGTATCAGGCAAACCTACCTGCCACATAATTTGTCCACTAAAATTTCCTCTGGGCCCCCAGATCTTTTCCCTGAAACAATTATTCTAAATTTACTTCACCCTGACAATGTAAATTGATAACTGATCTTCACAGGTGCAGATCAAAGGACAGAACTCAAAGTCATCCCTCTGCTCACCTGAAACAAAGGCACATTGGATTGCTTCCTCTTCCCTACGGTCATTTTATGTAAAAATGAACAGTCACTGAGCCAGGTGAATGCATAAGTGGCTATTCCTCTCCCCTCACTTTTACATGTAAATGGCTGATCAAAGACTCAAAAGAATATAACCCCTTGCCGCTTACCTATCCACATCTTTAAAAAATTTCTTCCTCTCTTCCCAGTATCTGCCCTTTCTCCTTTAAAGTCCTCAAAATAATCTTCCAGAAAGGCACAAACCTGTCTCCTCAAGCTTGGTAAATCAGACTTCTAAAGTGACTGAGATTTTTGTCAGATACTTTTCATTTACACTTACCACCTTCAGAGGGATCATGGTCCTACCAACACCTTGATTACAGGCTTCCAGCCTCCAGAACTGTAAGACAATAAATTCGTTTTGTCCCAAGCCACCTGGTTTGTGGTACTTTGTTATGGTAGCCCTAGAAAACTAATACAATAAGTTTTACAGAGTGTGCATGTGTCTTTTTCTTCATATGTCCAGCCTAGGCTAGCCATCCCGGGCCGCCAGAGGCTAATACAAAGCATAAAAGAAAATGCTCCACTACAGATGTCCTTAAGAAGTTTTCATGAGAAGACATGTTATGTTTAAAAGAAATGGACTCTTTAAGCAGAATACAAACGAAGTGGAAGCAGTCATAGGTTGTTGCTTTTGGAACATACAGTATTGTTCAGTAGCCAGATTATTTGAGCTGAAATCAGATGATTTAGATTAATGTCTAACTGCTCAATATATCAGTATTGTAATCTTTCGCTAGTCATTTGAACACCACTCTTTTAAAAATGAAATATATCTAAGAAATATGGCTAGCATCAAATATTCCTTTAGGAATAAAATAAATTGTATGTAAGAAAATTCTCTGAAATGCCTTTATTCAGTAAGTATTCCTGAGTCTCCGCTCTGTGCTTATCCTTGAGCTACCGCTGCTGTATAATTACAATCCAGACCAGCGTAGCTTCTGCCTATGTTTGTATCAATAGAGTTACAGAAATAGAAGCCTTGCCCCTTATATATGCAATTACAATTTCTTAAGGCTGAACTCATGAGGGATTTATCTAGAGTTCACAACTGTATTCTGTTGGGGCCAAGGACCAACTTTCCCCTTGCTCCTCTGAAGGTTTGTTGAAAAATCAACTCACAAAAAGCAGATTAATTGGAGGGGAAAAAATATATATACATTTATTTAACATGCATACACAGGAGACTTCAGAATGAATACCCAAAGATACAGGGAAAATTTTCAATTTCTGTCCCTAGGTTCAGCAAAATATGGACAGCCATGTAGAAATATGATTGAACAAAAGGGTATGATCTAATGTTTATCAACTGAGTGGGGCAACCCAGCAAGGCCTATCTATTTGTTTAGACTCTTCTTGGCTTCTCTGAGCATGCATTCCTTCCTTCTGGATATGGACAAGGAAACTCTTTTGGGATTAGGATTTTATGACCTATGGTCAAACAAAGTATGCCTGATCATTTCTTTATGGACAGTTTTTACATAGAAAGACGGAGAGAAAATTAGGATAACGTTTTTAGGTCTGATGACTAGCCTTGGGGAGGGGAGGGTCTGGTTTCTATGACCTGCCTTGGGGAAGAGGGATTCTAGTTTCTATGGCCAGCCATTAGGGTGGGACAACTGCACTGAGGGAAGGGCAGCAGGTGGTCAGAGAAAACACTTTGCTTCAGAGGTTGCTGCTGAAGCCCTCATTTTGAAGTATGGTTTGGTGAACCCCAAAAGTTTACTTCTAGATTATAGCATCTGTTGGGATGGGTTCATTCTGAAAATATACCTTAAGTGTTTTAGAGATCCACAGGGAGATTTTTGTCTTTTCCCTAGAGACACTAATGTCCCTAGGGACTATTACATTCTCTCATCTTCTTGCGCAATCGACTCAACTTTTGCATTGTGACTGAGTGGGAATTGCACTGTCACTATTCCCTGTATTTGCTCTCACTATTTCTCCCTGTTGCTAATGGGCCTCACATTGTTCTGGTCCTAGCTTTTCCACTCCACCTTTCTACAGGAAAAAGATAGGTTTCCATCTTAGGGTTTTCAGATGATCTCACAAGAAAGTCTGGTGCTTTTGATTCCTTCAAGACCTAATTCAGAATGGCAACTTATTTTGATTTGCCATCTCAAATGTTAAATGTGCATGTTTCTCCCATCACTGAATGGTTGGATCACAGGCTGACATGAATCATATACTCAAGTGCAATAATCCAAATAGCCTCTTTCCTGAAGAACCTCTCACTCTACTCTGAACTTCTCAAGGGAAATGCATTTCTGTATTTTTAATATGTGATTTTAAAATGTCTATTATTCACAAATTGTTTGAATAATTCTCCTTTGGGAACCAGCCATTTGCTCCAAACTGTCATTGCGGCCTCTTCCAGAAATGAAAGAACTTTATTTATGTTTCTATAAACCGAAATACTGCTAATCAATCTTAAAGGTCTGCCTGCCCCAGAATGATACCCACAAACTCCAGGTACCTGAATTTGCAGTAGGCAAGCTGGTTTAGAGACGATTCTCATTACATGTATCACTAAACAGAAAGACAAATTTTCCCTGAAACTCAATCTCAAATCCCACATCTATCCACCAAACATCCTTGAAAATCTGTATCTAAAAATAGTAAAAAAAGGAATAAAACTGGCCCCTAAAAACAAATCCAACTTCAAAGTAAGCCTAACAATGACATATTTCATGGTGTTTAAATGTGGCGAAAAGTCCTTTGGATCTGAAAGACCAGAGATGTTAGGACAGCAGGAAAGCAATAGAACAAAAGCATAAAGAACATGCAGTAACAAGCTCCCAAGGCAGTCCTTAACTCAAGTTTTAATGCCACATGAAAAGGCTGCACTGAGAAGAAAAATATAGTTTCTAATTGTTACTTAGGACAGCATCACACAGTTTGATTTAAAAGACTAAAATGGATCTACATTACTTTTCTTAATTAACTCTCTTTACTTCAATATTACATAAGCTAATTTTGCTAAAGTGTAAATATATCCAGATTAAACAATAGATATACAAACTACTTTTCTAGATTTTCTTGCAAGCAGACATGACCATAAGACTGAGCGATGGCCACTGTATTGTATGTCAACCTTGTTGGGTTGGGTTTTCAAAATCCTTTAAAAAGAAGCCAGGTTGATCTCAGATTCTCCTTGTTGCCATTTGCACTTTCTCCCATTCCAAATGCAGACATAATGGTTGGTGCTTTAGCAATTACTTTACTGCAGGTAGTGTACAGAAGGCTGACAGGATGGCAGAGCCCTCAGCTCTAAATATCTATGAACTGTAACAAGAGGCTCTTAACATTTCTCTCATACTGACTAAACTGACAGTTATCTTTCTTCCTCTAGGCCCCTGACATCCCTTTTCTTTCAGCTTTTACTTTAGAAAATATATAATTGCAAATTATTTCTCTTCTCTGTTGAAATGTATATAAATCTTCTTAAAAACGTTTTGTCAGTTTAATGATGCAGGCCATGTCTTTCTCAAGGACCTGGGAAGCAACTCCTTAAAATACAAGCATGGAAGAAAGATAGCATCCCTATCTCACAGTCTCTGTGGAAGCTTAGGAGCCTAACGAGAGGGGGCATTTTGCCCAAGCTGTAAAGCTACTTTCAGTCATGAAAACAGGAGGAAACTTACCTTCATTTTGGGTATGGTCAGTTGGTCAATTAGTAAACGCTGATGGTCTACAACTTTCCAGCCCCCAACACGCAAGTCCAGTTTTAACAAACCTTCCTGTTTTAATTTCAGAAGTGAGTTGAGTATCTTTCCTCTGTTGCAATGTTATTGAAAGAAAATTATTTTATGTTTTCCCATCCTATCTGGAATGGTTTTTTAAAATTCTAACATCTGCTTACGCCTAGTCCTGGACTTGCTGTTGAGAGAATGTTAATCTGTCTTATTTCAGTTATTGTCATTTATGAAATGAAATTCCTGATTAATTCTCTAAGAAAGTTAGATATTTTACAGTTTGAATCACGGATTATAACCACTTGAAGTTCAATTTTCTTAGGCACATAAAGCTAAAGAAAAACAAAAAAAGAAAGAAAAATGGAATCCAAGTATTGAACTACAAAATTAAAAATAATCCTTATAAAATATTTTTTAAAAGTGGGGGTGAGGAGGATTAGGTTTTCTATAGCGAAATCACTCTTTACTATTTCAAAATAATTTCTATATTAATTAATAAATTTAACCTCAAGTAGTTTGTTGAGGTTTTTAAAAAATTTACGTACAATAAAAATAATAATTATTTGCCATGCATATTAAGATAATTTCAAGAGTAAAAATTCAAAAATGTATAAGATGTCATTCAGTTATAGTTTGCCTACTGTTGACACGTGCCTGTCCAATGAAAGTGCAGAGACTCTTGTGTAGAAAAAAACACTAGAACACCCTACTATTAGTCATTCAGAGCGGTAACACAGAGAAGTATTACCACACTTAATTAAATTAGCTAAATGTTGCTGTCTGGATTTATCTAGCTGTTGTAATTTAATCAGAGCCAAATGAGATCATCGTTTAATTAAAATTGAAACTAATTAATTGCTCCAATTGTTGTTTCTATGAAAGATACAATTTCTTAACAAAGTTGCTTTGATGAAGCAAAGAGATCACTTGGAACATTGCCTTAGGACCATTGCTGTGAATTGGATTCATTTACAAAATAATCATCTTACTTTGGATTAACATACAACATGGGAGGAACGATATTTACTTTAAATCTTGGGCCTCCTAACGGTAATATTTCTGTTACAATAGAAAAGTAACTTTTTGAAAAAACTGGAATGAGAACTAAAATAATTACAAAAATCTGAATAAAGATGTATTCATTTCCTATTCATTTGTGTACGCATTTCCACTTTTACTTGCACAAATTATAAATGCTTTTTAGTTTTAATTTTACAAAATATTGGTGTTAATTTGACTTCTCATCAGAGTTACCTGATTTATGTTTTTCTGACACTACTCTAATTTAGTCAGGCATTGCTTGTTCTAATCCACTGAAATGCCATTTCCTATCAGTTCTACTTTGTAGGTGCACACGGAGTGAGAACCAGATGGGGCTCAAGGGTGGGTGCCTTCCTAACATACTTGGCAGTTTGACCAAAGACATGATGACACTTATGAGCATGTTTGGGAACCTAAAAGTGGTTCCAACTACAAGGAAGCCAAAGTTCAGAAACAACAAAGCCTAAAATAATAGTTTTTCCTTATGGTGCCTTTTATTTCCTCAATAAGGTAAATAAATTGATACTATTTCTATGACCAAAAAAGAAAGTATGCAATGCTTGCTCTAGTTTTCTTGGTCATATCTCATTATTACTTTATTTCACATGCTGTAATCAAGTAAGCCCTTCCACACCACACAGTTGACAAGGAAATCAAGATAAATGTATCCCAAGACAGGATTGTTTTACTCTTCATTGCACATGAGTCCTCTAATCCTGTACCTTGGTGGAAACAAGATATTCTTACATGAGTTTAGTTCACCTTAGTGCCAGTCCACCCTTTAGTATGGATGAGAAAAACAAGAATCTTGAGCTATGAGCCTAAAGATATAGTTGGACTCTGTCTGTATGATCACCCTTCTGCTGGCTAAAACCAGAGGAAAGTTACAAATTATGTTTGGCTAATGATGGCCTGTCCATGTGAGATAAGTTTTGTGTCATTGTTGTCAAAGAAAATATTTTAATATAATATATCAATATGCTCAAGTTAGAGAAAGATTTATAATATAAAAATATAAAAGTTGTCCTTTTTTTCCCCTATAGTATCTATTCAAGCTGCTAAATATATTCGTGATCCAAAGGAAAGCACAAAATAGACAGATACAGTGCTAAGAAGAATGCATATTCTGTGGATTTGAGGTGGAGGGTTCTATATATGTCTATTAGGTTTGCTTGGTCCAGACCTGAGTTCAAGTCCTGGATATCCTTGTTAATTTTTTTGTCTCATATTGGAAGTTCTAGCCAGAGAAATCAGGCAAGAAAAAGAAATAAAGGCTATTCAATTAGGAAAGGAGGAGGTCAAATTGTCTCTAATTGCAGATGACATGATGGTATATTTAGAAGACCCCATCATCTCAGCACAAAAGCTCCTTAAACTGACAAGCAACTTCAGCAAAGTTTCAGGATACAAAATCATGTGCAGAAATCACAAGCATTCCTATACACCAATAACAGACTTAAAGAGAGCCAAATCAATAACAAACTGTCATTCGCAATTGCTACAAAGAGAATAAAATACCTAGGAATACAACTAACAAAGGAGGTAAAGGACCTCTTCAAGGAGAACTATAAACCATTGCTCAAAGAAATAAGAGAGGACACAAACAGATGGAAAAACATTCCATGCTCATGATTAGGAAGAATCAATATTGTGAAAATGTCCATACTGCCCAAAGTAATTTAGAGATTAAACGCTATCCCCATCAACCTAACTGTGACCCTCTTCACAGAACTAGAAAAAAAAACACCTTAAACTTCATGTGGAGCCAAAAGAGGGCCCACATAGCCAAGACAATTCTAAGCAAAAAGAACAAAGCGGGAGGCATCACACTACCCGACTTCAAACTATACTACAAGGCTACAGTAATCAAAACAACATGGTACTGGTACCAAAACAGAGATATAGACCAATGGAACAGAACAGAGGCCTTGGAGGCAACACAACACATCTACAACCATCTGATCTTTGACAACCCTGACAAAAACAAGCAATGGGGAAAGAATTCCCTGTTTAATAAATGGTGTTGGGATAACTGGCTAGCCATGTGCAGAAAACAGAAACTGGGCCCTTTCCTGACACCTTACACTAAAATTAACTCCAGATGGATTAAAGACTTAAACATAAGACCTAACACCATAAAAACCCTAGAGGAAAACTTAAGCAAAACCATTCAGGACATAGGCATAGGCAAGGACTTCATGACTAAAACACCAAAAGCATGGCAACAAAAGCCAAAATAGACAAATGGAATCTAATTAAACTCCAGGGCTTCTGTACAGCAAAAGAAACGATCATTAGAGTGAACCAGCAACCAACAGAATGGGAAAAAATTTTTGCAATCTACCCATCTCACAAAGGGCTAATATCTAGAATCTACAAAGAACTAAAACAGATTTATAAGAAAAAGGCAAACCCATTCAAAAGTGGTCAAAGGACATGAACAGACATGTTTCAAAAGAAGACATTTATGAGGCAAACAAACATATGAAAAAATGTTCATCATCACTGGTCATTAGAGAAACACAAATCAAAACTACATTGAGATACCACCTCACGCCAGTTAGAATGGCGATCATTAAAAAATCTGGAGACAACAGATGCTGGAGAGGATGTGGAGAAATTACACTCCCACCAACAGTGTAAAAATCAATTTTACACTGTTGGTGTGAGTGTAAATTAGTGCAACCATTATGAAAGACAGTGTGGCAATTCCTCAAGGACCTAGAAATAGAAATTCCATTGAACCCAGCAATCCCATTACTGCATATATATCCAGAGGATTATAAATCATTCTATTATAAAGACACATGCACACGTATGTTCATTGCAGCACTGTTTAAAATAACAAAGACCTGGAACCAACACAAATGCCCATCGATGATAGACTGGACAGGGAAAATGTGGTACATATGCATCATGGAATACTATGCAGCCATAAAAAACGATGAGTTGGTGTACTTTGCAGGTACATGGATGAACCTGGAAACCATCATTCTCAGCAAACTGACACAAGAACAGAAAAACAAACACCTCATGTTCTCACCCATAAGTGGGTGTTGAACAATAAGAACACATGGACACAGGGAGGGGAGCACCACACACTGGGGTCTGTTGGGGGGAATAGGGGAGGGACCAGAGGTAGGGAGGTTGGGGAGGGATAACGGGGAGAAATGCTAGATATAGGTGATGGTGGGATGGAGGCAGCAAACCACATTGCCATGTATGTACCTATGCAACAATCCTGCATGTTCTGCATGTGTTCCCCAGAACCTAAAGTGCAATAAAATATTTAAAAAAAAAAAACATGTCAGATTCCTCAGAAGGCTTTTGCCTTTAATTCATATGTAATTTTGGGCTCTCAGAATCCTTTTAGATACACACACACACACACACACACACACACACAGTCCATGTATGGCTGCCTGAGAGATAGAGGAGTTGTAGCTAAAACAAGCATTTAAAAATATGTAGGTGCGCATGGCAACATATTCAAGCTTATGTACATGGCATTTGATGTCAGTTATGGAAAATTACTGAGGCACTGTGTATGTTACTTGTGCATGAGAATGAAGCTCCTTGACCCTGAAAACAGGACAGGGAGTGGAGTGTGTGGTGTGATAAGGAACACTGAAAACAGCCTCCTGAGGATACAGTTCGAGTGTGTACAAGGTCACAGGTGCCTCAGCAAGCCACTTCAAATGACCATGTAGTGGGTGTTTGTAGTTAATACAAACCCTTTCAATAAATACTTAGTGGATGGATGCTGGGGTGGACTCTCCAGGAAGTACTACCCCTTAGCCCCACTCAGCTGGAACTGTCTGAGTACTTCATTCTTGGGGTTCACTGCAAGCTATAAGCTCTGCAACTGGTGCCCCAAAAGTGATTGCCTGGAATTTAAGGGTGAAGATAAACAGCTCATCAATTTTCAGGGAATCCTGGTAAGGGACAGTCCTGACTCCCATTAGGAGGACAAGACATTCATGTAAAATATCAGAGGCTAGGTTATCATGGGTCTAAAAATGACCAAAGAGCAGAAGGTATTTTCTACAACAGTGCAACAGCTGCTTAAAGCTATCCAGTGCACCATAGAGCCAGGAGCTCTACACAAGCTTATGCTCTTAATTCGGCAGGAATGCCCTCCCTTGCATTCCTGATCAAGGAACCTTAGATTTAGAGTTATGGGAGCAGGTAGGTTGCTCCCTGAAAAGAGGATATGCGCAAGGTCATTTTACTAATGTTACTATTTTGACCACCTGGGTGCTGGTATGCTCTGTGTTGTATCCTCTTTATTTGCCCAGTTGCGGGTGAGTCAGACCACCCATCTTCCCCACCTGAAGGGAATTTAGGAGATTTAAAGGAGAAGGAAAAGCAGGAAACAGAACAAAAGGGAGAGACTCCTCTCCTTTCTTTATTCTCTTCTATGGGGAGTGAGGAAAAGTTTTTTTCTAGTGAGAATACGGAGAGACTGGAGCCTCTTACTCCCCCTATAGAAAAAGCTATTTCCCTCTTTCCCTCTACCCATAAAGGGACCTGCAGCTGTTGGCCCCATTCAGGCAACAGCACCTCCAATCCCCCTTGAGGAGACTGGAGGCTGCCCAAGGTATGGTTCTTGGCTAAGATCCCCGGTCAGTGAATGTCGATGTGATCAGGTGGACACGTCTCCTTGACAAAATTCCCTGCTGGAGGAGTGCCTCCAGGAGGGAAGGAAAGTCACTGATTATGATTGTCTTCATAATATTCAAGTTCTCACTTTCTAGTTCAAGCATCACTCTTTCTGGACTTACGTCTTTATTCTGTTTCTCTGGAGCATAAGGGAACGTTGCACGCTGCCTCCTGGGTTTTATCCCAGATGGCTCTGGCTTTCTTGCTGCCCACAGAGGCCTGGGGCAGGAGAGTTGCTAAGATGCCACGGCATGCCCATTTAGTCACTGGTAGTCTAGGCAAGTTGCCCCTTTCTGGTTTTGTGGTGATGGAGGAGAGGCCAAGAGACACAGACCCAGTCCCCGGGTGGCTGCAGGCAGCTCCAGCCTGGCCCTGAGACTCCTCCCCACCATGCTCACGGGCCTTAGTAACTGCGCCCAGAAAGTGGCCTGCTGCTTGCTGTGCTGCTGCTTTTCCTACTTCTGCCCTTCCCTGCCACCCCTCGTATGTCTCAGCTGACAAGCAAATCCTTGTGTTCCCTGGCCCCCTGGGGAAAGCGCTAAGACACAGTCCACGTGCACCCCGACCTTATTAGCCTAAGGTGGGCAGAGCAATGTGGAGCAGCCTAGAGTACAGAGCTCTGGGGGAGAAGCCCAGTAATAAGGGGCGATCTCCCATAGCCATATGTAAAATGCTAACTAGGCCGAGGTGGACAAGCTCTGCCAGCTGCTGTCATCTTCAGAAGATAGACGCAGAAGTAAGGAATGTTTGTTTTATTTTTCTTAAACTGTTTAAAACACTTTGGCTGGGAAACTTCAAAGCAGACCCTGTGCTACATGTTTGCTCCTCCCTGAGCCTCTCTGCTTGTGGGTAGTAAAAATAATAATAAAAGCCCAGTATATTTTCAGTACCTTATCTAACAGGCTTGGCTCCGAGCGTAGGTGGTCTGCAGGACGAGGGAAGCGGTCTTCTCCTGCCTCCAGTCTCCGTGCTTACACACACGCACTTTCCCACCTGGTCATTTTCTGGCCTCTTGCTGCCACGTGTAGTCTTCCTTCCTTCCTCTCAGGGCAAGAGTAGCCACAGGTGGCAGCTGTTAGAGAGAGAGAACGCCTAAAGGGCCCGAGGCAGATGGGAAGAAACGGGCCACAGCTTTGCTTTCCCGAGCTCACTTCTAAAACATTTCAGCTAAAGGCTAATGCAGGAGAATGGCCAACACCAAAGCACATTTTTTAAAGTTTTTTGTTGTTTTTTGTTGTTTTTTTTTTTTTTACACACTTAAGCTAACTCAGTGTAGGTTTATTATCCTGTTGACGCGCAGCCACATTCTAATGACTTTCAAAGGCCAGAAAATATGGTAAAAAAAAAAAAAAACAAAATATCCATCCCTTCCTTACTTTAGGAGGTGGGCCTTATCTTTTGCCATTTCTGTATTTTTTGTGCTGTGTACCTGTTTCGTAACCCCTCTAAACATATACAAAAGACCACAGATTTTATAGCTTCTCATATCATAAAGGGATGCTGGCATTGTGTCCAATTGTTAAAATATGACCCTGCTACTCTTTTCCTACCATTAAGCAAAGAACAATTTCATACAGTCTTAGCTTGTGATCTTGATTGGCAAGTAGCAATGGCTGACTTTATTGGTAATATTAGTTTCCATTTACCAGCCTCTAAGATCCTAAAACTTTTTACAAATTGTCCCTGTTGGATTTGTATCTATTGTTGTCTCTGAGTCCTTGCTTCATGCCCTTACTATCTTTACAGATGGTTCAGAAAACACAAGTAAGACAGCTACAGTGTGGCAAGATGCCATGCAAAACTGGCAGCACAAAATCCAGGAGCATTTCAAAACTACGCAACAGGCAGAGTTAGGTGCCCTATTATCAGCCTTTCAAATTTTTCCTCACCAAGACATAAATGTAGTTAGTGATTCTGCTGATGTGCTGTATAGCATTATTCATTTAAACCTTGCACATGTGAAAGGCATTACTAATGAACCTCTACTAGCTTTGTTTTTTGCAGTGCAAGAGCTCCTCTGTGACCATCATCACCCTCTTTACATCACACAAATTCACTCTCATTCTAGGTTGCCTGGTCCCTTATCAAAACGGAACGCTTGAGCCGATGCTCTGGTACAACCACAAATGTGGTTTGCAGACTTCACCGCTCTTTTGCAAGCTCAAGCTGATCATGCTTTTTTTCATCAGAATGCCCACAGTCTTAAACAACAGTTTTATTTCACACTTGCTCAAGCTCGCATGATTATTAAAACTTGTCCTGATTGCCAACAGTATTCTCTCTCTCCTTCTTCCTTAGGGCTCAGTGCCAATCCATGAGGTCTGGTGCCTGATGATATCTGGCAAACTGATATTACTCAATATCCACCCTTTGGATGTTTTAAATTTCTCCACGTTACCATGGACACTTATACAGGCTTGATACATGCTACCCCCTGGACCAGAGAAAAAACTAAAGATGAAATTGCTCATTTGTTTGAATCTATTATAACTTTAGGCCTTCCACAAACTATAAAAACTGATTAGGGACCTTACTATCTTAGTGCTCGATTCACATATGCATTGCAACTTTAACATCTACAACACCAAACTGGCATCGCTTATAACTCAACTGGTTAGGCCATTATTAAACAAGCTCATCAAACTCTTAAAATATATCTTAATAAACAAAAAAGGGGGAATATGGGGCTCTCTTGTTGAGAACAGAATTGCAGAATCGACCAGTAATGACGGTGATGACTTGGAAGGTATCTGACCTTACTCGAGGACAACTAAAGAAATTGGATCAACAAGCAACTATCTGGCTTGCCGCGGGGGATGCCCTGCAGCTGCAGAGAACCAGTTTCTTATGTATCTGGTGGTAACTGGGGAAACTTCTGAGAAAGTAAGACAGGCATGAATGTTAGGGTGGCTGGTAATTCTTGTCCTTTGCCAGTGGGATCAGCTCAAGAACGTGTTTATTGGAGTCATGTTCTGAATCCGCCTGTTATTAATGTTATTACGTGATGGGATGCCGACCTGCCTTTGTCATCTAATGATACTTCTTGAACTGGAGGTCGATGGATGCCCCTGTCTTGACCCTTAACTGAGTATTTGAGATGGATTAAACTTAATGGCTCCTTGAGTTTATTGTCTAGTAATTCCTCTCTTTCTTTTTTTCACAATAGCATGAGATAAGTGTGTTACTCTCATTCCTCAAGAGTATCTCTACTATCAGCCCAAAAGGGATGCTAAGCTTCCAAATTTAACCTTTATTTCTACTGTTACTACTAATCTTACTGAGGACTCTAACGAAGCTACACAAGTGCCTGATCTTTCTATATGTCATCCAAGTAGGGACTGGTGATATAAGTTTTAGGATATCTAGCGGTCTCTGTACAGACAACCTGCGCCATGTCTAGGGCCTCTGTTTGATAATGGCACCTTACTTGATTGGGGCTCCCATGGTTATATCTGAAAATCAGACTACTAGATTTGGGAGTCCCTCCAATAGTTCTATCACCTGATCAGAGTATGGGTTTTCAGGAACAATATTACAACTAAAAGGGAAGCAAGCTTTAAGTCCTGCTCATACCCAAATTTGGAGACTAGGTTTTCCTTTTTTGTAAAGGTCCTTTCACATGGTGAGTACATTACTAGTGGTGGCAACTATACCCTTTCTTTAGACAATAATGTTACTGATACAGTCCTGATTTGTACTACGCACCCCCTATACACTTTTATTTGGGCAAGGTGTTGCTAACATAGAACAGAATCAGTCTTTTTTGTGGATTAAAGCCTCTTCCAGTAGCTGATATGCTACATGCTCATCTCATCAAAATATTACACAGTTAAATATAACCTATGTCATGGTTTTAAACTGGCATGCAGAATTTTGGCCACCTGGTAAATTTAACCCAGAACTGGGAGGAGATTCCACCTTGTAGTTATTTAGAAAAGCACAGCTGCAAGGGGCTTATCATGATGATTTGTCTTCTCCGTTTTCCACTTTTGAGTGTAAATTAAAGAAAAAACTTGAAGAATGGTCACAGCGATTACAAACAAGTACATTTCAGCAATTACAGAAAGGCTTTCAATGGTTAAACCTGAACGCTTGGTTATCTGGGTTAAACATACACATTTGGGTGTTGGCCACTATACTTACTCTTTTTTGTACCTATTTTCTAGGCACCTGCAGACGCCTCTGTGCTGACACCTGACACATCTACAGCCAGAGGAGAATGATAGAAGCTTACCTTGCATTGGATGACCAGCATGCTCTAAGAATTAAAGAAGGGGGAGAGTAGGGGGCACATGGCAACATGTTCAAGCTTATGTACATGGCATTTGATGTGGGGTATGGGAAATTACTGAGGCACTCTGTGTATGTTATTTGTGCATGAGAATGAAGCTCCTTGACCCTGAAAACAGGACAGGGAGTGGAGTGTGTGGTGTGATAAGGAATGCTGAAAACAGCCTCCTGAGAATGCAGTTTGAGTGTGTACAAGGTCACAGGTGCCTCAGCAAGCCACCTCAAATGACCATCTAGTGGATGTTTGTAGTTAATACAAGCCCTTTCAATAAATACTTGGCGGACAGATGCTGGGGCGAACTTTCTCAAAATAGTTACCCCTAGCTCCACTAAGCTGGAGCTGTCTGAGTACTTTGTTCTTGGCATTCACTGCAAGCTATAAGCTCTGCAAATTACACTAGGTGATGATACAACTTACAAATTGGCTAGAGGAGAACTAGTTGTAATGTTTCTCACACTAATTGGCTTTGTGCCTTTGAACAATTACACATTTTATTGGAGAATTTCATCTCTGAATGAAAAAGTTTGGTAACTAGATTTTTTTAAAGACAATGTCTCACTTTGAAATGCAGTCGTGTAATCAGCTAACTGTAAAATCAAACTCCTGGGTTCAAGGGATTCTCCTGCTTCAGCCTCCTAAGTAGTTTGGACAACAGGTGCATGCCACGTTTATTTTTTTTTTTAATTTTTGGAAGTAGAGACAAGATTTCTCATTTTGTCCAGGATGATCTCAAATTCCTGGCCTCGAGTGATCATCCAGCCTAAGCCTCCCAAAAGGCTGGCATTACAGGCATGAGCCACTGTGCCTTGTTGATAACAAGATTAGTTGAAGATATCTTCTATCGTTTAATATTACTTGATTTTTGTTTAGAATGCACAGAAGGTTTTAATGTGCGCTAACATTGCCCATGCTAATACTTGGGAATAAAGATACAAAATACAATTTACTTTCTGTTTTCAAAGCATTCACATTTCAATGCAATGAAAACATAATAAGCAAGAAATATTTTCCTAGAAGTTATTTTACATGAACTCCATGTTATGTGGTGTCAAAGAAAACCACAGCTAGACAGTAGTTACTGTGGTAAAAATAAATTTTATGCAGAATTGATTGCAACAGAGTAAAAGAGGCCACAGCATACAGCTGAACTTAATTCCTAGCAAAACAAGGAAAAGTGAAGACTGATAGCCAAGGACAGTTTGGAGGGGCCAATGGACAGAAAATTACTAAGAGGAAACATTAAGGGTAGAGGCAACTCTTGCTAAGCTTACCTAAGAGAATTCCTGCTGAAGGTATGCCAGGTGAGCATATATTACCAGGGAATGATAAGAGGTTAGGAATTAGATCAGCATATCAAGGGTGGGGTATTCTTACTAAAATGATCTAGCAGGAGCTCATGTAGTGTCTGTTCAAGGAGAACATCTTTGTCAATTGTTGCTGCATGGCTATATATTCAGTGAAAATAAAATCTTTTGAGTAGCACCTAACCCCCAAGCCTTGTGTTTGGAAGTAGGAATACAAAACAATAGCAATCTCTCTCCTAAAGTAATTTACTTCCCAGTGGAATATACAACATGAAAATGAACAAATCCAGTGTGAAGTGGTTTTTTCCTATGACACAGGTAGAAACAAGTTGCAGTAACATAAAGCTGAAGCCTATCTTGTCCAAATTAGAAGGTCAGAGAAGATGTATTCTGAAGCTATGGCTTGAGACAAAACATATGTTTGCAATATCCGTTATTTTCTTAAAAAGAAATTCTCTAGATAACAAAAGACAACTGTTAATAACACCCAAGAGATTCACTGGATCGATGAGCTAGAGCAAAACAATTCAGGAGACAGCTTTGTTTCTTCTCACTAAACATCTAGTAACTCAGCCAAATACATATATAAGTGTTTTTATTTAGACAATGAATACAATCTGTTAACCACTGGGTATAGCAAACAAAATGCTGGGGTTCAAATGAAATAAACAAACCTATACCTGTAAAACTGCAAGTTGTGAATATTATTACATGGAAATTGAAAAAGGTGTCTTGACAGAAAATACAGAGAGTGACAGACAGCTTATTTTAGCCATGTGATTAGCAAATTCTCCCTGAGATCACTCTGAAGATTTTCAGCAGGAAAAGGAACCCATAGATAATATATATTTAAAAACTTAGCCTTTGCATCATAGTATATATAAATGTGTTAGCTAAATATGAAAGGAACAGAAGACAAAATGTCTGGAGCACTGTTGTTCAATCTACTAGTTGAGATAAAGCACATCACAAAAAAAGCTTTGCTAGTAAAAAAGCAAAACAAAAATCAGCCAAGCTGAGCAACATGCTTGATTTACATTTTGTTTCAAAAGCTAATCTGGTTGCTGATTTGTGATATACCATTTGCCGATAGGCAGACCATCCACCGGTGGACAAGCCTGCATTTCTACAGTATACCAGGAATAGAAAATATTATATAATGTTAGAAGTCCCATGTTGAAGAAGATTGAGCATGTTCTCTGCATGGAAAAAAGACTACTGAGTCCAATATGTAGTAAGTCTGGTAAGCATGAGGTTTAAAGAGACAGATTTCTTAAGATTTAATTTGACATATTAAGAAGCTAGATTTGATTTTAAACATAATTTTTAAAATGCAGATGTTTTGATTTGTATTTTTCAGAAAATAATTACTTTGTTAGGTGTCTCCTAGTCTCATAAAGAAAATAAAAATAAAAGTGGAAGTCAAACAAAGAATTAAAGATGTTGTATTAAGTTACTAAACTTTGTCACTTTGCCAGACTCCTTGAATTGAGAAAATTTGATGTCTACCATTTACATTCATGTTTTTCCTCATTTTCCTATTAAAAGATTATTTTGCATAATTTTATATTTATTTGTCATATCTTTACACACTATTTTAATTTTAAACAGCTTCTCTAACAATGGAATGAAATGCTTCATCCAATGTTAGAAAAATTTTAAGCTTTAAGCAGTAAGTGGCAAAATATATGAGGAAGACAAACAAAATTTAACTTTGAAGTAAACTATTAAACCTTTACATAAACTTCCTCCTCCATAAAGCTACATGTAGATAAATACATGCTCAATGATTTAGCTAATAAAGAAACATTTTAATTGTCTTATGATAAAGTAAGTTAATGAATATATTTTAATGAACTGGGATATATTTAGAGATCACATGTTGGTTTATTTTATTGACAAGGATATTACATGTTAAAGAAAAGCTGAATTACCTAAAAACAGCTTCTCAGGTCATAGAAACAAAGTGAAACACTACTACGGAATGACTTCAGAACAAAGTAGTAATAACATTTTTGCTAGTCTAATGAAAAAAGAACAATTCACAAACATATATATACACACATATGTAAACACACACATATATACATACACAAAAATACAGCTATGACTGACATGGTGCTATCGGTCCCTCCAATTATTGAGAACTTATTATTTTTACTATTTATTAAAATGCCTCTTCTAAAGGTATAAAGTTGCTATGTTAATGAGATCCTCCGGTGAAAGTTGTGAATTGTAGGATGCAGAAAATGTCAGCAGTAGTATTTCTAACCACCTAGAGAAGAGAAACTTCATTAAGAATGAGCCCAATAAGCAGAGGGAAACAAAAATAAAAAATATATGGGGAATAATGTTTTATCTCACATTTGCTATTTCCAGGTGATTTTTATTTGATACAACTATATTTTTTTAGTTAAGAGGTTTGGCTATCAACTTCTTAAGTGCATAAAATATTTTAATGTTTTTAAATAAATCATTTCTTATTGGGCCAATCAAGTTTTATTTCTGTCAATCACAACTGAAAATTAAATTATAAAATGTTAATATATAATAAATTGCTTCACACATGTATTAATACTTAGATCTGAAACCATCTTTGCTGTGCTTAAATTGCTTCAACTCTAAGCTCTTTTTGGTTTTCCAGTGAGTGTTCAAATGAGAAACAAATTTTCTTTGCCTTTAACCACGCTTTGAGATGTCTTATGCGTGTCAATTAAAAGTATTGATGAATATTCAGAAAAGTATGGGTAAAAATATAATAAGAAGGAAAATATTTTGTCCTTGCTATTGTACAGATAAAATAAATTTCACTAGTTAGCATAAGCTTTCTTGATTATCTTTCACTGAGGATTATTTCCTTCATTCATCAAATTTATTGATAAATATATCTAAAAACTAACAAATTTTTATAAATTTCTGCCAAACATAGATCTGCATGTGGAAAGAATATGATATAAATAAATATCATACATTAATAATCACATTTAAGAAGAGAATTTAAAAAGCATATATTTGAGCAAGATAGCATTTCAAAAATTAATTTCTATGTGTAAAACATTCTATGTATGTAGTCTATGTATTCAAGTTCCGATGGAGAAACTGAGAAAAAATACCTCAACAAGTATAATCTGCCACATTGGTTCTCAGAGATAATGCTGTGGAAGCATTAAAAAGAGCAGTCTCAGAAAAAGATAAGAGTTACAGAAAAAAGGAGAATTTTGTGGTGTTTTGCTATAAAATATCTTTCTTTGAATTTTTCAGGCAGTGTCATGTTAATTTTCAGGTAAAATCCTAAGGGCAAAGGGATAATAAATAGGTAATCTCTGAATGTGTATATCAATTAAATAATTTTAAACCAATATCAAAGGGAACTAAATAAGCAATAAAATTAAACAGGTGAGTTAATGCTCATCATTAAAAATATTTAGGTAAAATTTTGTAAAGCTCTTAGGTTTCCAACAAACTTATAAGATTTGGAAAAAATGAAAAATTATTTAGAAGGAAATTATATTAATTGATATTTAACACTTGGGTTTTTGAAAATAGTGAATGCATTCATGACAAACAAAAAAAAAAGAGTATACTAATTGAATATAACGGCAAAATTGTGACTATTCTACAAGCAGAAAAATTCCACTTAAATAGCTAAATTAACTCATCTTTTTTTTTCCAAAGTTAGGAGGAACAAAGTATGTACCTGCTACTTAGACATAATTATAATTAATGAGAAAAAAACCAAGTCAGCATTAGAGTAACTGGCATAGGATATGTGCTGGTTAAATGTGTGTTAAATGATTTAACTGGTTGGAAATATGAAAGCTACCTGAACCATGCATGATGTAGACAGGAACTTTTAACAGAACAAGGAGAAAGTACTAGAAAGTATCAGATTCAACCATTTAAATATGTAAAACTAGATTTATTCGAATTCTCAGAGAAGTGAATATGTCATTTCATAATGAATACTTAATAAAATAAAGAGAGTCTACTATATATCATTCTTGTATCATTTAAATTTACTTAAACTTTTGAGCCTCAGGTTTTTCATTTAAAGAAAAACAAAATATTTAAGTTAAAGAAGTATTAGAAATATCAGAAAAAAAAAGTTAAATATATGCTGATTCTATATGTACATACATACATACACACACACACACACACACACGTACAAGAAGTTTATAACTTCTCAACAAATAAAGAAAATGACCACTTTCTTAAATTATAAACTCTGAATTGTTAAATTTATTTTCTATTCTAATCAGCACCTACTTTTGGCTTGAATCTGTAATTAATTTTTGACCATAAGCCCAGTATTAAATCCCATCTTCTTAACCAATAATACATGTTGAAGCCAAAGTCCTTTTAACCTCTATTGTGGATATCAACTCTAAAATGACTAATAGTCTACACTAGTTACTGCTTCACTTTCCTGTTCCCTAACTGTAATTACAACCTTGTACTGAATAATTATCTGAATATTGACCCAATTGATGAGGGATCCCTTCTTTAAAGCAAGACATTGACATTTATTAGTAGAGCAGTCAATACTGCGCAGAAAGCCTGGCTAGGTCTGTATCCTACAATTTTCTTTCTCGTTCATATTTTCCTCCAATAGAATAAAGTGATTCTAGACTTTTTCCTCCTCTAGAAGTATCATCCATTTTGGTATAGCATCCCTATATCATCTTGAAAAGAATCCTGTGTAAATGTTTATATATATATATATATATATATATAGTATATCGAAGTAGTATTTACAGGCATGATCAAATGGACAGAATTAATTGCATAACAATTGACTGTATTTAATCAACACTATTGCCAACCTGTAAATAAGTGACTCTTTGATGGAATGACTGATTGGTAGCAGGTGTCAGGTTAATATGATAAAAATGGTAAAAACATTTGTATAAACAGGCCTACTCTTGATGCTGAGCCAAAGATGTTCATTTATATTCTATTTCTACCTGCACAGAATATAAATTCCTAAATTTTTGCTATGGTGAAAGAGCTAACTCTGTATTTACAAATGTTTCTATAATTTCATACTAGTAAAAATATAAATAGTTTTGTAAAGTCTGTATGCTTCTTAGAAGCAACAATTTGTATGACAAAAAGATTCTATTATTTCTACTCAGGTTTCAAGTTCTCTAGAGATTAGAATTCTGATTTATTTATCTTTGTATCAGTAATGTCTCACATAGAGGCTGGCATATATTTGATATCCCATGAATTCCACATTTTTTCCAGTTTTATTCTAGGCTGTAATACAAATGTATACAAATGTGTGTGTATATAAAAACGTATCTCTCATTTCAGGTTTTTTAAGTGTAAGAATCATGACAGAGATTTAAATATTTCATTATTAAGTTATTCTACTTTCACCACTTATCTAGCATATATTTGAAAATTCATAAAATTCTATTGAGGTTGAAACAAAGAAGCTTTCTAAATTCCAGATTACTGTTTAGTTAAAATAATTAAAACTTGACTTAACATTCACAAAGTTTAATTTGGAAAGAGAAAATACAGATTTTAATCTTTTTGTAGTCTAAGAATGGCATGCTATTTTTACTTTTCTTAACATGCAGCAAAAATTTAAGCTGACATGATTATAGAATAGCCTAAAATTATATAGCATTTAACTAAGAAAATTATGAAACATAAAAGTAAATAATAGTACAGTAAGCTCCTCAGATTGAATTGAATCTGAAGAGTTGTATAAAATTAAAGCCCTAAAATCAGAGTCGTTAAACTTGCTCCGTATTTTATCATTTTTTAAAAAAGAAATCAACATTTTTACTTTAGTTTACATGAGAGGTTTCTAAGAAGTAGCTATATACAATATAGTATATAAAATATAGCATGTAAAACAGAGACACACAAACTTGGGTGGTAGATATTTTTTGGGGGACAGGGACAGATATGCTAAAATAAAGATGAATAATTTTAGGTCCTTCTCAAAAACGTTGGCATGACCTTCCAACTAATTACTTCATTCTGATAAAATGTGTCATACTCTTATGCAGATTACCGTGTGTCATTTCTTGACCAAAATTGTAATGAAGTGGGTGTCTTTCCTGTTATCTAATTCTTTATCCAATGTCAAAAAATAAAAGATTCTGAAATCTTAGAAGATGACAGAGTTATAAGGTTAAATAATTCTGGATTCCTGAAGTATATAGTATGCACAAATGCTGAATACATGCATAGGCTGTTATGTGACGATTCCTGTGCTCTTGGGTTTTCTTTATAAGTTTCAGTAACTAGTCCTTTGTCTTACTCTAGGTACACACCCCCCAACACACCACACACACACACACACACACACACACACACACACACACACACACTAGTGAAAGACATCACTATTTTCCATGCTTTAAATAGAAACCCGTTGATCATCATTAGCAATCATCTCTCTTATAAGCCATATCCAATCAAATTCCTGTATATTCCTACTCAAAAATCTTTCTTAAGTCTCTCTATTTCCCTTTCTTTTCACCATTACATCTAAAATGATATTGTTAGCAGTGGAACATATCCAAGTCATCAGGCACCAAGTATGTTACTGGTGGTGAATCTGTATGTATATGCAGCAGCCTCAATTCTTGCCTCCTCAGAAGAAAGAATTTAACTGAGAGGCATAAATCAGGAGAGACCAGGCAAGTTTTAGAGCAGGAATGAATAAAAGGAACAAAATAACTAGGAATTCAAATATAAAATTCCTAGGAATACAACTAACAAGGAATGTGAAGGACCTCTTCAAGGAGAACTATAAACCACTGCTCAAGAAAATAAGAGAGGACACAAAGAGTTGGAAAAACATTCCATGCTCATGGTTAGGAAGAATCAATATCCTGAAAATACTGCCCAAAGTAATGTATAGATTCAATGCTATCCCCATCCAACTACCACTGACTTTTTTCACAGAACTGGAACAAACCACCTTAACCTCAACCGAACGAGCCCATATAGCCAAGACAATCCTAAGAAAAGAAAAAAAAAAAAAAAAAAAAACCAGAGCTGGAGGCTTCATGCTACTTGGCTTCAAATTATACTACAAGGCTACAGTAATCAAAACATCATGGTACTGGCACCAAAACAGAGATATAGACCAATGGAAAAGAACAGAGACTTCAGAAACAAAGCCGCATATCTACCACCATCTGATCTTTGACAAACCTGACAAAAACAAGCAATGGGGAAAGGATTTCCTATTTAATACATGGTGTTGGGAAAATGGGATAGCCATATGTAGAAAGATGAAACTGGATCCTTTCCTTACACCTTATACAAAAGTTAACTCCAGATGGATTAAATATGTAAACAAAAATCCTAATACCATAAAAACCCTAGAAAAAAACCTAGTTAATACCATTCAGGACATGGGCATGGACAAGGACTTCATGACAAAACACCAAAAGCAGTGGCAACAAAAGCCAAAATAAACAAATGGGGCCTAATTAAACTTAAGAGCTTCTGCACAGCAAAAGAAACTATCAGTAGAGTGAACTGGCCATGAATAGAATGAGAAAAAATGTTTGCAATCTACCTATCTGACAAAGGGCTAATACTCAGAATCTACAAATAAACAAATTTACAAGAAAAAAAAACAAGCAATCCCATCAAAAAGTGGGCAAAGGATATGAACAGACACTTTCAAAAGAAAACATTTATGCAGCCAACAAACATATGAAAAAAAGCTCATCATCACTGATTATTAGAGAAATGCAAATCAAAACCATACTAAGATACCCTCTCATGCCAATTAGAATGGTGATCATTAAAAAATCAGGAGACAACAGAGGCTAGAGACCATGTGGAGAAATAGGAACACTTTTACACTGTTGGTGTCAGTGTAAATTAGTTCAACCTTTGTGGAAGACAGTGTGGTGATTCCTCAAGAATCTAGAATTAGAAATACCATTTGACCCAGCAATCTTATTACTAAGTATATATCCAAAGGATTATAAATCATTCTATTATAAAGATACATGCACACGTATGTTTATTGTGGCACTGTTCACAATAGCAAAGACATGAAACCAACCTAAATGCCCATCGGTGATAGAATGGGTAAAGAAAACATGACACATATACAACATAGAATACTATGCAGCCATAAAAAGGATGAGTTCATGTCCTTTGAAGGGACATGGATGAAGCTGGAAACCATTATTCTCAGCAAACTGACACAAGAACAGAAAACCAAACACCACATGTTCTCACTTATAAGTGAGTGTTGAACAATGAGAACACATGGACACAGGGAGGGGAACATCACACACCAGGGCCTGTTAGGGGGTGGGAGGCTAGGGGAGGGATAGCAGGGGGTAGGGGGATTGGAGAGGGATAGCATTAGGAGAAATACCTAAGGTGGATGACGGGGTGATGGATGCAGCAAACCACCATGGCACATATTTACCTGTGTAACAAACCTGAATATTCTACACATGTGCCCCAGAATTTTTTTTTTTAAAGTTTTAATGCAGGAATAATAAGAAGTAAAGTACACCTGGAAGAGGGCCTTGATTTGAGAGATCAAGTGCATGATTTGAGATTTGACTTGGGGTTTTATATGTTCGCATGATTCTGGAGTCTGCATCTGTTCTCCCCTGATTCTTCCCTTGATGTGGGCTATATGCATTCACAGTGACCTGCCTGGCACTTGGGTGGTGGCTATGTACAGTGTGTTTGCTGGAGTTGTATGCGTGCCCCCTTGAGGCATTCCTCCCTTACAGCTGAATGTCTCTAGAAGGGCATATACCAATTAAACTGCCATTTTGTCTCTTAATGCACACGCTTGAGCCCACTTGCCCAACTCCCAATATCTTATTTTGGGAAGCTCCTGATCACCAGTTTTATTTTTTTTTTAACAATCTATTGGGAAACTGCCTTTCCATGGTGCTGTGATCAATTATTATTTTAGAGAGAGAATTACCTGCTTGACCATCACTCAATGGTCACTTGACATTCCTGATGAGGAGAGGAAGCCTTCTCCTGCCCAGGTCATGCCTGACTAGCTACCTACTGTAATATTTCCTCTGTCAAGAGCCCAAGACCCTAATTCTTTGGGGAAATTATACAAAAGTCAGTTTTCTGTAACTGTTTCCTGCTGACACACGGGTGGTAGTGGTTTGCCTGTGTGTCTTGACCTCTTGCTGGCTGTCAAGGCAGGGGAATGGGTCCATGGGTTGGTGAAACTTGTATCTAGCCAGGTCCAAAGAAGACAGGGGTAAGATTTCACCACCAACATGTCTCACTGATGGGCAATGTAGGTGTACCCTGTAGAAGGGTTGCTCTTGAATACTGAGAGGATAGTACCCTTATTGAAAATTGTTTGGAGCTTGATGGCCTAAAGGTGTTAGAAGACAAACCAGGTTATTAGATTTAGAGGAATGTCAAAATGAAATAAGAGGGTGATTATAGATCCAAAATATTCCTAGGCTGCTGACATGCCCAGGTAGTAGGAGGCTACAGTCATGGGGACATGGTTTGCTAGCCAATTCCAATATGTGTTCAAAATTAGAATATTGATCCAAATTTTTACATTATCTATCCCTCTTATTTCTTCTCAGCTTCAGCCAGAGAACACTGGTTGGTTAACAGAGATAAGCAACTGCTGACAAAAACTTGTAAACAACTAATGAAACTAGACTCTAAAAACAGGTATATTATAGTTCTTAAAACATATCATTTCTCTCCCCAGTACTCATTTTTTTTAAAAAACAACTCATGATAGTATTGATATGTTTGCAAAATAAGCTTTAGTCTTATTATATTTGGCCTGATTATTTGCATAAAGCACAGCAAAAATAATTATTTTCC
Organism: Sapajus apella; assembly: GCF_009761245.1. Classification (NCBI taxonomy): domain Eukaryota; kingdom Metazoa; phylum Chordata; class Mammalia; order Primates; family Cebidae; genus Sapajus; species Sapajus apella. The sequence continues at coordinate 16,420,060 of NW_022436942.1, forward strand.
ATGTAGACTTCTTTTTAACTTATCTTTGATGGACATTTGTTTCATAAGGAATCTCAGATAAGACGTTTTTAAAGCCCTTAAGCCCAGCCATAGGTTAATGCCATAAAATAACTGTGTGATTTAGTTAAATTACTCTTCTCTTAAGGTTCCATGATAACTTAAGGCTCCAGGGTCTGTTATAAAGTACCATTCTTAACTTACCATAGGTCAGGAATATGTTCAGAGTCTGTGTAAGAAAAGGTGTAAGGTCAGTTTTCCCAAGAGGTTTTTATTGGCACTATAAGTCAAATTTGATTCCTTAAAAGAAAGCATGTCATTCCAGTCAAAACCCTGGTAAAGTAACCAGTTTCTCCAATTGTGTCCTGTTGCAAAAGAAAACTGATTGCTAATGCACTTATGTAACAACTGTATTGTCATAAATTAAGAATACTCAGAGATAATCTCCAAACTCTGGAGAAATCAGGTAGAGAGAAACAATTATGTTCCAAATTTTGTTTATAGGAGTACAGCCAATTGTTAAAAGCTGTAAATCACTCAAAAGAAAAGTTTTCTTAGCTTTGAGAAACTAAATATTGGCAAGATTTTAAGCAAAAAGTCATAAAAGGCTTATTTTAATCTCCTATTAGTTTAGTGTATGAAGTTAATGCCTGTTCTCCTTCATATTCATGAACATTTCAGCTCCCCTTGAGAGTCCTAAAATATTTTTTTCTCTATTTTAATGTAATAATTTCCAGCGTTATCAGAACCTTGCATTGAAATACCTGCTAGAGTTTTATAGCTGATTATAGAGCCAGCATCTAAAGAGGATCAAAAAAGACAATAATTGTCCATGGATGACAAAACATCTTTGAGCAGCTACAGTCAAAAACACAGTTGACAAATTTATTACTTTTGTGGCTCACAATAATTTAACATAACAATTATAATTATTACTCATAACCTATACTAAGTTATATCAGAATTATAAGAGTTTTGAATAATTTTGGAACACCTACCAATAACATTTATACAAATACTGTCCAAAGAAAGCTTAATGTTATCTTTCTATTAGTGTGCTATTGATGTCAAACCCAACTCTTAACAAAACCTATAGACAAACTGATTCAATTTTAATCAGTTTGGCCATAAGTTAAGATTCTCATACAGCTCTTATAATTTTTTACAATTTTCTGTCAAAGAACAGAGCAATGCTTTAAGAAAACTGTGTTGTCAATAGTAAAGACATGAAAGCAACCTAAATGGCCATGAATGATACACTGAATAAAGAAAATGTGATACATATACCTCATGGAATACTATGCAGCCATACAAAAGAACAAGATCATGTTTTTTTACATGGACATGGACAGAGCTGAAAGGCATTATCCTTAGTAAATTAATGCAGGAACAGAAAACCAAATAGTACCTGTTCTCACTTATAAGTGGGAGCTAAGTGATGAGAACACATGGACACAAAGAGGGAAACAACACACCTTGGAGCCTTCTGGAGGGTGGGGGAGAGGATCAGGAGAAATAACTAATGGGTACTAGTCTTAATAGCTGGGTGATTAAATAATCTGTACAAAAAACCCCTATGACATGAGTTCACTCATGTAACAAACCTTCACATGTACCCCTGAACTTAAATGTTAAACAAAACATACATTTTTATTCTGATGTTCAATTTAAAGAGAAACTAAATAGTATCTCTTTAATTTCAGCTAATATAGTCATACACAGAATTTCTTCTATAAGATAAATCTTTCATAAAACCTTCCACAACTTGCTCAAGCCTTCAGCTTTACCCTATTTAACTTAAAACAACTTTTAACCCTCTAAACTAGTCAAGAAAAATCCACATTCTTATGCCTTTTTATGATCTTTTACCAAAAACACATTATACTTTCTTTACATGCCTTTCATGTAAACTTTTTTTCCCCCTAGTCTCAGGTACATGTTGCACTGTTAACTCTTTGAACTTTTACTTTTAGTGAAAAACCTGGTAAGTAAGCAATTCTAATTATGTGCTAAGTTTTAAGCATAGAACACCAGACAGAAGTGAGCATAAGGCTTGACTCCATCACAGCTGGCGGCGGGAATGGCTAACTCTGTATGTCCCAGATGTTACCTAGCTTTAAAGCAGGGAAACTGTATAGTTAAGAGTCATAGCAGTAGTTTATGAAGTATTTAGTAGGCCTAATAACCTTTAAAATTATATACTATTTCTTTTATAAATTCCATTTTCCACTCTTTTATGACTTATACAGACCATCCACAGCATGCTTTTATCAATATGAAACATTTTATCAATATGAAAGATTTATATACAGATATGCATACCTCTTTATCTTCTGAATCATTCTAATATTTGTAAATCATTGGGTTACAGGGGTAACTTGCTGTGATCATTCTACCATGTGCTTTCTTGTGAGACAGAATTGCCTTACCTGTAGATCTTTCATATTAATTCTAATAGTGATAGTATTGGAGACCCGTCTAGAGCAGCTGCTGCCCTGACACTAGCTGCAGGAAGGGGAGGTGTGTCCACGGCTGCATGTTCCAGGGAGCTGGTGGGAGCCAGGAGCTAGCAGGAGCCCCACCCTCCTGCGTGTACCTGCAGCCACCCAAGTCATAGCTGACAGATCTGGACCCAGGTCTCCCTGTGCTCCTAGGAGCTGGGAGCAAGCTGGAGCCCCACCTTCCTGGCACAGCTGCAGCCACCCAAGCCATGGCTGCAGACCTGGACATCTCTGTACTTTCAGGGGCCTGGGGATATCCCCCCTTCCCCTGCAGGATTGGAGGTATCTACTCCCACTGCCTGGCTTCTCTCTAGACCAGGTGCCCACTCCAATCTTGGAGAGAGATTGGGGCCCGGCCCAGGGACTGTCACACCCCAGCTAGGTTTGTGCACACTCAAAGCAGCTGACATACCAGCCCTTGCTTCTTTGGCCCTCTCTGGACTTTGGGCACAACAAGCAAAAGGCAAAGGCCAAGAGCAGCTTGGCACAGGCCTGCAGGTGCCCCTTGGCACAAACAGCCTGGGTACCAGGAACAGCAGCAGGAAGCAGACAGGCTCTGGGGCAGAAAGCGGCAGGTCCCTGGTGAAGCCCCATCTCCAAGCTGGGAAGGCCTGAACCCTGGGGCCTGGGCTGCCAGAGAGAAGTTGGAACTCGGTGTTTTTTCCAGGCCTCCCCATGGCCCCCCATGAACCCATCAACATGCACTTCCTTCTCTGAAAACATTCTGAACTCAGCCAGGCTTGAGGAGATGACAGAAGGACCAGCTGTGGAGAGGAACTACCCACTCCACTAGGGTCTCTTCTCTGCTAAGAGATAAGCAAATGTTGAGATTACCAGTTGTGGAAAGAGGCTACCCACTCCAGGATCTCCTCTGTGCTGAGAGCTGCATACTCATCAAGCCACCTTGCCTGCAGACAGGAGCCACCCAATGTGGGTCTCCTCTGAGCTGTTCTGTCACTCAATAAAGCACCCCTTCACCTTGCTCACCCTCCACTTGTCCATGTAGCTCATTCTTCCTAGACACAGAATAAGAACTTGGAAACTGCTGAATGGGGGGGCTAAGGGATCTGTAACACGAACAGGACTGAAATAACCCCCTTGCTTGCCATGTTGCAGTTGGCAAGAAAAGAGAAGATCTTCAGCCCTCTGGGGAGCCCAGATCTAGTAGTCCCAAAGCCAGGGCTTTGACACCCTCTTTGGTGCTCTGTGGTTCCTGGCATCCACAAACTTCCAGGTACCACCACATTTCCCCGTGCTAGCTACGGAAGATGCTTGTGGTATGCTTGGTCCAGCCACAGCCTCATAGAAAGCTGGTGTCCATTCTGGTGCCTGGAGTTACCCACCTCAATGTAACCAGCATGCCTGGCTGTGCACAATGGCCAGGCCCCATCCTTGCTCACACACCCTTTGCTGATCCACATCTGTCTCACCTTTGGCAGGCATGCAATCCAGATTGGTAACATGAGCTGAGTGCAACCTGCCAGGCTAAGTGGGTGGAATGAGCTCAGTGGTCCCAAGTAAAACTCAGGCAAAGGCACCACTAGCACAGAGGTTTCTGGCTGGCAAAGCAACACCCCAAGCATCCTGTAACATAGCCTGGGTAAAAAACATATAATACTAGAAGGAATTTGTTTATAAATAACGGGCACTTACTTTCTCTGTGGAAACATATCACAACACAGGTAGAGACCCAAAGCAGATGAATCAGAGAGGGCTTATAAAATTATGCTATAAAGCATTTCTTCAATTAGGGATATTTAATATAGCTTGAGAAAACAAAATATGTAATTTATGATTAGTGTAGGATCTAACTATACAAGCAAAGTTTTTTAAGCTTGCATGTCTGGTCTTAATGTTTCATTTGTTTTGTTTTCTTCTGTACATGTTTTGGCAATGTGAATGTATATTTATAGTTCCATCAGTCTCCTTCTAATGTTATTAAATGTTGGCTGGTTCTAAATGGTCTTTAATTATCCCTCAAATTATTTTACAATGGGGTTCTCAATTAACTTGTTATGAGCAAACTTTTGTGAAATTAAGATATGCTTTTCTATGCAAGAGTTAGGTATTTTAAATTTTCCATCCCAGTAGTATTATATTGAATGGCTGAAACAAAAATCTATTGCTTAAAATTTGTTTTTTGGTAATACAAGATTTAAAATGAAAAAAGAGTTAAGTCTCCTCTTCGGTGAACTAATAAATGAAGGATGTAGACATTAGGCTGATGTTGTTTTTACTTTTCTTCCTTGTTCTGAGAGGCTTTATATACATTGCTTTGGTAGAAGTTTTGAAGATTTAGGCTAAGTCAAAATTAGGTGAATATTTTGGATGTTTAAAGTGGAAAAGCGAGTCAAGAGAAAATATACTTGGTATTTGAAGTAAAAACAAAACATTCAGAGGAATTGAATTACTATTGAAAATTTTACCTCATTTTCTTTTATATGGCATAAAGTATCTTAGGAGTTATTTTAGGGATTATCCAGTATAGATACACCAAGGCCCTAGTAAGTAAGAGGTGGTCCAAGAGCATAAAGGTAATTAGAGATTGAATGAGTTTTCATCACTCATACTTAAGCGTCCTTTCTTTCCTTGCAAAACATTGACTTCCTATGTATGACATTGTACATATTTATAAGAACAAAGAGGAGGAATCAAGGAAAATATTTTAATACAATTTTTAAAATAATAACCATTTACTGTAACTAAAAGGATATAGAAGTAGAATTATAATCAAGAATACTTCTTAAAAAATGCATTCATTCTTAATAGGACTTTGACAAATGACCTAATATTTCTTTCTCAATGTTTTCATCTAACTCAGTTTGTATAATAAACTCTTCCTAAATGCATTACCCCCAAGTGGTATAACTGATAATGGTTCATAAAGTTTGTGAATTTAATAGCTGAAAATAGCTACATATGCATAAATTTTACCCCCAAAAAATTAGTATAAAAAACTAATATGTGGCTGGGCATGGTGGCTCACGGCTGTAATCCTAAAACTTTAGGAGGCTGAGGCAGGTGGATCACCTGAGGTCAGGAGTTCGAGACCAGTCTGGCAAAGATGGTGAAATCCTGCCTCTACTAAAAACACAAATGTTAGTGGGGTGTGGTGGTGCATGCCTGTAACCCCACATACTCAGGAGGCTGGGGTTGCTTAAACCTGGAAGGCAGAAGTTGCAGTGAGCCAAGATCGTGCCATTGCACTTCAGCCTGGGCAAGAGTGAAACTCCATCTCAAAAAAAAAAAAAAAAAAAAAGAAAGAAAGAAAAAAGAAAAAAAACCCTCATGTGTTTTAATAGCTATTTAATTTTGGCATACTGCTTACACCCTTATAGGGCAACCATGTTATTCAATAACATATTGCTTGGAGCTTCAGCTGGTTACAAACCACAGGGTTGGCACATTGGCTTGACTTAGTGTGTGGCACATTTGTGTCTTCCAATATCCATGCAAGATGATAACAGAGATACACTTCAGCTTCTCTTTTTGATGCTAGGAGATAAGGTATACTTAAGTACAAGTGTGTGATGGATTAAAAAAAAAAAGAAGTAGATGCAGGAGACAAAGCTATGCTTATTTCTTGATATTATCCACGCTGTCTCTGTCTAAAACTGTTAAGCTTAAGTGTAAACACCAGGAAGTGAATCATCCTGAAAAAAAGTAAGGAAAGGACTACAGTGCTGGCATTTTGGTCATTTTTCTAAGTTACTGTGTGGAGGATGCTGAGTTGTTGAATTGTGCTAACTACTACTGACAGTAATGAGGGTAGGGACAGCATAAACTTTTTAAAAAGTCTCTTCTTTATAGGAAATCTCGTGATTCCCCACTAACTCTTTAAGAATCAATAATATCAGCATTATTATCTCCCAAAGTACAGAACAAATTTCAATCTATATCAACCACCAAACAATTTTTCAGGATCCTCAATTTCCAGATCTCACAATAATCATTCATAAATAACAAGCTTATTTCTCATTCCACACGTAGCATAATACGAGTTAGCTACAGAGGTGAGAGAGGGTATCTGCTCCATGCAATCGTTTGGGACCCAGGTTCATTCTACCTAACGATTTGCCCATCCTGTAGCCTTTAGTATATTCCACTGGAAGCTCTTTACCCCATTAGCCAATGACCAAAGATAGAGAGTTTTTAGAGAATATTGAGGGACATTTTAGTGGCTAGCCTCTTCTGTTAACTTTTCAATGGCTAAAGCCATGTCACTTGACCCCATATGGATGCAAACACACTGGGAATGTAGTCTAGAATTTTATGACAAAAAGAGACTATTGATAGTGGTAAGTCACTCTCTGCTACAGTAAATACCATCACACAATTCAAATAAAAAATAGCTCATGAGTAGTTTCCATACCTACAGTCTATCCTCCATGTTCTCTTGGATCCTGCATATGTTTCATTTCTAAAAATATTCTAAACGACACTGTAATTCTCTGCCATACACTATCACTAAAGGTCATTGATATGGTTTGGCTCTGTGTCCCCACCCAAATGTGCTGTCAATTGTAATTTCCAGTGTAAAAGGAGGGGCCTGGTGGGAGGTGATTGGATCATCCGGATGGTTTCTAATGATTTAGCACCATCCCCCTAGTGCTATCCCGTGATAGAGTTTTCACTAGATCTGGTTATTTGCAAGTGGGTAGCACCCCTCAGTTAGTTCACTCTCTCTCCTGCTCTGCTGATGTGAAGATTGTACGTGCTCCTCCTTTGCCTTCTACCATGATAGTAAGTTTCCTGCGGCCTCCCCAGCCATGCACCCTTACAGCTTGCTGAACTCTCAGTCAATTAACAACCCAGTCAATTAATTACCCTCTTTTCTTCATAAATTACCCAGTCCCAGATAGTGCTCTATAGCAATATGAGAATGGATTAATACAATCAGTATTTACACTCTTGTAAAATCCTATAAAAATCAGCTGCAATATTTTTGCTTAATAACTTAAACACTTTGTGGCATTGTTAATCTCCCACAAGTTCAAACACTACAGGTAGTTTCTCCAGCTACCCCTGTAGATTTAGTTGAACAATTATCCTTGATAAGCAGATTTTTAATCAAAGAAATAAGGCATATTTCATTATGCACATGGGTTGTGCTTTAAATGATTCTGATTAACTGCGTGCTTCACCTCCTAGTACACAAAGGTGTGACATGGCAGTTCTTCCTTTAACCACTGCTTGCTTAGATTACTACCAGAGATATATTCAATTCAGTTAGCAAACCCATCCTCATGTGAAAAGTGAAAACCTGCTGACAGTTGCAAAGACTTCCATTAGTGATTTTTCTATAGCTGTGTTCTCTAACCATATCTCTCCACTACTACAGAGGTATCATATAAGGCCAGCAAACAGACAATGAAATATACTTGAATATAATAATGTTGCTTTTGAATGAAAAGAAATATTATAATATAATGAACACCTACACTACAACGTTGAAGATAGATAATCTCTTAAAAAGTTTTATTTGATAAAGCTGTCCCCAAAAACTATTTTTGCTGCTATTGGAAATATTAACTCTGGTGTGAAGAAAAAAAAATTATAAGAAAAAAAAAACCCAATGGAGAATAAAAATGTAAAATAGCATGGATTTTTATAAATTTTCCTGAATTTACATTTCAATGTCAGTGCTGGATACTTGTGGTATGATTTAATCTTTACCAGATTACTAAACTAATTGTTTTTGGTAGGATAAGGTATGCATATTGATATATTGCAACATTAAATATTATGCTCCATTTCTAGGGTGAAAGGAAAATTCAAAACTGGAATGTCTGGTTCCTCCCATTTAGTAGTCTTTGTGATATGTTTCACTACTACTATGAGCTCTAGACAGGCTGGAAAATGATAATCCCCGCTTTGCATTTAGTATCAAATACTACTTGTTTAACCTCATTCTGTCACAGATCCACAAGAAAATGTAACCTCCACATTGCATTTAAAAAAAAATCTAAAAATCTGAATTTAATATCTAGCAAATATGTTTGAGAGACTTCCAAAAATTGAGAATGGATTTCATGGCATTACTTTTTATGCTTTTTTTGATATGCTTTATAACCCTCCTCTTCTACTTGACCATCTTCTGTTAGTGGATTAAGTCATGAGGTACATCTATCTTTATTTAAATGTCCACTTTCTCACTACATAGCATTGAGCATTCTGGGTATGCTCACTTTCTTGTAAACTGTGTGGATTATTATCTTCTATGCAGACAGCTGTGAATTCCACTCAGCATTCGATTACATATTTTTCAATAGTGTCAATATCAGGGCCTAAATAATCAAAATGACAAAAACACTAGGTAATACATTGTACTAGATATTAAAGGCATGGAAGGTATAATATCTATTATAATATAGTTGTATACAGATTGATAGGTCGATAATCATATATAATCTTGTATGTTCATATATAATATATAATCGTACATTAAAATCATATATTATATAAATAAATAAGTAATAATCATACTTATGTATGATCATATAACATATTAACTACAATCATAGCTCTCTATCAGTATCTCAAAGTGAATCCAGCAATGGATTCACTGTAAAATGAATCCAGCGATTCTCTTTAACTCTCAGAAGATCTTATTACAATGTTGAAGCCATTAAATTAGTCATAATAACACGATAAGGACTGGTGAGTTAGAATTGATGAGTAAAGAATTGCTATCAGTAACTGAGACCAGAAATACCATTTTAGGGATGAAACTCATCAAACATTCTTCTGAGTGGTATAATGTAAAGCACACAAAGGAATTCTCCATGAAGGCAGTAAATTAATTTTACAAACAAGTACAGCAAATATAACTTTTGTCTTCTGTGAGGTTAATGGGTATTGTTTAGTTTTTCCATGAATGCCTAATCAAATGATCCAGAGAATTATATAAAACTATTACCTAACCAAAATTCAAAATGCATTGATGTGTGATACAATTAAAACATAAATTCTGGGTGTATTCATTAAATATAGTTGAAAATCAATATGATTTTAGGGTCACGTCATTCAAAACCTGAGTCAGTCCTAAAGTTTAATACTACAGCATACTCACAATGATGACTTCAGCAGTTAAACCTCTATGAAGTTCAAAATATTATTCTACATACTCAATATATTCCCTTAATTAAAGGGAATGACAGAGAAGTTCTTCATTACCCTTGAAAAAAATGTTATCTGTTTCCACAATATTAAGCCAATTTAGTTTTAACTTCATATGTTCTTGGTTTAATGTAAGAATTTACATTGTATTGTAGAACTTTCAGTTTTACTATAATTAGCAATTTCCCTAGAGTGATACAAAGTTATGTAAATGATACAAACTTTAAATAAATATAGCTAAGAAAGTTAAGATTCTCTAATGAAAAATATTCACAGAAAAAATAATTTATTTTTCACTGCAAAATACTGTCCTACTGCATAAAATAAAATAATTTTAAGAGAGTTCATCCACACACACAAACATTTACATACAATGAAAAAGGAACTTTCTTCCAATGATCAGATGAAGGATCATTTACTCTCTATCACCTCATAGATTATTTGACACTATGGGAGCTAGTATATTATAACATACATTTGAAAGATCTCTCAAACAGGCCTGAGGGTGGGATTAAGAGGAAGTGCAGGACCAAATGAGATGGAGAACTATGATCATAAAATTATAAAATTTGGGTAAGAGGTTTACACATCATCTTCATTTTGAACCAACCTTAAGACATCTATAATTGTGTTGCATAAGATAATTTTAAGTGGTCTATTAGTGACATTTCAATTTTAATAGTTACATATTTATTTTATATGAGTAAAAATGTAACTGGCACAACAAACATGTCTTTCATCAGGATATTTTTGGAAGAGGCTAAATGTTACATGCATTGATGTCAATCTGGCTTAAAGAGAACACAGTAAAAGCACAAGAGATACCTTTTTGTGGCAACATTCTGGAAAGAAGAAAACAAATGATTGGAATTGTGATATATTACACTGAGGGAAACAACACACATGTATCAGTAAACACCAGTGATACTCGATGATGTCAAATATATGTGTATGTTTTAAAATTAATGTAGCTAAATGTAAGCTTTACAAGTATCTAAGGGAGAAGAATATAGAGCCTCAATAAAACAGCATTATGTTTCATAATTCTGCATCCCTTGTGGGCCTGTACTTCCTCTTAATTCTACTCTGAGACCAATCTCAGACATCTTTCGATGTGTATTATAAAAGATTAGCTCTCATATTGTCACATAATCTAATTTTGATTTTCTTTGAATCCCAATATGTAATGTATTTTAACATTTCAAAATGTATTAAAAGAAATGGCAAAGAAATTTGGAAAACATTGGAATAAGAAGCATTAGAGTAAAACAATGAAAGGTTGTTAATGATAAATCAAAGGGAAAATAAAATATATTTGAATATTTACTTCTGGTAGGCACATTTTAAATAGAATTTAGAAGAACGTAATCATAATAGGAACTCCTCTTCTTTGTTTTTGTTATTTTGAAAGTTAGAGAGATAACTAATAATAAAGTCAATTTGTATTTCTTATTGTTTAAATTGAGGCAGAAATAAATATTTGCAGTTTTATTCTTCCTAAGTATTTCTTAATCTCTGGCCATGTCTCGCTTGCTCAAATATGGATTGACTTACATATTCCCAGTTGTTGAAATTTTTACAGAAGAGTTTAACATATATTTGACTGCCTTGAAAAATAAAACACTTTATAATGAAAGATAAAATTATATTGATAACTTTATATTGAAATGCCAAAATGGTGAAATATGATGGAGATACAAACTGGAAAGAAATAAATAGATATCACATTATTTGAGTAAAGGGATGAAATTATTTTTAGAAACCAAAGTTTTCATCCAAAACACTTACCTATGACAAAAGCCATTCCTGTACTTATTTGTCTTTACTGGTCCTTTTGATTTTGCTTAGCTTTTACACACTTCACTTAGCTGCTTGGTAAATTTTACTCATCCTGCCTTTAAAGACCTACATCAAATAACATTTCATGCATTTTAAAACAATCTTTGATTCATTTATTTTAGATTTATCTATCCTTCATCTGTGTGCTCATAGATGTTTGCCTGTTATTTGATTGTAATATTAACCACAAAGCATTTCTATTTATTTATGCCTGTCTTCTTAACTACAGTTTGAGATCCTCAAGGGCAGAACTCAGTTTTTCTAATAGACAGTTAGGTTCAAAATTCTAGTCAACCTCTAACTAGCTCTCTGCCTTTGAAATGTATGTGAACCTATATTTTTCTCAACTGTAAAATTAGCATAATAAAACTAATTTTACATGGTGGTGGCAAAGATAGATTTAGAGAAAATGGATAAACTTCTTTATACAATACTGGGCATTAAATATATGTACTGATGTAGTAATATACTTTTCTTTTTTGGTTTATTTGATGTTGTATTTACTTTTTATTTTTAAGGATAATATGGAGTACATAAAAAAGGTAAAACAGAGTACAATCTCTTGTTATCTTAAAATAATGTTGTTAAAGATACACTGAGCAGATATATATAAGAAATGTCAGATGAATTTATGACATTTTAAGTTTCGAGAAAACTGTTATAATCACATACAAAGGAAAAAGGCCAGTCAATGCACAAAGTTATAAAAACAAATGGTTTACCTACTGAATATTTTATGTATTCAAAAACACTATAACTTTGTTGCTAAAGACATGTTGCAGAAGCAATGTCATATAAGATACTGATTTTTCCTTCTATTTTACTGACAATGTTATAATTTACCTTTTATGTTTATTTTCTCTTTTTGGGGGGATATATTTCTTCCTTTTCAATGTTTATCCACTTTTATTACATTTTATTTTTCCCTTACTATTCAACTCACAAAATTTCTCACTGAAGTGTTTTGTATAATAAAATCATGAATTGAGCTGGGTAATTATATGCTCATGTTCTAGAGATTTCCGAATTTGCATTTCTACTATTGGCATAAAATTCATGGACAAATTTCTTCATTTTTCACCTGCTTAAATCAACATATTCAATAGTTTTTCAAATTTGTATCAGTATAAATCAATATTGCACATAAGTCAAGGTGCTGGGATACAACAATGACAAATCAGACTAAGAACGCTGAAGGTAAAATCACTTACTAAAATTTTATATTTTGTTTGTTATAGTTGCTAATTTTGTTTGGAGTAGTACAGGTATTGGTAAGTAATATTGATGTTTCTGTAACAAAAACGACCATTAAAAATCCTTAAAAATGTGGTATCACTTAGGAGTTTATAACCAGGCAGAGAGAAAACTTGTAGCAGAATTGGAAATCTGGAGACAAAATATCTTCATTGGTAAAAGTGTCAGATAGTCAAAGGTGACCAGGTGCCCTCTGAGACTAAAGCTGAATGGATAGACATTGAGAAACAGAATTTTGAAGCATGTATTTACTGTAATTATCTGAGTCATCAGGTATTAGAGAAAAACAGTATCTCTGAACAAATTTCTTTGCAAATGCCAAAAGCTAATTTAAAAAAAAGCTAGAAATTTGTGGCCTCAAATATTTGAATAGTCAACTGATTTTATAACTCAAAAAGTAAGAGATGCAATTGGAAAACACATTGAATGCATAGGCCCATTGAAACCTACACCTGTGGAAATGATTGGATTAAGAATGTGACCTCCATCCAAAACTGTTAATTCAGGCATCCTCAAGCCATCCATTATGTAAACACAAATAATTGGTGAAGTTATGAAACATATAAATAAAACAGTTTCACTAGTATCCCTGGAAGTATTCCTGGAAAGGATTTTTGGTGTGGTTATTGGCTGACAGAGCTGTAATGAATAGAAATAAATAAATCACAAGCCTGTAAGGTTTCTGAGAGAATTATGTTGCTAAATAAATTATTGGCTAAAATAAACCTTTGAATATTTGAGTCTTAAAGCAACACTTTTGCAGTTATAAAATGTCTCCAAAAGTGTGGTTGTCCCCAGTACTCACCTCAAACAGGACTATGGAGGATGATGAACAAGAAAAACTTATAAGACAACTCAATCTGGAACATGAAGAACAATAGAGAAAGGAATTCCTTTTATAAAGCTAAATCATAAAGATCTGTTGAACCAGCCTTGCTTCCCCAGGATGAAGCTGACTTAATGGTGATGAATAAGCTTTTTGATGTGCTATTGGATTCAGTTTGCCAGTATTTTACTGAAGATTTTTGCATCAATGTTCATCATGGATATTGGCCTGAAAATTTCTTTTTTTAGTTGTAACTCTGCCAGGTTTTGGTATCAGGATGATGTTGGTCTCATAAAATGAGTTAGAGAGAATTCCCTCTTTTTGTATTGTTTGGAATAGTTTCAGAAGGAATTATACCAGCTCTTCTTTGTATCTCTGGTAGCATTCAGCTGTGAACACATCTAGCCTTGGCCATTTTTGGTTGGTAGGCTATTAATTGCTGCCTCAACTTCAGACCCTGTTAGTGGTCTATTCAGGAATTCAGTTTCTTCCTGGTTTAGTCTTGGGAGGGTGTAAGTGTCCAGGAATTTATCCATTTCTTCTAGATTTACTGGGTTATTTGCATAGAGGTGTTTGTAGTAATCTCTGATGGTAGTTTGTGTTTCTGTGGAATCTGTGGTGATATCCCCTTCATCATTCTCTATTGCAAGTATTTGAATGATCTCTCTTTTCTTTTTTATTAGTCTGACTAGTGGACTATTTTGTTGATCTTTTTAACAGCCCTTTATGCTAAAAACTCATAATAAACTGGGTATCAATGGACCATATTTCAAAAAAATAAGAGCTATTTATGAAAACCCCACAGGCAATATACTGAATGGGCAATAACTGGAAGCATTCCCTTTGAAAACTGGCACAAGACAAGGATTCTCTCTCATCACTCCTGTTCAACACCATGTTGGAAGTTCTGGCTAGGGCCATAAGGCAAGAGAAAGAAATAAAGGGTATCCGAATAGGAAGAGAGGATGTCAAATTATCCCTGTTTGCAGATTACATAATTGTATATTTAGAAAACCCCATCATCTCAGCCCAAAATCTTCTTAAGATGATAAGCAACTTCAGCAAACAGGATACAAAATAAATGTACAAAAATTGCAAGCATTCCTATACACCAATAATAGACAAACAGAGACCCAAATCATCAATTGTGAACTCCCATTCACAATTACTACAAGGAGAATAAAATACCTAGGAATACAACTAACAAGGGATATGAAGGACCTCTTCAAGCAGAACTACAACCGCTGCTCAAGGACATAAGAGAGGATGCAAACAAATGGTAAAATATTCCATGTTCATGGTTAGGAATAATCAATATCAGGAAAAGGGCCATACTGCCCAAAGTAACTTATAGATTCAATGGTATCCCCATCAAGCTACCAATGACTTTCTTCGCAGATTTGGAAAAAACCACCTTAAACCTCATATGGAACCAAAAAAGAGCTAGCAGAGCCAAGACAATCCTAAGCAAAATAAATAAATAAATAAATAAACAAACAAAGCTGGAGGCATCACTCTACCTGGCTTCAAACTATATTACAAGACTACTGTAATCAAAACAGCATCGTACTGGTAGCAAAACAGAGATATAGCCTATGAAACAGAACAGAGACCTCAGAAAGAATGCCACACAACTACAACCATCTGATCTTTGACAAACCTGATGAAAACAAGCAATGGAGAAACGTTTACCTATTTCATAAATGGTGTTGGGAAAACTGGATAGCCACATGCAGAAAGCTGAAACTGTATCCCTTTCTTACACCTTATACAAAAATTAACTCCAGATGGATCAAAGAATTAAACATGAGGCCTAACACCATAAAAACACTAGAAGAAAACCTAGGCAATACCATTTAGGAAATAGGCATGAGCAAGGACTTCATGTCTAAAACACAAAAAGCATTAGCAACAAAAGCCAAAATTGACAAATGGGATCTAATTAAACTTAAGAGTTTCTTCACAGCAAAAGAAACTATCAACAAAGTAAACTGGCAACCAACAGAATGGGAAAAAATGTTTGCAATCTACCCAACTGACAAAGGGCTAATACCCAGAATCTACAAAGAACTTAAACAAATTCACAAGAGAAAAAAAATAAATAACCCCACTAAAAGTGGGCGAAGGATATGAACAGACACTTTTCAAAAGAAGACATTTATGCAGCCAACAAACATACAAAAAAAAAGCTCATCATCACTGGTCATTAGAGAAATGCTAATCAAAACCACATGGGAATACCACTTCACACCAGTTAGAATTGCAACCATTAAAAAATCAGAAGACAACAGATGCTGGAGAGGATGTGGAGAAATAGGAACGCTTTTACACTGTTTGTGGGAGTGTAAATTAATTCAACCATTGTGGAAGACAGTGTGGCAATTCCTGAAGGATCTAGAACTAGAAACATCATTTGACCCAGCAATCCCATTACTGGGTATATACCTAAAGGATTATAAATCATTCTATTATAAAGATACATATACATTATGTTTATTGTGGCATTGTTCACAATAGCAAAGATTTGGAACCAACCATATGCCCATCAATGGTAGAGTGGATAAAGAAAATGTGGCACATATACAGCATGGAATACTATGCAGATATAAAAAAGGATGAGTTCATGTCCTTTGCAGGGTCATGGATGAAGCTGGAAACCATTATTCTCAGCAAACTGACACAAGAACAGAAAACCAAACATCACATGTTATCATTCATAAGTGAATGCCAAACAATGAGAACACATGGACACAGAGAGGGGAACATCACACACCTGGGTCTAGGTGGTGGGAGGCTAGGGGAGAATTGGCAGGGGGTGGGATGATTGGGGAGTGATAGAATTTGGAGGAATTCCTAATGTGGATGACAGGGCAATGAACGCAGCAAACTACCACCACCGCACATGCATACTTATGTAACAAACCTGCACCATCTGCACATGTGCCCCAGAACTTAAATAAATAAATAAATAAATAAATAAATTAAAAGATAGACACTAAAAAAAAAAAGCTAAATCAAAATAAAC
Source organism: Sapajus apella (assembly GCF_009761245.1). Classification (NCBI taxonomy): domain Eukaryota; kingdom Metazoa; phylum Chordata; class Mammalia; order Primates; family Cebidae; genus Sapajus; species Sapajus apella. Next base: position 16,436,621 of record NW_022436942.1, read on the forward strand.
ACATGGAACTTTACTCACTGACATAATAAAAGCCTTTGCTACAATTATGGTTTACCGGTTCCACCAACAGACACTCATATATGTGTATTTGTAGTAGATTAAGATGGAAACAAATAAATTGACTTCTCATTTATATAACACCAGATCACATGAGGCTGCATGTAAGCCTGGAGGTAAATACAAACAGTTTAGGTTTCTTACTTCTTTGAGTTGCATAAAGTAACTATGGGCTGCTTATCTAGGGAAGAGTGTGAGAGTGTTCTGCGTTTGGGAAATACCTGCAGATTGCTTTTTGGTGGCCTGAGTGCAAGACTTACAGAGTGGCTTGCTGTCCACCAAAGAATTTTGTTCTTTTTTCTCTGGTGTGTCTTGCTAGGATGCACCTTTCTAGTCAAAGATTACTTTTTCCAACTCTTCTCTTATTTGAGGAATCTACATATAATGTAGGACCTTACTAAGAATATGAAGCATACATTAGAAAAAAATAGTGGAATGGGGGTTAGTGATTGAAGATATTTCTTTTTAACTAGTTTACTTTTAGACAGCTGTTTAATGCCTGGGTGGAAATCTCAATGTCAAATATGCAGTTACAGGCACAGTTTTCAAGGTGTTCTTATTCAAATCCTTTGGGCATAATCATACATTCTGAAGCATATGGCTCAGATTAATGCTAAAGAAAGTATTTAATTAGATAATGCTTGTGTGCTTTCTCTATTTTAGAACTGGTATCAGAACTGTATTTTTCCAGAAGCTATATTTTTCCAGAAGCCAACTGTATTTTCCAGAACTGTATTATTACAAAATCCAATTTTCCTGAATAGCAGGTAACATTTGCTATAAAGAAATGAATTCTATAACATAGTGGCTAAAGAAAACATAATCAGGATATCTGGGTTTAGATTGCTAGCTGTATAATAATAACAAAGTTACTGAATCGCTATGAATCTGTATTTTCTCCTATGTAAAATGATATAAACACTTGTCAACTTGATGTAAAAATTAAGTGAGCTACTATATCTAATACATCATCCATAGAAAGTGCTTGAAAAGTAGTAAATATAGCATTAATTCTGATAGTATGTTAAAACTCACCCCCCAGTTATGCTCACACTTATTCCCAAATTACATTGACATTTCTAGGAAAAGTGATTCAGGGTTTGAGCATTGAGAGTTTAAGGTTATCATGTAATACATGATACATATATATATTTAGATGGAGTCTCACTCTATCACCCAGGCTGGAGCATAATGATGGGATCTTGGCTCACCACAACCTCCGCTTCCCAGGTTCAAGCAATTGTCCTGCCTCCGCCTCCTAAGTAGCTGGGATTACAGGTGCCCATTACCAAGCCGAGCCAATTTTTGTATTTTTAGTAGAAACAAGGTTTCACCAGGTTGGTCAGGCTGGTCTCAAACTCCTGACTTCATGATTCACCCACCTAGGCCTCCCTAAAGGTTGTAATTAGAGGTGTGAGCCACCATGCAAAGCCGTACAATGCCCAATATACAATTTAAATAAAACCATGATATCAAATTCCTACCTATATTCTCCAAATTTATATGTTATATTTCAAAGATATACAGTTTTATAAACAGAGCATATTATTTTTAACAAATACATCCCGATCTTGTGTAAGCCTAGGTTAATACTGTTTGTGTTCTATTTTTAACAAGTTTAAAAGGCAAAACATAATTCTAGAAATTAAAAACAGAAAAATATATTTGAATTCTATAAAGTATTTTTGTATAGTTGTACAATGTGTTTGTGTTTAAACTAAATGTTATTACAAGAATCCAAATGGTAAAAAAAAAATTAAGTAAAACAGTTGTGGTAAGCTAAGTTTAATTTATTATTGAAGAAAGACAGGTTTTTTTTTTTAAATTTAGTATAGCCAAAGTGTACAGTGTTTAAAGTCTACAGGAGTCCACAATAGAGTTGCAGGCCTTCACATTTACTCACTATTCATTGACTCATCCAAGCAATATCCAGCCCTGTAAGCTTCAACCATGATAAGTGCCCTATAGATGTGTACCACATTTATTTTTATGCCATATTCTGTCTGTAACTTTTCTATGTTAAAGTATGTTTAGATACATGAATACTTACCATTGTGTTACAAATGCCTACAGTATTCAGTACAGCAACATGATGTATAGACACGTAGCCTGGGAGTAATAGTCTATACTATATATTCTAGGTGTATAGGCTACATCATCTTGGTTTGTGTAAATACACTCTGTGATGTTTGCACAACAAAACCACCTAAATGCATGTCTCAGAACTTATCTCTGTGACTCACTAAGTTACGTATGACTATTCTTCAAATGAAGTATCACAAGCTATTGGCTCAGAATTTTAATCTCCTTACTGAAAGCAGAATGATTAAATGCTTTCATCTGGTAATCTTACCCGTAAATGGTTTCTATGTGGTATCTTTCCAATGAAGAGAGATTTAAAAAATATTTTCAGGTGTTATTTGGCTTGCTCAGAAAGAATTCTCATCAATATATAAAAATGGCATAACGGCGCATTTAAAATTAGTTCAAGATCCAAATGTGGATTACAAATGATCTCTGTGTAAATAATGCTCCCAAAGTATGTTTCTAATGTGTAATAAGTGATGTTATTCATTGGGAACATTTTGATACTTCTACATTTGGCAAACAGAGGCAGTTCATTTTAAATCTACTTGCTTTTGGAAATAGCAACCGGTGATTTTGAAGATGGCTGAATTTGCTAAAGTCACTCAATAAACAAATTGTTGCAAATCATTTTTATGCACACAATGAAAGGGCAGAATTCCAAAGCAAACAAACAACCAAATACATTTCCAGGCAGTTATTGTGTAAAGTTTATTAAGAGGAGCAGAAGGGATAAAAACGTTATGAGAACATGCAAAGGTAAATGTTCTCTAGGCCGCCTTGTTTTCCTTGTTTGCATCGTAAACGTCTAGCATGCTGGAATACTAAAAACATAAACTCTTTTCAATTAATATAATGCAGGATTATAATAGGTACTTCGCCCCCTCCTAATGGCACGCTGCCAGTCAGCTCTAGTTCATCCCTATTAAAATGAAGTAAAAAAAAAACTAGTGCCAATATTTGGGTAAAACACAAATGTAGAAGAAAATAAAAAGTGATGCAGCCATTTAAATAGAAAGACCTGCAAAACAAACAAACAAACAAACAGACAAAATAGCCTCTTGTTTAAAAACTTCTAGAAGCACATGGAGATGCATATCTTATTGCATAATTATAATAACAACTGTTATTTTTAGAGCTTTGGGATGCAGTGAATATTTTAATACCTGTTATTTTGTTTACTCATTTATTCCTTTATTCCTATATTTATACACATACATTTACTGGGAACCAACTGTAAAAATTTAAAAGTGAGTTGTAAATAAAGCTTAGGTGCTATTAACATATAGATGGTAATGGAGCTTAGAAGATTGGATGAGTACTTCTCAGGTGAGTACATATTTACAATGAAACAAACAAACCAACAGTAGATTGGCCAAGTTATTCTAAAAATGACAATATTAAGTATTTAAGTATATGGATGAAATTTCTAGCAAAGAACAAAAATCATAAATAAGTATGGAGTTTCAAAAATTAAGGATATTAAGAGTGCAACAGAGAGGGTAGTGAGCATATAATGAAAAAGAAGTTCAGAAATATAAAGACTTCAAGTTTAGATTACATACTTTAAGCTACCTGCTGATACTGGAAAAGTAATAAAAATCTGTAGTAATTTATAATTAGATAGGGATAACATATATTAGACAGCAAGAGGGCTGGATGATCAAACTTCAAGCAATCTGTACATTGCCTATTGGATTAGGTGACTCGTTCAAGACTAGGTGTGTGATCTAATTGCATTCAATTGTAGATCTCTTAATGTATTTTCAAATAGGAACAATGAAAAAAAGAATTACCTCTACTCTGGTGGTGATTACAGACATATGTAATATACTGATTATAAAAATAGCCAGAAAACATCATCCCTTATGTATCCACAATTTGCAGTGAATCTTTCCAATAAGAAAAGAAAGATATTTCAACAATCTTTGAATTTAGACTGGCCTTCTGACTTAATTTAGCAAATACAATGTTGGGGTATGGTATAGATAAAGAGCCGGTTCTGAGACTAGAACTAAAGATGTCCTTCACATTTCTAAGTTCTATCTTGTATCCCCGGGATACAAGACAAACCTGGATAGTCTGCTGGATAACAGGAGAACATAACCTGCTGTAGAAGAGAATCAAAAAGTTGAAATCATTTGCCCAAGAACTGGAACAAGCCAAGGATGCTCGCTTTCACCACTTCTATTCAGCATAGTGCTGGAAGTCCTAGACAGGGCAATCAGTTAAGAGAAAGAAGTAAATAGCATCCAAATTGGAAAAAAGGAAGTTTAACTGTTGCTGTTCGAAGATGATATAATTGTATAACTAGAAAGCCTTAAAGAATCATCCAAAAACCTCCTAGATCTGATAAATAAATTCAGCAATGTCTCAAGATAAAAACCAATGTAAACAAATTAGTAGCTCTGTTATACACTCAAAACTACCAAGCTGAGAATCAAATCAATAACTCAATCCCTTTTACAACAGCTGCAGAAAAAATGAAATACTTAGGAATATTATTAACCAAGGAAGTAAATGATCTCTATAAGGAAAACTACAAAACACTGCCAAAAGAAATCATAGATGACACAAAAAAAGGAAAACACATCCTATGCTCATGGATGGATAGAATCAATACTGTGAAAATGATCACATTGCCAAAAGCAATTTACAAGTTCAATGCAATTCCCATCAAAATACCCTCATTATTCTTCAAAGAACTAATAAAAGCAATCCTAAAAATTCATATGGAACCAAAAAAAAAAAAAAAGCCCCCAGAGCCAAAGAAAGACTAAATAAAAAGAACAAATCTGAGGCATCACATTACCAGACTTTAAATTAAACAACAAAGCAATAGTTACCAAAACAACATGGTAGTGGTATAAAAGTCAGCATGTAGACAAATGAAACAGAATGGAGAATGCAGAAATAGTCAATTACTTACAGCCAACTGATCCCCAAGAAAGCATAAAAAACATAATATGGGAAAAATACACCCTATTCAATAAATGGTGCTGGGATAACTGGCAAGCCACCTGTAGAAGAATGAAACTGAATCTTTATCTCTCACCTTAGATAAAAATCAACTCAAGATATATTAAAGACTTAAATCTAAAACCAGAAATCATAAAAGTTCTAAAAGGTAACATCGGTAAAATTCTTCTAGACATTGGCTTAGGAAAAAATTCCTGAGTAAGAGTCGAAAAGCAAATGCACCAGAAACAAAAATATATAAATGAGAGCTAATTAAACTAAAAAGCTTCTGCACAGCAAAAGAAATAATCAGCAGAGTAAACATACAACCCACAGAATGAGAGAAAATATTTGCAAACTATTCGTCTGACAAAGTTTCTAATATCTAGAATCTACAAGGAACTCAAACAAAGCATCAAGAAAAAACAAATAATCCCATCATAAAGTGGTCAAAGAATATGAATAGACAATTCTCAAAAAGGATACATAAATAGCCAACAAACATGAAAAATGTGCAACATCACTAATTATCAAGGAAACGTATATTAAAACCATAATGAGCTACCACTTAACTCCTGCAAGAATGGCTATAATTTAAAAATCAAAAAATAATAGATATCGGCATGGATGTGGTGAAAAGGGAACTGCACGTTGAAATGTAAAATAGTACAACCAGTGTAAGAAACAATATGGATATTCCTTAAATAACTCAAAGCACTACCATTCAATCTAGCAGTCCCACTACTGGATACCTCCCCGAGAAGTCATTACATGAAAAAGACTCATGCACATACATATTTATAGCACCACGATTAGCAATTGCAATAATATGGAACCAACCTAAATGACCATAAACCAGTAAGTGGATAAAGAAATGGTAGTATATATATGCTATGGAATACTACTCAGCCATAAGATGGAACAAAATAATGGCCTTTGCAAAAACTTGGTAGGAGTTGGAAGTTATTATTCTAAGTAAAGTAACTCGGGAATGGAAAACCATACATTGTGTGTTCTTACTTATATGTGGAGACTAAGCTATGAGGCTGCAAAGGCATAAGAACGATGTAATGAACTTTGGGGACACAAGAGGAAAAGTGGGAGGGGGTAAGGGATAAAATACTACATATTGGGTACAGTGTACACTGCTTGGGTGACAGGTGCACCAAAATCTCAGAAATCACCATTAAAGAACTTATTAATGTAACCAAAACCACATGTTCCTCAAAAAAGTATTGAAATAAAATAACATAATAATAATAAAGTCACCAGCTGTATTAGCCCTAAAAAAAGAAAGAATCAAGATGCCCCTTTCACTAGCTAACCTGAAGCTCACTGAAAATGCACAAAAATGAATATCTAAGAGCAGAAGAACTAAAAGAACCGTTCAACTAAATCTAGCAAAAAATTTACTGATTGCCAAAAATAATTAAATAAATCAGAGATTGAAAATTATGGCCTGCAGTCAAATCCACTTTCTGTCTGATACTGTAAATACATTTTATTGCATCACAGCAAACTCATTTAATTATATATTGTCTATGGCTGTTTTAACCATGGTGGAAATGTTGAGTAGTTGAAACAATGACTTTATGGCCTACAAAACCTAAAATATTTACTGAATAGTTATTTCCAAAAAAAAGTTTTCCAATGCCTGGAATAAGCCATTGTTATTTTGTGCCACTAAATTTTAGGGTAATTTGTTACACAGCAATAACTAGCTGACACAGAAGTGAAACTTAGAACCTGTTGGCAAGCATATGTCCTGGTACAGATTGAGTATCCCTTATCTAAAATGCTTGAGGCCAGAAATATTTCAAATTTTACATTTTTTTTTTTTTTTGCATTTTGGAATGTTTTCATTGTACATAGCTGACCATCACCAGTCCAAAAATCTGAACTCTGAAATGCTCCATTGAGCATTTTCTTTTAGCATCATGCCAATTTTAAAAGTTTTAGATTTTGGAGCATTTGGGATTTCAGATACTTGGACTAGGGATATTCATACTATACTTGTATGGATTGCAGGGCACATATAATTTAATGTTAATAAAGTGTTTTCAATATTAAGCAATTTAAAACTTCTGATTTTTCTTTTGTGTGGATATGTATTAGTTATAGCTTGTTTTGTTTGAAAACAGTAAAACCTATGTCAAACTTAAATAAAAAAATAACTATTAATGGAGGCTTATAAGAGGATTTCATGTGTTTGCTACTAGGAAAATAATGGTCATCCAGACCTCAAGCACATCTTGTCTGGATTAAAATTTTCTCAGAGCTCTTTCTCAGTATCTTCCATTCAGTTATACCGACGTGTATCAGCTTCATTATTTTTCATGTATGCAGGATTACCTCCACATACTGTACCAAAGCCTTGTGTATTTTATTGGGTTGGATGAACTGAAAATTACGTAAAAAAGAAATTGTAGGGTCAAGCAGAAGGCTGAAGGCTGAAGTTGCATAATCTCATTTGGCTCTCTGCCATAATTAAATTCAACAATCATTCCCAGGTTTGGACTCATTTTATCTCTAAATAAATGCAGACTTTGTGAAATTGTATTCTATCTCTACAGGTCTATAATGATACACTGCAAGTACTTGAGGATCCAAGCCTCCTCTTTCTTTACAGCAGGAAAAAGTACAATTTCTTCAATCCTTGAAAGGATGATGTGTTCCATAAAAATAAAAATTGAAAATGCTTTCAATCTTTTTCCCATGTACTATCAACTAAATTACCATTTTTCTTAAATAAGATGTGTGTATTTTTTAAACAAGATTTGTGTTAAAATTAAGGTAACCTTTCTTTGAATTTTGAACAAGTTTTGTTCTTTCCCATTGAAAAAATTATTTTCAATTCCTTTTCATCTCCTATTCAACTCCATAAACATTGAAACAACATAACTATTGGCTTATACTTGTCATTGTAACTGATAGTTATGGTACATAAAAATGTATCATAATTTGTCTAAAAATTGAATGTATATATTAATTTTGTACTATTAAGTATATGGGAAAAGAATTACAACTTAGAATTAGCTCCCCATAAACATTTCAAACATACTTTATTTTAAGTGGTGCATTGCGTGTAGCAGTGCAATAGCTTCCAGGTTTTTCAAGAATGAGGACATATTTTAATGTTAATAATTCACATGCGATAATACTATTTTATTTATCATGCAAATCATTTTTGATAGGTAAATTGCTGAATACCTTCGAGTAACTCCATACTTCTCATTAACACTGTGATCCAGGGTCAATAAGTAAGCAATCACTACTATTGCTGGAACTCTTTGCAGACAGAAGTATAAATACAGAATCAGCATGACTTCACTTGAACCCAGGAGTGAGAGATTGCAGTGAACTGAGACCGCGCAACTGCACTCCAGCCACTGCACTCCAGCCTGGGTGACAGAGAGAGGCTCCGTCTAAAAACAACAACAACAACAACAACAACAACAACAAACACACACACACACACACACACACAAAATCAGCATTGCTGAAAATTTCAAATTATCAGCCCAGTTATCTATTCCATCATGGAGCAGGCATATGGTTTGGATAGGATTTATACTACTCCCAGCTCCTGTATTGCATTCTAAGCCATTATGAGCATTAATATCTCCATTATAACAGAGATTTATTTAGATAGTTCAAGTATTGGCCAGTCAGTTGGAATTTCTCTGTTCTTCAGAGGTGGCCCGTTAGTGTAAAACTTAATAATTTGTTGAGATACAGAAGCTCTGTCTAAATGATGTGAAGTACAGATATAAGACCTGAAATAAAAAGCAGTCAATTATCTAAGTTGAGTGACATGATTTCAACTAAAATGGCAAATAGAAAAGAGTAGAGCTAAGAAAATCATCAATAAATAAAACTGGATTCCTGGTTAAATGACGTCAAAAGCCCACCCTGTCTCTGGACATTTAATTATTGAACTAATAATATTTATTTCTATTCTATGTCAGCTGCTAGAGTTGTATTGTCTTTTTTTGTATTTAAAAGCATTCTGAAGGTTATTGTAAGAAATAAATAAAGACAAATTGCAAAAAAGCTAAACTACAATAAGTTTGTTTATCAAATAATGTTTGCCATATTACAACTACATATAGAAAGCCTTAAGAAAACACGGTTGACTTACTGGGAATACTAATCTCTATTGAGCAATTACTATATGACTGACATTATGCTAAATATTTTCACTTCCATCCTTTTATTTGAATTCTTCACAATAAGTAAATAATATTCCCAATAACTAGAGGTAACAAAAAACATCTAAAATTAAACTGTTAGTAAAGAGCAGAGCTAAGATGTGAATAGAGATCTTTTTTATTTCAAACTTTATTGATTTTCACCATACTGTGTACAGTTCTATGAAAGTGCATTACAGATATCTGCCACTATACTTACAAAATATATTTCCATATACAAATGTATATCTTAGCAGAGGTATGTGTGGTGGATATACATACTTGCTGACATTATGAGTATGGCACTAGATTTTTCACTTTAAAAAGGCAGCATCAGTTTACCTATGTAACAAACTTGTCATGTACCTTGAACCTAAAAAAAGTTAAAATATATATACACATGTTATATAAAAATATATATTACATATACAAAGTTAAAATATATATATTTTTGAGACAGAGTCTCAGTCTGTCACCCAGGCTGACAGATCTTGGCTCACTGCAACCTCTGCTTCCCAGATTCAAGTGATTCTCCTGCCTCAGCCTCCCTAGTAGCTGGGATTACAGGCACCCACCACCATGCTTAGTTAATATTTGTAATTTTAGTAGAGACAGGGTTTCACTGTATTGGCCAGGCTGGTCTGGAACTCCTGACCTTAAAGTGATCCACTCGCCTCAGCCTCCCATAGTGCTGGGATTTCAGGCATGAGCCACCACACCTGGCCAAAATATTTTTAAAAATAAATAGAACACACGTTTTATGTATTCATAGAAATAAGTAAGATTCAATAATAGAAAGATATATATTTTTTAATGGTCTTTCACTTATCTTTGCAACAGGATAAGTTGCTGACAATGAAACAATTTGCTTTAAATATTCTATTTTATATTTCTCCAAAAACTTTCTCAACAGCTTGACATTTGAAACTACTAATAATTATACTCACATGATAGTAAAACCACTTTTATAATTGCTTTTAACCAATTTTTCTATATTTGCAATGGCTTTAGTATATCCTATCTTAAGCCTAGAAAATTAATAATTAGACTCTCTCCTTAACTCTTTTATGTTTTTGTGTTTTTTGTTCTGACTCCACATATATGATGTCATTTACTATTTGCAACATCCTGCTAGAGAGTTAAATAATTTTAAATCTTCCCTCATTTTACATGTGGGGAACAACAGGCTTTGTTACAAGTCAAATATTATAAGCTAATGAATGAAATCTCCAATATCAGAATGCAATTATATTGTTCAAATTACACCTCAAATTAGGTTTTCATATACCACAGATGTATTGTTTGTTCTAGTTTGTTCTTTCTGATGACTCATTTCTCTCATCATTTGTATAATTTCTCAAATCAAGAGGCCATAGTAAGCATGAAAACCACATTATACCACTCCCACTCTTCCATTAGCGTATTTACAGACCCTGATATGTCATAGAAGAAAACGATGTTTGAAGTCATGAGCAAAACAAATGGATGAGATATATTTCAAACAGCATGTATAGTATTTCAAACAACTGATAAATTTCCGCTTCCGCTTGTATTATAAAATGCGTGATACACATATTTAAAATCTCTAGGATAAAACGTTCTCAATTGTAACTGCATTAGTAGTAATAATCGGCTGTTTAAAAAAAAAACACAAGAGAATTATTTTATGAAAATGCTTCAAGGGCAACCTGTTTTTATCCCACAAGAGGCCACTGACTCACACTGTACCTTGTTTCTTTAATGACTACTTAATTTTTTAAGAATTGTAAAACATTTACCTTAAGTTCAAGTTGCTTGCAGTGGTCTGTACAGTAGCAAAGCCTCCAAAATCAATACACAAAGAACTTCCTTTTAAGCCTATAATCAATAGTTGCCAATGATGAATAAATATCAATTATTAACAATGGATGTGGTTTACTTATGCCTGCCTTTAAAGCACTTATAATGGATTGCCACTGTCAAATGCATCCATTAAACAAAGTTCACTCTTGCTGAAAGCACAGAGAAGGGGCAGAATTATGGACAAGAGATGTTTGCCAATCCCAGGTTGCCCCTCATATTAAAAAGCTTACTCTTTTGAATATACTAAGAGTCCTGAGTTACAGATGAATTTCTGCTATCCTATTTATAAAAGAAAGAATTATATATTATTATGATTATTACATATATGCAGATTTTGTTGAACTTACAAAAAATTCACCTGAAGATCTAAATTTGCGAAAATTACACATACTATTTTTCCATAGAACATTTACAAACTAAGAGTTAGGAATCTTGATTAGAATAAGGAAATAAATTACAAAATGAGTTCAAGTAAAAGCTTGTCATAAGGCAGGACATGAAAGCTTAATGGTATGAAAGGATAATATATTGGAGGATGATCCAAGATGGTCGTTTAGGAACAGCTCAGGATTGCAACTCCCAGTGAAAGCGCAGAGGGTGAGTGGACGCCGCATTTTTATTGCCTACAGACTAGGAAATACCCGGGCGGAGGTGCTCCATGGTCGCCAGTGTGGCTGTTTCGGCCAGCGCCGCTGCTTTGCCCCGCGCGGCTGCTTTGTCGGCGCCCCAGAGCTGCGGTTCTCCATACAAAATACACCGGTCCGGGGGCCCTTTTGGCTGGCGATTGGAGCCACGGGAAGTCGC